>NW_022437004.1:3297560-3637241 GCF_009761245.1 Sapajus apella | reverse complement strand
AGAGAGAGAGAGAAAGAAAGAAAGAAGAAGGAAAGGAAGGAAGGAAGGAAGCATTAAGTGTGGGCCCCAATTAACCACCAGGTCCACCTGGCCTAGTTTGGAGGAAGAGGGTTGGGAGTAATGGGGTTTGGAGGACTTGGGAAGGTGCTGAAAATATAGGTTTGGAAGAAAGTTTATTGGTCCTGACCCAGCTCTCATTGCCAGTGATGATGGGGTTGCGTAAGAGCCCCACAGGTTGAAAGTGGCACTGTGTATTGTTAGAATCAGTTTTAGCAAGTTACAGGGATGGTCTTAACTCCCTACACCTTGCATCTTAAAAACAGTTTTTAAAAAAGCTTTTCCTCACCTCTTTTTAGCAGTGACAAGCAAAGTTCAGCTTGTGACCATCTAAATATATCAAATTCCCTATTGCATTATCTAAGTCTTATTTTTATATCTTAATAACACTGGTGAAAAGACCAAAGAGTCTACGTACTATCTGCCTTACTCTGTTCTGCACATTAAGCTCTTAAAGAGGAGAACAGAGGCCTTGTGGTGAAGGGAGTAGCTAGGTCGGTAAATCTATGGATGCATCTGGTCTTTGCTAATGTGTGTCAGCTAAACCATTTTCTCTTGAAAGTATCTCTTGAAAAAGATACTTTCAAGTACAAAGTACTTTCAGGATGCACAAACAAATGATTAAATAAAAAAAGAAACACTAAGTCTGAAAGATGGGATTTCCACATCTTAAAGCAGATATGCTCATGAGTCCACTCAAGTTCAATAGTCAGGTTTAATATATTTTTCTGAGTATTTACAATGGTTTAACAGAGACTTTTCATCCTACTCTGTTTTGGGAATTAGTATGAAGGGGAAAAATGTATTCCTTTTTCCCAAAGCTATCCTACTTTTACCATATGGGGAAATTTCATGGTACAATTGAAGTCTATGAAGCCCTGACATCGTAGCAATTGGTCATTCTTTCAGTCATCTTTGCATGGTCACAAGGGGTGTCTCTAATGAACAAATCAGGTCATAGCATTTTTCCCCTTACAAACAATCTATTGACTACCCTTCACAAGCAGAACAATTCCAAACTACTCAACCCGCTAGAACTAGCATACTGGATGAGCTGGAACCATCAGGAGAAAATAGCTTTATTTTTTTTTCTACCCTCAATATTATCCTTGATGATATTTTAGCAAGATTTCATTGCTTTCTGTCAATTTAAGGTATTAGAACAGAGGCTTTTTCAGTATTAATAGTTCTAGCCTAGCATAAGTCAAAATTTCTGTTTCCTGTTTAATTCAAAGCTAAGTTCTGAGAGCAATGGTGGAGGAAGGTCATAGCCTTTCATTTTTCTTCTTTCAGATTTTTCTCTGCCCTTTTAGAACTTTCAAGTTGCAGATGCAAAAGAAGGGAGAGAGGAAAAGTGTAGTATTTGTAGCTCTCTGCTACAATGTTAACTCTATCTCTAGAGGTCCTCTGTGGGACATGCTGTGTGGCCCTCTGCTTTGCTGTTCCATGACTCAGGAGATGCTCATCCATCTCAGTTCCCGTCTTTCCATGATAGATTTTCTGTCATTTTTATCTGGGACTCCTTTTGGGTAATGGTCCATTAGAGACATTGGGAGGTAGGTTACCTTCTTTAGTGTCCATGTGGCCCATGGCAAAACACACCCATTCTTTTCCTACCAGATGGGCTTATTCGAGGTTAGCCACTGAGTCTTCTCTTCTTGTCCTGCCTTCATTGCTAGGCACCAGCATCTCTCCTCATCATTTGGTCCCTTTACTCCTGAACATGTGCATGAGGCTTGCCCAGGAACATTTTGAGTCCTGCTCCTATAGTAGCACTGGGAAGGCCTACCAGTTTCTGTCTCTAAAACAGGCATCGGACTTGAGTTTGAGAATAAAATCCTCTCTCAAGTAATTCCAGGCCTTGTGAGTGTTCTCTTTGGGTCTCCACCTCCTTTGAGATTGGTGTGGATGGGAAAGATTATGCCACAGCATTCCCTACTCATGTTAATTTCTTCACTTTGAAGAAGCTTCTTCACAATAAATATCTAGCTGTTGTATAGACTGTTGATGGTGACAAAGTTTGGCTGGCTCTGCATAAGTTTTATGTCAACACATCTAGCACCACACTCTAAAATGTGGCATGTTTATTACCTGTTGTTCTTAGCTTTAGGGTGTTAGCTGAAACTCATAGACAACAGAAAAAATTCCATTCTTTTTTTAGTCCACTAGCATTTAAAGTCCTTAATAATCACATCAGAATATTGCTTTTTTTTTTTTTTTACTATATCTGAGCACACTTCTCCTGCCTCTCTTCATATTCTATCCTAGTGTAATTTAACCATATCTTCCCTTTTACCTCTCCTCCTCTTCTGAATGCAAATGTTCCGTTCTTTTCTGTCTCAATGCCTCTGCACCATTGTCATTGCTTGTTGAAATTTTGCTCATCCTGAAGGTCTTGTTACCTTCTCCATGAAGTCTTCTGAGAGCTGCCTAATCTAATTAAATCTCACCTATCCTAATATTTGCTTTTTGTTTAGCACATTTTATTTCTACTGTAACATTCAATGGTGCTTTTTGTTAACAATATAGTGGCATTGTTGTAGTCTTCTTTGCATTAGATTTATTTGTGTGTCTTTCTACTGCACTAGATTGTAAATGTCACTCCATTCATTCACTCATTTATTCATTCAAAAGTATTTATTCATCTTCTCAGTATCAGACATTGTATTAAGTGATGGGGACAAAAAGTTGAATAAGGCACAATCACTGATCTCAGAAAAGTTATTCCAGGAGGGCAGGCAGAACATAGATGTGAAATTTTAAATGTCAGTTTAATGAAATACACACTGTTATTTGGTTAAAAGTTAAAGTAAGCAAAATCTTTCCCTTGAAGGGGCTCACAGTTTAACTCAAGAAAGAAGGCAAAGAAGACACCCTAAATACTGTGAATGCCCCAACTATTGTAGTGGAAAAAGGAGATCCTCCTCTCCCGAACATACATCCCCACTGGGGAAACTGAAGGTCTGTGTGCAGAAGAAGACTCTGACCTTACCTGGAGCTGAGTCAATTTAGAAAGCTGAGCAAAATACAGGGGTAGAGGAAGTAGTGGGAAAGGCCCTGGTAGCTCACTGTGTCCCTTGGCAGGTCATTCTTGCCTGGTACTACAGAGATCCATCGGGAAGGTGGTCAGAGGTGGAGGGAGAAAACACCATAGGGAGAAGAAAGTCTCCAGGTGAACTTTGTAACAATTTCAACTGGTGAGAAGCCTCCTGGCCAGGATTCCTGGGAGGGCGCAAATCCTGTGTGCAGACTCACAGGTCAGGGAAGAACTAAGCCCTTTTCTTCACGGCTGGGAGGTGGGTAGCCTAGGGCAAGTTCTCAAGCCTTATTCACACACTGCTTGGAAACAGACTTGGGACTGTCAGGGGGGCACGATGGGAGTGAGACCTATCCTTTGGGTTGTGTAAGAGCTGGGTGAGGTCTGTGACTGCCAGCTTTCCCCCACTTCCCTGACAACTTGCATGACTCAGCAGAGGCAGCCATGATCCTCCTAGGTACATGACATCATTGACCTGGGACCCTCACCCCCATCTCCCACAGCAGCTGCAGCAAGACCATCCCAAGGAGAGTATGAGCTCAGACATGCCTAGCCCTGCTGCCACCTGATGGACCCTCCCTATCCACCCTGGTAGCTGAAGACAGAGGGCATATACTCTTGGGAATTCTAGGGCTCCATCCATCGCTAGTTCCTCTCCATACTATGACAGCTGATGCTCTCTGGATAGTGTCACCTCCTGGCAAGAGGCCAACCAGCACAAATATACAACATTAAACCACCAAAACCAAGGACCATCACAGAGTCCATTTCACTCCCCTGCCACTCCCACTGGAACAGGTGCTGTTAACCAGTGCTGAGAGACCCATAGATAGTTCACATCACAGGACTCTGTGCGGACAACCCCCAGTACCAGCCTGGAGCCTGGTAGATTTGCTGGATGGCTAGACCCAGTGAGAGACATGAATCACTGCAGCTCAGCTCCCAGGAAGCCACATCCATAGGAAAAGGGGGAGAGTACTACATCAAGGGAATGCCCCATGGGACAAAGGAATTGGAACAACAGCTTTTAGCCCTAGACAGAGGCTACCCAAATGAGAAGGAACCAGAAAACCAACTCTAGTAATATGACAAAACAAGGCTCTTTAAAATCACACTAACTCGCCAGCATTGGATTCAAACCAAGAAGAAATCCCTAATGTACCTGAAAAAGAATTCAGGAGTTTAGCTATTAAGCTAATTAGGAAGGTACCAGAGAAAGGCAAAGCCCAATGCAAGGAAATCCAAAAAGCAGTATAAGAAGTGAAGGGAGAAATATTCATGGAAATACATAGCATAAAGGAAAAACAATCACAACTTCAGAAGACATTGGACACACTTACAGAAATGCAAAATGGTCTGGAAAAACTCAGCAATAGAATTGAACAAGTGGAAGAAAGAAATTCAGAGCTTGAAGACAAGGTCTTAGAATTAACCCAATCCAATGAAGACAAAGAAAAAAGAATAAGAAAATATGAACAAATCCTCCAAGAAGTCTGGGATTATGTTAAATGACCAAACCTAAGACTAATGTTCCTAAGGAAGAAAAAAACCTAAGTTTGGAAAACATATTTGGGTTAACAATTGAGGAAAATTTCCTGGGCCTTTCTAGAGACCTAGACATCCAAACACGAGAAGCACAAAGAGCACCTGGGAAATTCACCACAAAAAGATCATCACCTAGGCACACTGTCATCAGGTTATCTAAAGTTAAGAGGAAGGAAAGAATCTTAAGAGCTATGAGACAAAAGCACCATGTAACCTACAAAGGAAAAATTATCAGGTTAACAGCAGATTTCTCAGCAGAAACGTTATGAGCTGGAAGGGCTTGGGCCCTATCATTCGCCTCCTCAAACAAAGCAATTATCAACCAAAAGCTTTCTATCCAGTGAAACTAAGAATCATATCTGAAGGAAAGATACAGTCTTTTTCAGACAAACAAATGCTGAGAGAATTTGCCATTACCAAACAAGAGCTGCTAAAAGGAGCTCTAAATCTTGAAGCAAATCCTGGAAACACATCAAAACAGAACCTCTTTAAAACATAAATCGCACAGGACCTATAAAACAAAAATACAAGTTAAAAAGCAAAAACAAAAACCAAAAAAGCCAAGCTACACAGGCAACAAATAACACCATGAATGCAATGATATCTCACATCTCAATAGTAACATTGAATGTAAATGGCCTATATGCTCCACTTAAAAGATACAGAATAGCAGAGTGGATAAGAACTCACCAAGCAACCATCTGCTGCCTTCAGGAGACTCACCAAACACATAAGGACTCACATAAACTTAAAGTAAGGGGATGGAAAGAGACATTTCATGCAAATAGACACCAAAAGCGAGGAGGAGTAGCTATTCTTATTTCTGACAAAACAAACTTTAAAGCAACAGCAGTTAAAAGAGACAAAAAGGGACATTATATAATGGTAAAAGGCCTTGTCCCACAGGAAAACATCACAATCCTAAACATATATCCACCTAACACTGGAGCTCCCAAATTTATAAAACAATTATACTAATAGACCTAAGAAATTAGATAGACACAACACAATAATAGTGGAGGACCTCAATACTCCACTGACAGCACTAGACAGGTCATCAAGATAGAAAGTCAACAAAGAAACAATGGATTAAAATATACTTAGAACAAATTGACTTCACATATATATATAGTACATTCCATCCAACAACCACAGAATACACATTATTCAACAGTGCATGGAACTTTCTCCAAGGTAGACCATATGATAGGACATAACACAAGCCTCAATAAATTCAAGAAAATTGAAATTATATCAAGTACTCTCTGAGACCACAGTGGAATAAAACTGGAAATTAACTCCAAAAGGAACCTTCAAAACCATGCAAATACATAGAAATTAAATAACCTGCTCCTGAATTAGCATTGGGTCAAAAAAAAAATCAAGATGGAAATTAAAAAATTCTTTAAACTGAATGTTGATAATGACACAACCTATTAAAACCTTTGAGATACAGCGAAGATGGTGCTAAGAGGAAGGTTCATAACTCTAAATGCCTACAGCAAAAAGACTGAAAGAGTACAAACGGACATCCTAATGTCGCATGTCAAAGAACAAGAGAAACAAGAACAAACCAAACCCAAACCCAGCAGAAGAAAGGATATAACCAAGATCAGAGCAGAGCTAAATGAAATTGAAATAAGGGGAGGGACAGTGGGGGTGGGAAGTTGGGGAGAGATAGCATGGGGAGAAATGCCAGATATAGGTGATGGGGAGGAAGGCAGCAAATGACACTGCCATGTGTGTACCTATGCAACAATCTTGCATGTTCTTCACATGTACCCCCAAACCTAAAATGCAATTAAAAAAATGCAAAAGCGAAATGAAACAAAAAGCTGGTTCTTTGAAAAGATAAATAAAATTGATAGACCATTAGCAAGATTAACCAAGAGAAGATGAGAGAAAATCCAAATAACCTCACTGAGAAATGAAACAGGCGATATTACAGTTGACACCACTGAGACACGAAAGATCATTCAAGGCTACTATGAACGCCTTTACACACATAAACTAGAAAACCTAAAAGAGGTGGATAAATTCCTAGAAAAATACAACCCTCCTATGTTAAATCAGGAAGAATTAGATAACCTGAACAGAACAGTAACAATCAGTGAGATTGAAGTGGTAATTTAAAAAGTGACTGAGGGACTGTGTTAAGGAAATACCTTCTCTCCCTGGGTCCACAAGGGGCATGGTTTCAAAGGCAGGAGATTCCCAGTGCCACACCTCCATCCATGCCCTGTAAAGTTCTTTGTCTAACTTTCCCGCATGCAGGCTAGGTGGAAAATCCAGGTGAGCTTCTTTGTTCAAAAAGCCTGCGGAAAGCTCAGGGAGGAGGGGGCTCTGTTATGGACCAAGCAGCCAATCCGGTATCAGAGTCAAAGACCAATCACTCCAGAGGAAGTTTGAAAGAACTCCTCTCACTGGACGAGAACATGAATTGGGAGGGAATAACTCCAGAGTTAAAACCCTGATGCTCCTTACCTATACTGATTCCTTCCTTGGATCCCCTCCCATGGCGGCATGAGATCTCTCTCTCTCGCTCGCTCGCTTTCTCTCTCTCTCTTGCTGCCTAATAAGTTTCTCTCTGCTAAACTTTTTGGGTTCATGATATTTATTCAAACAGTAAGCTCACTGTGCCCCCTTTCCCCATTCCTGGGGTAAGAGAGGCCAAGGACCTGGGCATATTGGAGCCGGGAACTGAGAGCATCTTCAGGATGTCCCTGCTCCCCTCCCCATTTATGTTACCAACAAACAAAAGTCCAGAACCGGATGGATTCACAGCAGAATTCTACCAAACATTCAAAGAAGAATTGGTACTAATACTTTTGACAGTATTCCATAAGATAGAGAAAGAGGGAATCCTCTCTAATTCAGTCTTTGAAGCCAGCTTCACCCTAATACCAAAACCAGGATAGGACATAACCAAACAAGAAAACTACAGACTGATATCCCTGATGAACATAGTTGCTAAAATCCTTAACAAAACACTAGCTAACCAAATCCAACAACATATTGAAAAGATAATCCACTCAGATCAAGTGGGTTTCATACCAGGGATGCAGGGATGGTTTAGCATAACCAAGTCAATAAATGTGATACACCACACAAACAGAATTAAAAAGAAAAATCATATGATCATCTCAATAGATGCAGAAAAAACATTTGACAAAATCCAGCATCCCTTTACGATTAAAACTCTCTGCAAAATCGGCCTACAAGGGACATATCTCAATGTAATAAAAGCTGTCTATGACAAACCCACAGCCAACATTATATTCAGTGGGGAGAAATTGAAAGCATTCCCTCTGAGAACTGTATCAAGACAGGGATGCCCACTCTCACCACTCCTCTTCAACATAGTGCTGGAAGTCCTAGCCAGAGCAATCAGACAAGAGAAAGAAATAGAAGGCATCCAAATTGGTAAACAGGAGGTCAAACTGTCACTGTTTGCTGGTGATATGATTGTTTACTTTGAAAACAGACTTCTTCAGAAAGCTCTAGAACTGATGAAAGAATTCAGCAAAATTTCTGGATACAAGATTAATGTACACAAATCAGTAGCTCTTCTATAAACCAACAGCAACCAAATGGAGAATCAAATCAAGAACTCAACCCCTTTTATAATAGCTGCAATAAAATGAAATAAAATACTTAGGAATATACCTAACCAAGGAAGTGAAAGACCTTTACAAGGAAAACTACAAAACACTGCTGAAAGAAATCAAAGATAATACAAACAAATGGAAACACATCTCATGCTCATGGATGGGTAGAATCAATATTGTGAAAATTACTGCCAAAAGTAATCTACAAGTTCAACACAATCCCTATCAAAATACCACCACCATTCTTCACAGAATTAGAAAATACAATTCTAAAATTCATATGGAACCAAAAAAGAGCCCTCGTAGACAAAGCAAGACTAAGCAAAAAGAACAAATCTGGAAGCATCACTCTACCTGATTTCAAACTGTACTATAAGGCCATAGCCACCATAGCAGCATGGTACTCGTATAAAAATAGGCACAGAGACCAAAGGAGCAGAAAAGTGAACCCAGAAATAACCTCAAATACTTACAGCCAACTGATCTTTGACAAATCAAATAAAAACCTAAAGTAGGGAAAGGACATCCTTTTTAACAAATGGTGCTAAGATAATTGGCTAGCCACATGTAGGAGAATGAAAGTGGATCCTTGTCTCTCACCTTATACAAAAGTCAACTCAAGATGGATTAAGGACTTAAATCCAAGACCCGAAACTATAAAATTTCTAGAAGATAACACTGGAAAAACCCTTCTAGACATTGGCTTAGGCAAGGATTTCATGACCAAGAACCCAAAAGCAAATGCAATAAAAACAAAGATAAATAGTTGGGTCTTAATTAAACTAAAGAGCTTTTGCATGACAAAAGGAACAGTCAGCAGAGTAAACAGACAACCCACAGAGTGGGAGAAAATCTTCACAATTTATACATCTGACAAAGGACTAATATTCAGAATCTACAATGAACTCAAATCAGAAAGAAAAACAAACAATCCCATCAATGATTGGGCTAACTACATGAATAGACACTTCTCAAAAAAAAAAAAAAAAGCAGGAAACCACCATGGCATGTGGCATGTGTATATCTATGTATGCATATGTATACCTATGTAACAATCCTGCATGATCTGCATATGTACCCCAGAACTTAAAGTATAATTTTAAAAAATACAAATAGCCAACAAACATATTAAAAAAAATGTTCAACATCACTAGTGATCAGGGTAATGCAAATCAAAACTACAATGTGATACCATCTTCCTCCTGCAAGAATGGCCATAATCAAACAGATCAAAAAACCATAGATGGCATGGATGCAGTTATCAGGGGATAACTTCTACACTGCTGGTGGGAATGTAAACTAACACAGCCACTGTGGAAAACAGTATGGAGATTCCTTAAAGAAATAAAAGTAGAACTACAATTTGATCCAGCAATCCTGCTACTGGGTATTTACCCAGAGGAAAAGAAGTCATTATACGAAAAACATACTCGCACATGCATGTTTATAGCAGAACAATTCCCAACTTCAAAATTGTGGAACCAATCCAAATGTCCATCAATTAACAAGTAGATAAAGAAACTGTGGTGTATATATACAATGGAATACTACTTAGACATAAAAAGGAATGAATTAATGGCATTTGCGGTGACCTGGATGAGACTGGAGACTATTATTCTAAGTGAAGTAACTCAGGAATGGAAAATCAAACATTGTACATTCTCACTGATATTCAGGAGTTAAGCTATGAGGACGCAAGGCATAAGAATGAAACAATGAACTTTGGGGACTTGGGGGGAAGAATAGAGGGGTGAGGGATGAAAGAGTACAAATAGGGTGCAATGTAACTTGCTTGGGTGATGGGTACACCAAAATCTCACAAATCACCACTAAAGAACTTACTCATGTAACCAAATACCACCTGTACCCCAATAACCTATGGAAAAAAAAGAATGATTTCAACAGAAGATACTAATTTTAGATTTTAAAAAGAAAATTCTTGGATATGACAAACATCATTAGGTGCACATATTAATTTTAGTAACTAATTTATAATCATGCAAATGCATGTATGTGTATATATACTTGTATACACCTGTGTTCATGAGGCAGGGATTGGTATCATGTAGAACATTTCCATATGGAAGATAGGGATGTCTGTAGTGGATGCACTTGACAATACTCCCAAATCTATAAACACTCCCCAAGAACAAATGTTTCCTGATGTCTCATGAAGGATGAGGGTAAAGAGATTTCATTAGGAATACAGGCGTTTTCCAGGGTTTCTCAGAACACTTGGATAATGCTGAGGATGTGGTGGTAGGTACCTTTAACCACAAAAAATATTTTCTTCTCTGAAATGGAAGTTTTTGTCTTTTAGAGTAACCATTCTTTCATACATTTGTAGTTAAATCCACAAGTCTATTTCAGAAATAATCTTTATGAGCAATAGCTAAACAAACAAATTAGAAGAACTCAAATAGTCTCTCAAGAAGAATCTATCTCTGACTTTCCCAGCATGGCACATGAATGATTCAATTAGAATGACTTTGATAAATAATGCAGTGTTTGTCAAAGTATAATCGTTTTTAAGGAACACTAAGTCTCTGGGATATTAATAGGTGCTATGCCCCTAATAAGGATTCATTGGTCAAATTAATCAATTTTAGAAACACGGAATTAAAGTAAAACAAATGTATTTACTGTATGACTGCTTAGAGGCTTTTAAATGTAATGTGCCTTGTGAATCTCTAAGTATTTGGAGAGAATAAATCATTTCCCAAATGTGTGGGAACATGGAATCCTGTGACCATATCATAGGGCCAGTGTTCTGAGGGGCACATTTTGGGAAAGGCTAATGTAGTAGATCTTTTCCATTTTTTATATCTATGATAACTGCTATTTCATCTGAATTTATTGTAGCGGGGGACTTAAAAGTCAGGAAATGCCAGCTAATGAAGGGAATGCCAGGCATTCCTTAATGTAAGGAAATGTATTTACGTCATGTTTATGACTTATAGTTGTTTCTGAGCATAAAAGATACAAGATACCTCCTCACATATAAAGAGATTACCATCTAGTTTGGGGAAAAAATGCAAAAATGAATCATTTCCATATAATGATGTAATTGCCAGGATAGAGGCATACACAATAGAATGGAAGCCTAGAGAAGGGGAACTTAGCTAAGCCTGGGCATGCAGGGAAGACTTTCTGGAAAAGGTAATGAATGCCTGACTTTTTATATATATATACTTTAAATTCTGGGATATATGTGCAGAATGTGCAGGTTTGTTGCATAGGTAAACACATGCCACAGTGCTTCGTTGTGCCCACCTACCCGTCATCTACATTAGGTATTTCTCCTGATGCTATCCCTCCCCTAGCTCCCCGCCCTCTGACAGGCCCTGGTGTGTGAGAAAGAGTAGGAGTTAACTTTGCTGAAGGTGGGGAGAGGTGGCTTCCAAGTAGTACATCAAAATGATAAGGTAAGATAGGTGAGGGTAATTGGAGAACTACCAACATGTGATTTTCAATATTACAGAGAGAGGGCTGTTACAACGGCACCACTTGGGAAAAAGAGACTGCAATATTTGGGAAGAGGGAAGGCTGCTGACGTGCTTGGATATAGCACAGCCACTTGACTCACCACATAGAGAACTCTCAGGCCACCACCAATATCAACCTTGGGAGCGACCTCTAGATAGAGGAGAAATTTTTTAAATCACGTCGAAACAAAATACATCGAAAAGTGCCTCAAATAACTACATTTGGGTCTGTGACAAAAGAGTAAAAGAACAGTGATGGTCTTCTCAAGCAAAGAGAGGCTTCTGAGAGGAAGATCACGCCTTTCACTCTATCTCATTATACTGTATAGCTGGCGGACTGAGAGGAGAAATGTTTCTCTGTGTAGCAGCTCATTAGCAAAAGAAGAACTCTGACATTAGTTAAAATGTTGATAGATGTGACAGGTGGTGTGAAGACAAGATGGTGTTGTCAAATTGGAGAGGGAGCCCTCCAGCCTTGTGACTTGCTTTATAATAATCAGTTTATGCAGCATATATTAAACTGCTAAAAAGAGTCTTTGTTGAGTAAAACTTACTGGGAAAGTACAGATTACTATTTTGTGGTCTGACCCAAGCTATGATTTTCTACATTAAAAAAATCCTTACACTTAGTGCTTATAAATGTCCAAATCTATTATTTGACTTTATCTTAGGCCTTTTTGTTTATATGTAACCGAGTTACCCTCCTTCTCTCCTATCTCCAAATGCTCTATTTGATCGTTTTCGTCTGCCTAACGGTGTTCCAGGGCTCCTGTACTGGGGGAAAATGAAAAAACAAAAACAAAACAGAAAACAATACGAACATCTTCCCCGATCTAAGAATCCTTTCGAGTTTCCATACAGTCTCCTCTTTTGTTCATCACTATACTTCTGGCTAAAGGAGGTTTCCGTTCACTGCTCACCACTTTCAAGCCACCCACTCATTTTTTAAGCATTTTCAATATAAACTATAGTTTTAGTTTCCAATGTGGTAAGGAAACGGCTCTCCCAAAGATCCTCGTTGGCTTCCTAGTAAGCAAATCTGACAGCCACTCAGTTTTTTTGTTTTGTGTTTATTCTTCTTGTGTGCACGCATTTGGTGGCACTGATACGATAGTATTCTTTAAAGTCTCTACTCTTTGGCTTTAGTGACTTATATACCTCTGATTTTCCTTCTAAGGACTTGGGTGGGAATACTAGGTCTGCCACTTACTTGGGGCATTTTATTAATATTTAACTTTTCTCAGTCTCAGTTCTCTCATGCTTAAAAGGAGGAAGGGATAATATCTACCTGATAGAGTTAGCTCGAAGATTCAAGTGAGGCATCCCATGTAATATCCTTAGCACAGTAGTGACACTCAAAAGGTATTAGTCCCCTCCACGCCCAACCCATCTTTCTGAACCACTTCTCTAGCTCGTTCTCTGGATCCTTTTCTTCCCCTCCTACACTTTAATGTAGTATTCTACAAGGTTCTATTGACGTTTTCGATATTCCTTTCCTTAAAATCCTCACCAAATACTTGTTGCTCTGTTACCTTTATGCCTGAATCTCCAGTCTTGACTCTTGACTTTCTTTCTTGCTACTCATTGTGCACTTTTATGCGGATATTCCCCTCACCTCACAATTTGTGTGTCCAAATCAACTAACATCTTTCCTCCTAAATTTGCCTCCTCCTGTGTCTCTTGTTTTTGTTAGTAAGACTATCATCTTGCTAACTCCAAGGTTAAAAATCTTAATATTGTCTTTGATCTTTCCTCTCTTTTATCCCTCACATCCAGCCAGTGGTGAAATCCTATAGGTTTCAACTGATATATCTCAACCTCTTAACTTCTTTCCCATTTACCTGCCCTTATCCTGTGACAGGCCTCCGCTGTCACCGCAGCTTTAGCTGCACTTAGTAGGCACTTAGCTCGTCTTCCCGCTTTCACCACTTTCCTCCTACTCCATTTAACAAGCCCAGAAACAGACAAGTTGTATTACCATATAATGTTGGTCTTGTCAACCATGTCTCTGTGCAAAAACTTTTCTTTTTCTTTATTGCCTAAGGAGTCTAGATTATTTAATGTATTTCTTGATCTGACCTCAAATCAAATTTCTCATTTTATCTCCAACTTCTTATATTGCTCCACTCAAACTGAACTGTTGCTGTTCCTCCATGTGCCTCTCTCTTTGGGTTCTTTGGTCTCTACTGCCCTCCCCTCTAGAGCCACTTACATCTGTTGAAACACCACCTGTTCAAAAGCTCAGCTCAAACGGATCTTCCACTTGGGAGAACCACGAAAGTCAACAACAGCTTTGCTGACCCCTCCAGTGAAATATAATCTTTTTTTCTCCTAAACTCTTGTAGTACTTTATCTGTGTCTATTTTATGGCACTCCATATATCATTCATGAAAAATCAATGAATGAATTTATATGTATAAAATTGTGAGTGTGAAAGTTGAGGTACTAAGGATTAGGGACTCAATTGCTGCCTATGTAGACATTAGGCTGGAGTTGGCAAACTATGACCTGTGGGCTCACTGTCTGTTTTTGGATGGTGCATGAACTAAGAATGGCTTTTGCATTAAAAAATATATTTAATTACAGTGAGACATATGTGACACCATCGTAACCATTTTGAGGGTACACTCGGTAATGTTAAGTACATTCACATTGTTGTACAACCAATCCCCAGAACTCTTTTCATCTTGCAAAACCGAAACTCTGTGCCCATTTGTGTTAAGCCATTCTTGCATTGCTATAGAGATCTACCCTACACTGGATAGTTTACATAAAAATGGGATAATTGGCTCACAGTGCTGCAGGCTGTACCGTATGGCATCAACATCTGCTCAGCTTCCGGGGAGGCCTCAAGGAGTTTTTACACATGGCAGAAGGTGAAGGAGGAGCAGGCACACCACATGGCAAAAGCAGGAACAAGACAGAGTGAGAGAGGTGCCCTCTAAACAACCAGATCTCATGAGAACTCACTCAGTACCTCGAGGACAGCACCAAGCCACTAGAGATGCACCTTCATGACTCAAACACTTCCCACCAGGCCCCACCTCCAACATTGAGGATTACTTTTCAATATGAGATTTGGGCAGAAACAAATATCCAAACTCTGTCACCATTAAATAACAACTCTCTATTATCTGTTTCTCCTAGCCCCTAGCAACCATCATTCTACTTTCTGTCTTTATGAATTTGATTATTCTAGGTACGTTATATAAGTGGAATCATGCATTATTTATCTTTTTGTGATTGGCTTATTTGACTTAGCAAAACGTCCTCAAGGTACATACATGTTTTAGCATGTTTCAGAATTTTACTCCTTTATAGGGCTCAATAATATTCTATTGTATGTATATACCACATTTTGTTTATCCATTTGTAATCCTCATTGATGGACATTTGAGGTGTTTCCACATTTTGGCTATTGTGAATAATGCTGCTATGAACATCTGTGTACAAATATCTCTTGGAGATCTTGCTTTCAATTTTGGGGGGCATATTTTTATTTTTTTAGTAACCCTCATACTGTTTTCCATAGTGGCTGTACCATTTTACATTCCTACCAGCAGTGCAGAAGTGTTTCGATTTCTCCACATCCTCACCAATACTTGTGATTTTCTGATAGACATCGTAATGGGTGTAAGGTGGTATCTCATTGTGGTTTAAATTTGCATTTCCTGAGTGACTAGTGAGGTGAGGATGAGTATCTTCTGTGCTTGTCGGTGATTTGTGTATCTTCTTTGGAGAAATGTGTATTCAACTTCTCCCATTTTTTGTTTGGTTTTGTTTGTTGAGTTGTAGAAATCTTTCATCTTGTCTATTGACTACTATTAGATATATGATTTGCAGGTATTTTCTCCCATTCCATAGGTTTCCTTCATTTTATTGATTTTGTCTTTTGATATATCAAAGTTTAAAATTTTTTTGTAGTCCAACTTGCCTGTTTGAACTGTGTACATTTTTTAATGGTGGGAAGAAATAAACAGAAAACTAATGCTTTGTGACACATGAAGATTATATGAAATTCAAAGTCCGTAAATAAAGATTATTGGAACACAGCCATGTGATTCATATAAATACATATATAAGTATTATCTATGATTGCCTGCATGCTACAAGGGCAGAGTTGATTAGTTGGGCACACAAAGTTTAAAACATTTTCTATCTTGCTTTTTAAAAAAATTTTTTTGAGACAGGGTCCTGCTATGTCACCCAGGAGAGAGTGCAGTGGCAATCATAACTTGCTGCAACCTTGGACACCTGAGCTTAAGTGATCCTCCTGCCTCAGCCTCCCGAGTAGCTGGGACTACACATGCATGCCACTATGCCTGGCTAATTTTTATTTTATTATTTTATTTTATTTTATTTTATTTTAGTAGAGCCAAGGTCTTGCTATGTTGCTCAGGCTGGTCTCAAACGCCTGGCTTCAAGTGATCCTCCTGCCTTGGCCTCCCAAAGTGTTGGGATTATAGGTGTGAGCCACTGTGCCCGGCTCTATCTTGCTTTTCAAGAAAGAAGTTTGCCAACCCCAGTATTAGGCCACAGTTGGTATTCTTGTTTTGTTCAATGCCTAGTGTGGCATTTTGGGTAGATTATAGATTGGCAATAGGAGGTCCACCTATTACTCCTCCTGACTTATTTAGGCAGTAGTAAACAACTTAATAAAAGTGAGGAGGCTGCATAAAGCAGATACTAGTGCCTTGGAGGTTTTCTCTTGCCCTAACACGGTACACTGCTCTTAGTCATGCTCTCCATGACAGATCTGAGGCCCCAGAAGAAGAAGGCTGTAGCTACAGGGTTGGGTCAACAGAGCGCTGGGTCCATGAGGCAAAGTGGGCAAAAGCTGGAGCAGCAGGAGGGCTTAAGGGCAGCCTAGTTCTTTTAAATTTCTCAGAAGTGTCCATACTGCGGATCCTCTCTGAGAACTGATCAAGTTGCTCAATCCTGTAGGGAATGAGTTCTCAAGCAGTGAAGAGGGGTGACATTCATATGCGATGAATATTTCCCACAGACTCCTATTGAAGCCGCTCTGTGGGCTTGGGCTTCCCTGGGCTTTGAGAAGTTTGTGTGTATTCGGTCTTGCCATCTGATAAGATGGAAGACAGCATGATCTCGTCGTACATCAGCTACTCCTCAGCACTCACTTTTTCTGATTTTGCAGCATATTTATCAAGCTCTTCTTTGTGGCTTTCTACATGGACCCTTTAGCTGGTCATGTGCAGAACAATGGGGACAGTATGGGCTTCGCCTCCTATTCCATGGTGTTCGGGATAGCTGAGCCTTGGTGTGCCTGAAAGGGGAAGGAGAGCAACGAGGAAAGGAAAGAGAGCAGACATACCATGAGGAATTAGCAACAGAGAACCTGTTTTGTGCTGGGCCTATTATTTAGGTAAATCACAAAAGATGCCCTTCTTAAGTAACTTCGCACTGAGGACTGATAAAATGTACCATTTCTTGCCCGGGATGTATAAAATAGAGTCTGTCCTATTCCTTCTCAAGTTCTTATCTTTCATTAACATTTCCCCGCAACATCTAGTCTTCAGTAATTTTCGCTTTTGTGTCTATTTTCTGATTTTGCAGTTTCTTTTGCTTTGGATGGTTATAAATTTAAACTGGATAGTGAAAAGTAGAATTATTTAAGATATGATTCACAGACATGCTGCCAGTCCTTAAATGGTTTGTTAGTGATCTGAGGTGGGATATAGGGCTTGTTCCAGAATGTAACCCAACTACATCACTGAGCACGTTGCTTCACTCAGCTGACATTTATTTTTCTGGTGGCAACTTTCTTAACGAAGGAGGGGGTGTGGTGTCAACTCGTTATCTTGTTGCCAACTGGCATTTGAGCACCAATGCAGTAAAAGTCGTTGTTTTCCAGAACTTTCCACAAAAGTGAGGCCACTATGAATATGAAATGGCAATTTAAAATCTATATGAATTATATTAATTTACTTTGGACTCTGCAAAGTATCATTTCTTTTAAAAGAGACTCATTCTGGAAACTTTAGCTCACCCAACATAGCATCTATTAGAGTTAACTGCATTAGGCAGATACTCACTAAGAGCTTGTTGAATGCAATCCTCTTTTTTTTTTCAAACTAAACATTTTCTGTGTCTTGTCTGAAGAATGATATGACTGAACTTTCTGAAGAACATTGGCGAGCATGCAGTGACTAGGGTCCCTGACAACAGCTTCTCACCCTGTGCCGGTGGAGGCCTGATGAGTTTTGTGCTCTTTGCAAGAGGCACTTTTGATTTCATCATTCTCTCAGTGTAAGGGAAACTTTCTCATCAGAAGACATTTTAGTTTTCTCTTTCTAACATTTAACTTTCAAACAGGAATCACATGTACCTTAACCCCAAGTTTTATACTTTCCCCAGTGATTTTTTTTTTAAACATTACAGTCAACATGCTTGAAATTCGGAAAGTTCTTTAAAAAACAAAAACAAATCCCAAACTCATTAAAGAGTGGAAAAACAACTTGACAAAGTAAAATAATCAATTGCAAGTTGGTGAACCTTTAAAGAGCATTAATTCAATTGGATAAACTGCAGTTAAATAACTTTTATCAAGCAAACTGGGTTAGGTGGTTAAAAGCAAGAAAAAAAAGTCCTAAAAACATACAGTGGGTAGCAGTTTATGTGTCAAGAAAAACTGAGAGAATTTTTGAAGCTCTGATGTCTAGCAGATAGCACTTAAATCATTTTTCTCCAAACTTCAGTCATAATACTTCAAAGAGTTATAGCCATAATACAAATTTTTAGACTAAGAAGTGGTGTTTGAAGTTATTTTATAGGATTTTGCTGTAAGGGCTCCAATTGATTTATAGTAAGATAAAAGAAGAAAACTTTATTTTCGAAGCTTTGTCGGAAAAAGCTTACCTCCCATTGGTTGTTCTGCCAATATGCCTGCGGGGCATGATGAGGTAGACACTGATATTAGATACTTATGTGAACTGAGCCGGTGTACACCTCCTGCTGTTTGTGTTACGGTTAAAACCTGTCACAAAACTGGTGGTGATTTATTAAATGTTTAATGAAGTAAGACAAAAACTTCAATAACTACAAACAGAAAAGTAGAACATCATATTAAAATATAATCTTACATATTACATTTCTATTTTTCTTCCCAATTTTTACTTGCTAAAAATGATAAGGGCACATTTGGAAATTCAGACAGCATAATAGAAATACTGAGAAGTACGCCTCATGTTAACAAAGGATATGCTTTAGTTTTATGCTATACTTTCTTTTTCTTCTCTGTAAGAGAAAAAGAAAAAAAAATCTCTGTTCTGGAGAAAAAGAATATTTGAACCTTGCTTACTAATAATTTCTTCATTAGATTTTCTATTAATAGTATTTAAACTACACCACTATCCATGTAGAACTAGATGACAATTTTGAAGTGTGGAATTAAATGTGCTGTATCTTTTTTTTTGAGTTGTGGTCTCACTGTATTGCCCTGGCTGGAGTGCAGTGGCACTATCTCAGCTCACTGCAACCTCCACTGCCTAGGCTCAAGTGATCCTCCCATCTCAGCCTCCCAAGAAGCTGGGACCACAGGTATGAGTGACCATGCTCAGCTAATTTTTATACTTTTTGTAGAGATGGGGTTTCATCATGTTGCCCAGGCTCATCTCGAACTCCTGAGCTCAAGCGATCTGCCCAGCTAGGCCTCCCAAAGGGCTGGAATTATAGGCATGAGCCACCATGCCCGGTCTGCTGTATCTATTTTAGAATATTCTATTTAAATATTGCCCTAATGAACTTAGTTCTAAGTCCACACATATGAAAGAGTACGATAATAAACAATCACAGAGATGCTTGAAATTTTGTCTTCTTAAAATAGATTCTATTTGCTTCCTCTATAGAATCTAGGATCTCACTTTAATTTTAAAAAGGGGGTTTTTATATAGTTTATCTAGCAGCCTTTATGTACCAAGCTAATGTCCATTCTTTGTGTGTGTGTGGAGTAGGGAGGGAAAGAAAGGAGATAGTTGCTATTTTCATTTCATTATTATATTACTCTCCTCTCACTACATATATGTATATTACACCTCTTTCTTTCCTCCATTTAATAGCTTTGCAGTATCAATTTGCAGTATAAGTGATTACTTATGTTTATTGATTCTGATTTACTTAATCCTTGTAATGGAGATTCATACACTAGGTGAGGATGGTATTTTGAAAGTACAAAAATATTGATTTTGTTTTAAGCATAAAATTCCTATACAACTATATAAACATCTTGCTTGTATTAAAATTTCTAAAAGGTCTTGCCTTTATGTTATTAGATACAGCCTGGCTTACTAGAGGGGCATTTCTCCTTGGACTTACTTGATATGGACTAAAAAAGATAATCCAATAAAATAATTAAATGATTTACTTGGGAGAGGGATGGCATACCAATTAACTGATGAGCTGAATTTTTCGCTTTTTAACTCTTCTCTACATTTAGTAGATTTAGACCACAGAATGAACCTATCTAGAAGTTTTAGATTCCAAATTTTTGCTTCTTTTATTCATATTTATTCACAGAGCATCAACTGAATACCTACTGTGCATGTCCTATGGGGGAATAGCAATTAGAAAAACAGGTAAGGTCTCTGTTCCTGGAATTTACAGTCAAATTAAGGAGACATCAAAAAGCAAAAACAAAAATTTTGTAAGACATTCTATGAAGAAAGCAGTGCTGTTATTAAAAACTTGGAATTCCTTCAAATCAATCAAAATAGGGTGACTCATGCTAATATCATAAGGGCTGATAACTGAGCAGTGAAGGGAATGATCACACACTTGCAACTGACCACACAACTCAAGTATTTTTTGTAATTCTAATTATTTCCATTATCTAAGTGTATCAAGTAAACTTAACTATGGGATAATCTAACCAATTAATTATTGATCCTTAAGAACTACTGGTCTGGTTAAAAAGATTGTGTGACTGTTTCTAGCTTAAATCAATACTTATTCATATTTTTGCTTCACCATTTCAAACAATTTTCCTGTAAGTACAATTATTTTTATTTAAAAATTAGAACTTGGGCTATTCTTTATTTAAGAATAAATCTCAAAAATCACTTTGAGGTAATAATGTATTACTACAATTAGTCCTCTAATTCTTCCCCAAAGATAGAACTATCTATAAATAGTTTGGATTTAATCTAGTATATTGTGATAGATTTAAATCTTCATTTGGAAAACTTCTTTGGACATAATGTTAAATAGTTAATTTACACATCAACCCAGAAACAGAGGGGTAGAGTGGGCCTAGAAAGGGGCGGGAGGTCTTGAGCCTTAGTCTCTAGGACTGATCTTGCAGCAACTCTGTGAAACCATGAGCAAATTTGTTCAACTCACTGTTTTATTTCATATAGGCCATTCAAATCTTCATGACCTGTCCTTGAGGACATTAATACTATTTACTTATGAGGAAAAAATAATTTTATTAATAGTATATGATGAAATAAGTCACAGTAATAAAGAGGTGTCAACTAGGAATTGTCATTCTTCAAATTATATGTAAATCATATAGAAATGAGAAAATCTGAAAAAGCTCCACACAGGAGCTAGCAGGCAAAATAGTCCCTGAAAGTAGACAAAATTTCAATAAGCAAAGATGAATAAATGCAGGTTTCTAGGGAGATAGCTTACCATGAACAAAGGAATGGAGGCAAGTTTATGTCAATTTCAGTGACTCAAAACTACATACTGTAAAATAAAACATTTTCCACCTCTCTTCTCCCCTAGTAGTTCAATATTCCCTTTACTTCGTGTGTTATTTGAATTTAAAGTTGCATTTTGAATTCTTTTCTAATTGTTCTGCACCAGTGCATGGGAATACAAAATCAGCTTTGACAAAACACACCACACATAGGTGCACAGTAAATATTTGTTCAATAAATGAATAAAAAAAATGAGTCTTTGTTTCCAATTCCGTGTTTTCTTTCCTTCCAGCTTCTTCTTTTTGGCCCTGAGAAATCAGCAGCTCAAAGATCTTAGAAACAGAAAAGTGATTCAGAAAAGTCATTTTAAAGCAGGTCCTCTTAGCGTTCAGTCTCCATGGAAGAAACCTAATTTATGTCAGCTTTGGGTTACACTACAGGAGGATTACCCTCTTGTTCCTGAGGTACTTCTCAGTAAAAGTGAGAAAGTTTGTAGTTCATCACTTTTTCTTTTTTTACTTCCTGTGGCTACTGGAGAGATAGTTAAGGGTGCTACAGTGAGAGCAAGCTAGCCAATGGGCAAAACAAAGGCAATTGTCTTGGGAGAGCTCTAATCCACTCATTTAAGAAAAAAGAGACCCTTTGGTTCCTGGGCTTCCAGCGTTACTTTCACCCGAATCTCATTCAGTCAGCTTGGTTTCATGATGTCCATATGTCTGACAGGATAATTCTGCACTATCCTAACACAACTGACACATATGTCCAGGGAGGCCAATGGCATTAAAAATTATTTTTGTGAGACACTATAAGCCATGTTTCTAAAAATTTTAAATCATCTTTATTTGCCTGTATTTTTTCACTCAAAAATGTTTTTCACCGTATTTAATCAAATTCCAAAAAAAGGTAGATTTGAGGAGTTACAGACATTGGTGATGGTTACTCCTGGCCTTGGCATTCATGTCAAGGTTCCTGTCCTGCCAGCGTGTCACGATGCTGCCAGGGATGGCATTTGTTGTTTGCCCTCATCTCTGTGGGATTCTCACCAAGCACCACTGTGAACAGCTTATTCCTCTATTTCCTTTCCTGACAACTCTGGGGATTTGAGTGGATGCATTGCCAGATTTCCCCAGATTGAGTGCCATACTCAAACAATTGGAGCTAAAGACACCCTTCCACATTATACTTTGGCACACATTATTGGTATCTGCAGGTAGTTTTATGCCTTATTAGTAGGTGGAATTTTAGAAAGGCATCACACTGCTTTTAAATACCTTCTGTACTTCACAGATTCATCATAACTGTCACCCAAATTGACAGAAAAATTTCAACCTTAATTTGCTTAGCAGTCGTGGAAAATAACACAGTGTGAATGGTTCCTCTGAATAAGCTATAATTGTTTTGTTATACCCATGTATTACCCTTCTCAGAAAAGGAAGGAATCTATAACAAGACAGCCTGTTGAGTCTGCTAAATGAGAAAAATGAAGCTTAATTAAAAGACCTGTCTTTGCAATAAGGGAAGAGTGTGTGTGTGTGTGTGTGTGTGTGTGTGTGTGTGTGTGTGTGTGTATTCCTTCCTCATTATGAAAGATTCTGGGATAAATATTTCAATCATACTTTTATAATTATTTGCAAGCACAACATATGGCATGCTGGGCTTCATTACATAACCTACATTGCTGTGTTTTATTTTGCCTATGTCAATAGGAAATGTAGCAGAAAACGGTTGGCCAGCTACTTTGGAAATCCAGAGCTACATTATTAAAATCGGCAACATCCACTGCTAGGATAAGAATGCAAATATATGCAGCACTCTTCTTCTTGCTTAGTCCACAGGACATCTAGTGGTAAGCTGTGCAGTAGCAGCAACTTGCTGAGGGTTTTTTTAGTCTTTCCCATTACCAGTACTTTCGGGATGCCAATCCTTTCTTTATCATACTGCTGGGGAAACAGAAAACTGACCATCTGTCCCAATTGCAAAATGTTTTATGGAAAATAAGTACCAGCTGATCAGTCAGATTTTAAAAAATCAAATAGCATCTCTGTAATTTGAGTGGAAAGAGGACTTTAAAAGAAATTTAGATATAAACCATAGATTATTAAAGCAACAAGCTTTGAGTTTTGATAATACTATAACATTCTCAAGGATAGCTTCTCTTTCCTGTACATTGTGATGAACTTTACAAGTAATCCCATTGTTTGTCGTTCTCAGAGTTTTGCTTTCAAAATTTTCTATGTCTACTTAGGCAGGATTATTTTTTAAAGATAATATAAAATAATAAATATTTTTATGTAATCATTACTAATTATTTAGTGTTTGCCCTCAAATATCTAGGAATATTGCCTTATTAATTGTCTTTCCAACATGTACTTCCATTATGTAATATGTAGAGCAAAATGGGAACTCTAAGAAATGAATAACATGCTGCAATGAACAATGTCCAAAAGGCAGGGCATTTTCTTCTGCATGAATTGCAGGAATTTGGTTTCTCAAATAATTTCAGAAATCTCTATGATTGCATTCCTTTCATTGCATTTTAAACCAATATCTAACATAATTATGGACACAAACTCTTATGATGTGGCTATTAGTAGGTTAATTAGGTAATAATGAAAAAGATGCCATAGCTTAGCATAGAGTTAGCACAGTAGGATTTGTTTCAGCATGAAATGAAGTTGAGTGTTAAAAATTTAATCTTTATGTGCTAATATGCATGAGCATACCTTGTTAATTATTGCCAAAGGATTCTTTCTACTTCTGAGCACTAACAAATTAGTAATTCAGAAATAGATTATGTTTTATAATCTATACATGCAGATTAGTTTAGTAAAGTATACAAGATGTAAAAATCATGTAGCATGTTAGTATAAATGCTATATACAGTATAACAAACCAGGTTTGAAGATTATAATATGGAATGCTAATGTTTTAAATAAATGGTGTAGATATTATTTTCAGTTTTTAAACTTATTTTAATGTGAAAAGCATTCAAATCTGTGTATAAAAATATATATTTATTATTATTGTTGCCTTCTCAATTCCTATTTTATTAGCATTGATATTTTATCAGCCCTGAAGATCAATTGCTTTTGAAATTAATAGTTGTAATTGAACTGCTGATGTTGGTTTGCAGAAATAGTGCCAACCTATGACATATTAAATTAAGTGTGCAAATACAATGTCTACATTTCATAATATTTTGGTATCATTCACATCTATAAGTCCCCATGGAAGCATCTAATTTATGTCAGCTTTGGGTTACACCACAGCAGGATTACCCTCTTGTTCCTGAGGTACTTCTCATGAAACTGAGAAAGTTTGTAGCTCATCACTGTTTTTCTTTTGTTACTTCCTGTGGCTACTGAAGAGACAGTTAAGGGAGCGATAGTGAGAGCAAGCTAGCCAAGAGACGAAACAAAGTAAAAGAGTTGATTACAAAAACTTCAGTAAAAATGAGATTGTCTGCTTCATTATTAATGACTCTAATTTGAAATGAATAGCCAAATAGGAGACAATTATATGAAACAATTTGGTTTGTTGGAGATGAAATAATTACTTAATCATCTCTTTTGTATAAATAAGGCACTGAGGTTCACAAACTCCTGTTTGTGAGATGGTTTTAAAATACTCTGTACAGGTTGGTTTCTGAGAACCATTTTATTATGCTGTCTTGTATATATTATGTAACATGACAGACAGGTGAGGCATGTGAATATGACCTGATGGCACTAGGAGGCCCAACCAAAAGTAACCCCTTTCCCCACTCGTTCAGAACCAGTTGAGACATAGCCACAAGGATCAGGCAGATTGAATTCAAAATCTTAGCTTTTTGATGTATTATAACTGATAAAACTCTACTGGGGAAAGATTTTGGCAAAGTGGGTTTGCTAATAGTTTACCCTAATTAATCCAGCTTAACTATCTGGTCACAGAGGTCTTACTTCCCCTGTGTCTAATGAAGCAGAGAGATCAGATGACAGTGTACCTTCCCTATGGATAGGCAGAGCCCATGCGTACAGGAGAGAAGGGTAGGGCTGACCAGAGCTGCACTTGCTCAATACGTCTCTGAAACTCACCAGTCGGTCTTCTTTCAAGGTAGCGGCTATGGACTGAATCGTGTCTTCTGACCCTTCTTCCAAATTCATATATTGAAGGCTGGGTGCTATGGCTCATGTCTGTAATCCCAGCAGTTTGGTAGGCTGAGACAGGTGGATCACTTGAGGTCAGGAGTTCAAGACCAGCCTGACCAACATGGTGAAACTCCATCTCTACTAAATATACAAAAAAAAAATTTTTTACAGGCGCATGCCTGTAATTTCAGCTACTTGGGAGACTGAGGCAGAAGAATCGCTTGAACCCTGAAGGTAGAGGTTGTAGTCAGCCAAGATCGTGCCATTGCACTCTAACCTGGGCAAAAAGAGTGAAATTCCATCTGAGAAAACAAACAAACAAACAAAACCAAAATTCATATATTGAAGCCCTGACCTGCAATGTGACTGTATGTAGAGATAGAACATTTAAAGTGATAATTAAGGGTAAAAGAAGTCATTAGGGTGGGGCTCTAATTCTATAAGACTGGTGTTCTTAGAAGAGGAGACATCAGGGATGCTCACACACAGTGAAAAGGCCATGTGAGTACACAGCAAGAAGACAGTCATCTGCATGCCAAGGAGAGAGGCCCCAGGAGAAATCACTCCTGCGAGTACCTTGATCTTGTAGTTCCAGCCTTCAGAGCCGTAAGAAAATAATGACTGCGGTATTTTGTTATGGTAGCTATAGCAGACTAATATAGTAGCCAAGAGTATTACTCCAGAGGAGGTGCCTCCATGTAGAATTATTAGGAGTGGGGGATAAGTTTTATTCTGACATAAGCTATTGTTTCACAGTTCTCCGTCCTGTCTCCCGGACTGGATTGGGGGTCTCAAGTTTAAAGACTATGTATTCTGCTTCTTTATCTTGGCCGAGTTAATTAGCACATATGTACTCAGTAAATACTTCAAGATTAATAATGCTTTTTTGTTTATAGAGTTTTCCGCTTTTTAAATTTTGTTATTTTCTTTTCCCTAAAAGCTATGTATTACACTACCTGTGACCATCTTCATTAGTAGTGCCAAAGAACTAAACCTCCAGCTAGAAAACTCTGCTTCTAAGGGAGAAAATTATTTTTTGTGAATTTATATTATATCCCCTTTATTCAATGTAAAATTTTTGCTAAAAGAATTGCAATGTGAACGCTAGATAATTTAATTGCAGTTACCAAGAAAATATAGTTGCTTGTGGGTCTGTGTTCAATGTGTAACTGGAGCCCATTTAGCATTTTTAAACAACTTTTTATTTTCAGACATATTCAGATTGTTTAAAAAGTTGCGAAAACAGTGCAATTTTTTGTTGTTGTTGTTGTTAAGACGGGGTTTCACCATATTGCTCAGACTGGTCTCAAACTGCTGACCTCAGGTGATCCACCCGCCTCAGCCTCCCAATGTGCTGGGATTACAGGCGAGAGCCACCGCGCCTGGCCTTACAGTGCAATTTTTATATCCTCCTCACCAGAATCCCCTAATGTCCACATATTATATAGCCATAGTGTAATGACAGAAACAGGGAAATTAATATTGATATAATCTATTAATGAGTCTCCAGACCTTATTAGAAGTTGACCAGTTTTCCCAGACATTTACCACCTTGCACTTAGTTGCCCACAGTTTTCCCTAATTGTGACATGATCTTTTATGACCTTGAGGCTTTGGAAGAGTGCTGGTGGGTCATTTTGTAGAATATCTCTCAATTTCTGTTTGCAGTTTTCTCATGATTAGATTTAGGCTATGCATTTTTGGCTAGAATACTCAAAGTAAGGTGGCATTCTCAGTGTATCATATCAGGTGTGATGTCAATATAATTTATTATTACCTGTGATCATAACTTGAAATACTTGGTAAAGGTGATGTTTGCCAGGTTTCTTCATGGTGAAGTACTCTTTCTCCTTTTTAATCAATAAGTGTCTTCTGGGGAGATACTCTGAAGCTATGCAAATATTCCATTTTTGATCATACTTTCGTCCCCTATTTTAACATCTATTGATGATTCTTGCCTGTAACATTTATTTCTGTGGTATTTGCATAATGGTAATTTTTAAGTTTCATCATCCTTTTACTTTATTATTTGGAGTACTACAGGAAGAAAGAGCAGCCTCTTCTCTCATTTGTTTTATTTCTGTTATGGATATAAAGATATAAATAAGGATTCATGAATATTTCTTTTTTCTGCTGGTTGTAATTCAATACCATCAATTATTTTGTTGCAGGCGCCCATTATGAAAGCATAAAAATGTTTTAAATATACAAATTCTAAATGTTGATAAAGTCGTCACTCTTCTAAAATGAATTACAGTAGCCCCTCCTTTTTTTATAGTTTCAGTTACCTGAAACCAACTGTGGTCAGAATATAAGTTAAGCACAATAGGATACAGAGAGACAGAGAGAGACCACATTCACATAACTTGTATTACAGTATATTCTTATAATTATTCTATTATTATTAATCTCTTACTGTGCCTAATTTATAATTAAACTTTATCATAAGTATGAATGTATAGGGAAAAAAACATAGTATATAAGGGGCTCCATACTGTCCACTATCTGTGGTTTCTGGCATTCACTGGGGATCTTGGGATGTATCATCTACAGATAAGGGGTAACTACTATAGTATTAGACTTTAGACTTGAAATGATGTGGCTAACATGTTCTGAAGTAAATGTGCTAGTTGCTTTGAAAAGTAAAAATAGTAAAAGATAGTCTATGAGTGAGTATAATAACTCAATGAGTTAGTATAATAATTAAGGAGAGAAAAAGACACCCCAAGAGATACAGTGATATTACATTTGTATAGTAGCACAGCAAGAGACAATGTGCGTTTGATCACACAATGAGGCAGTAAGCGTTTAACCACTAAGGATGGCGAGAACGCCTCTGTGCATCCTGCCGAGAGCTGACCACCAAGGGCCTGTTCAGGAAAGGCCTGTGTCTCATGCTACTCTGAGCTGGAAGAAGATTATAAAGTGAATACCATATTTCCTGAACAAAACAAAGGAAGAATATTCCTCCTCACGTCTTCTCCCCACTCACCATTTTCCTTAAGGGTGAATTTTGAGCATTTATGCATGAAAGTACAACAAACTAAATTAACTTTATGCATAGATTTTCATAATCTGGCTGAAGCTACCTCTTTGTCCCTATTTTACATTTTCCTCTTTAAATTCTACACCCCATCTCGTTCTAGGCACATGAAACTTAAATTTCCAGATTCAACACATTTCCATACCTCTGTACATACCTAGTTCCTGCTATCTGTAATGCTTTTCAACATATCTTTGGGAAATTTCTTCATCCTTTAAAGCCCATCTTAAAAATCACCACCTCTTAGAACAAACCTACAACTCCCTGATACACATACTAGTTTTTTGTCCAGGTGCTCCTGTGGTTCTTTACGTGGGTATCTGCTTTAGATCTTACCATGCAGTTGCAATTTGCCTGTCTCTGCTCATAGTTGCCACCTCCATTGGACTGAAACCTCATTGAGGACCGTGGCTCTTACACAGTATTATGCCTCTGGCTCTAGCTGGAACTGCGTCTGAAAGAAAGCAGGTGCTTGGTAAATGCTTGTTGAATGAATGCACAGCAGAACAATAAAACATTTTCACTAATATTCCCACTTCTTTCCAGACCATATTTCATTATACTTCCATGAATTACCAACATCACACATCACGTTTTTGGTATGACGTACTTTGTTTTAGACCACAGTAGTCATATCATTGAGTACATTTATTCCTGTTATTGAATGTTAGTTCTGGAAATGGGTGAATTGAATATCAATGTTGTAGTCCTTGGCATAGGATACAGGATCATAGTATAGTGAGGATGCCAAAAATGTTTCATTTTCCTTTTAAAACAATTCTGGGTGATATTAAATCTGTTGCTGTATTTAATACTTCAACTTCTGAGTATGGGAAAAAGTCAACAAATATGTGTACTTTATTTTGTAAAATAGTTGTGTCATGAAAATGTCCTGTTCTAACTTTAAAGTTTTGTAATTGCACATTTAAATGCTTTTGAATCCACTCTAAGGAGTGCTATTTTGTTAAGTGAAAAAAAAAATTCTAGTTCAGCTAATTTTCAATATACCTGAGTTTAATATATAAGATTTAATATCCTAGGTTTTCTTAAAAAAAAAAGCTCTCCTAAATTGAAAATATTACTTTATGCTTCTAGAAGTAAAAATAATAATGTAGAGAAATTCTCATGAGAACAGTGAATGATATTTTAAAACATTGAGATAATTGGGAAAGTTAAATCTCAAATTATTTCACTGAAGACAAATTGAAGATTTTTTTTGGTATAAATTCAAGGGATACAAGTGCATTTTAATTACATGGATATATTACATAGCGGTTCAGTCTGGGTTTTTAGTGTAACAACCACCCGATCATATACATGGTACCCATTAACTAATTTCCACATTCTATGTCCATGAGTACACATTATTTAGCTCCCCCTTGTGAGAATATGTGGTATTTGACTTTCTGCATTGTTTCACTTAATGGCCTCCAATTCCATTCATGTTGCTGCAAAATACATGATTTTACTCTTTTTTTAAGGACAGAATATATCCCATTGTATATAGAGATCACATTTTTTTAATCCAGTCATCCACTTAGGTTGATTCCATATTTTTACTATTTTGAATTGTGCCGTGATAAACAGAAGAGTGCTGGTATCTTTTTGATATAATGACTTCTTTTCCTTTGTAGTGGGCTTGCTGTGTGAAATGGTAGTTCTGTTTTTAGTTCTTTGAGAAATCTTTGCATCATTTTCCATAAAGGTTGAAATAATTTACATTCCCATCAACAGCGTATAAGCATTCATTTTTCTCTGCATCCTCACCAATATCTGTTATTTTTTGATTTTTAAGTAATAGCCATTCTGACTAAGACAATATCCCATTGGGGTTTTAATTTGCATTATTCTGATAATTAGTGACATTGAGCTTTTTGGCCATTTGTATGTCTTCTTTTGAAAAACGTCTATCGAGATCTTTTGTCCACTTTTTAATGTGGCTATTTGTTTTTGTTTTCGTTGAGTTGAGTTCCTTGTAGATTCTGGATATCTCCTATCAGATGCATAGTTTGCAAATATTTTCTTCCATTCTGCAGGTTGTCTGTTCAGTATGTTGATTATTTCATTTGCTCTGCAGAAGCCTTTTAATTTAATTCAGTCCCATTTGTCTATTTTTTGTTTTGTTATCTTTTTTAGGTCTTAGTCATGAATTCTTTGCCTAGACCAATATCAAGAAGAATTTTTCCTGTTTTTTTGTTTTTGTTTTTGTTTTTTTTTTTTTTAGTATTTTTATAGTTTCACATCTTACACTTAAATCTTTAATCCATCTTGAGTTAATTTTTCTATACAGTGAGAGACAGGGGTCCAGTTTTATTCTTCTGCATATGGCAATTCATTTTCCTCGCACCATTTATTGAAAAAAGTGTCCTTTTCCCAGTATATAGTTCGGTCAATTTTGTCAAACATCAGTTGGCTGTAGACATATTGGCTTTATTTCTATATTCTCTATTCTGTTCCATTGATCTACATGTCATTTTTATACCAGTACCTTTCTGTTTTGGTTACTATAGCCTTGCAGTGTATTTGAGGTCAGGTAATGTGATGGCTGAAGCTTTGTTCACACTGCCTTGCTTTGGTTGTTCAGGCTTTTGAGGGGGTTCCATATTCATTTTAGAATTGTTTTTCCTAATTAAAAAAATAATGTTGGTATTTTGATAGGAATTGCATCAAATCTGTAGATTGATTTGGGCAATATGGTCATTTTAATGATATTAATTATTCTGACAAATTTAAGATTTAAGTTGTGTCTTTAAAACCCAGGAATCTACAATTGTTACCTATAGGACAAAATTTTATTTTTATTTATTTATTTATTTGAGACGGTGTCTTACTCTGTCTCTCAGGCTGGTGTGCAGTGGCATGATCTCAGCTCACTGAAACCTCTGCCTCTCAGGTTCAGGCGATTCTTATGTCTTAGCCTCCTGAGTAGCTGGGATTATAGGCCTTCAGCACCACACCCAGCTAATTTTTGTATTTTTAGTAGATACCCAGTTTCACCATGTTGGCCAGACTGACCTAGAACTCCTTTCACCTCAAAAGACCCACCCACCTTGGCCTCCCAAAGTGCTGGGATTACAGGCATGAGCTACCGTGCTCAGTAATCTATATTAAAAAACTTAATCTTGATTAGTTGACCCACATAAAAAAAAATAATTGCTTCATTCCTTAGGTTCCATGAAGAATTAAAAACGCAGCACATAGAAACTAAACAGCATTGAGCATTCCAGGTGGATATAATAATTAAATTTACTTGAAAATGAGGTATTTTGCCTTAATTACCCAGCATTTGCTTTAATAAATTAACTCCTCTGTTATTACGTGTACTATTGAATTATATGAAAAAAATAATAAAAAATTGAGTTTGTTTTCAGTAACATGGTTTTATTACAGAGGATTCTAGCAAATAATCATGCTTAATACATTCATTAGTGTAAACTTGTAAAGCTGTTATTTGAGTCTACTGACCTAACCAGGCTTTAAAAATCAAACATACTCTTTTCAAATATTATACATGGGTCTATTTCCACAACCAGAAAGATCTGACAGTTCCTCTCCAGCATCTTGCCTTTGTACAGTTGCACTTTGAATCTAACGAATGCCAATGGTGAGTTCGCACAACTAGGAAAAACATCTATTTTATACATCTTTTCACAGAGGAATAGGTCTGTAGTGTTTAGGGACTACATGTCATATTCTATGCCTGATACTTGAATGGAAGTTGTGGTTTTTTTCCCAGCAATTTATTACAGAAAATACAGATATTTTACTGTCTTCAAGATATTAGACTTCCATGGAAGCAATGTTTAGTTTCGTCTGAGAGGCCTGGACAGTGTCTGTGGGGTCCATGGGCCCCCTTCTTGTCTGTTTGTATCTCACGTCATGTGGTTACACTGTTTCCAGGAGGGTGAGAGGAATATGATACTGTGTCTCTGAAGAAGCCGAATCGAATACAGATGCGTTGCCAATTTTCATCATTTAGTAGTTTTCATTTCTTCTTTCCTTAAGAGTACCTACCTAACTATATCACAAGGCATCCTGGGATTAATGCAATGAATACCATAGGCAAGAATTGTAATAATTGCAACGGGAGAGCTAATGTATATATACATTTATAGGTGTTGTATGTTTAGATAATTAGAAAAGGCATATATATATATATATATGTATATGCCATTCATATTGACACATATAAACGCTGTCTCATATATATATATGCATACATAACAATGTGTGTGTGTAGATGAGGCCAACTAATTTGGAATGCAAGAAAGGGCATAAGACATGACACCAAAGATCTGGATTCTAATCTCACTTCTGCCACTTAGAAACCAGGTCATGCTGGATAAATGCCTTCAAGTTCTGAGCTCCAGTTTAATGCTATGTGAAAACAGTGTTTTTTATATTTATCCTAGCTACATTCTCTGACAGAATTATAAGAATCAAATGGGATTTTTTATGTGAAAGAATTTTGTCAGGTGTAAAGCACTTGTTCAATGTATGTTAACGTTCATTGAGTCATTTTCTAAAGCAGCTATGATGTGCCGTACTGAAAATATGTACAAGACACAGCCCCCACACACTGTCTTCAATTAAGTTAGCCTAAGTGGGTGTGGGAGCTGAGGGGAGTGGTCAGGTAAACAGAAACTTTATATGCAGTATGATAAGCCTGATATTAACTTCATATCAGTGTAAGTTATTTAGGAATAGAGAAGTGACTTATAGCTCACTGTGTGGGGAGAAAGAGGACTAGAAGAAAGTTTCTTGAAGAGACATTGCCTGGGCTCAGTCTTCAAGAGTGAGCAGGGGTTAAAGGGGTAACGTAGGAAGAATCAGAGAACAAAAGCCATTTCAAACAGAGAAACAGAATGGACACAGATAAGGAAGGCACAAACTATGTAGGGAACCAATCAGTATTTCCTTATTGTTGGGTAGTAAACAGTGAAGAGCATCAGGAAGTGGTAGGAAAAGTAAGGATCTGCTCGGGGTGAGTTTATTCCAGGGAAGAATGAAAACCATTGAAGGGTTGCAAGCAGAAGAGCCGCGTGGACAGATTCCCATTTTAGATAAATCACTCTAGCACTATGATAGACTTAAGGGTGATAAGACTGAAGGGAGAGGGACCTGCTAAGAGGTTCTTGTCATAGAATGGGTCAAGGTTTCTCAGCCTTGGCATTATTTACATTCTGGGCTGGAAAGTTTTTTGTTCAGGGGTTGGAGAGAGCTGGTCTGTGCATTGTAGGATTTTTGCATCCAGTTCTCTACTCATTAGATGCTAATAGTACTTACCTTCCACCTCCAGAGGTGACAACTAAAAATATCTGCAGTTATTCCTAAATGCCTCCTACGGGAGCACAATCACCCTAGTGGAGAGCTTCTGGTCTAGGAGAAAGTTACAAAGAAACACCCTGGCACTTGGTAATTGGTAATGGGATAATGGGATTAGAGAATAGATGACAGACTCAGAAGTTTAGGAGGTAAAATGGACTGTTCTAAGTGATAGATTTATTTGAGAGAAAAGAGAGGGAGAAGTCAAGAATGACTTACAGAGTTGGCTTAGTTGACTGACTGAATGGTTATGTCGCCGAAAGGTAGAATAAAAAAGGATGGGCACTGAAGTGACTATCCTCTTTCAGTATTTTAGCAACAAGAATGTCACTGGGGTTCTTATGTTCAGCATCAGTAGGTTTGACAAATATTAAAACTTTATAAACCTTTTATATAACTAGAGTAAAGGTGAGGGGAAATTACTGGGGGAAGGGGAGAGGGAGAGAGTAAATGAGTAGCTCTGTTTAACAGATAAGGAGATATTAGGTTTATAGAGGCGATGAAAATGCCCAGCGCTATAGAACAGAAAAAGACGTATTTGCATAAACCTTCCAATTTAAGCAGCGGTGATACATTTGGTTGCTGTAGGGAGAGCATTTTCGGGAGTAAAGTGGGGGAAAAATGAAATAGTGGTGAGGTGAGTTCAATGTAAACAAGCTACAGTAACTGAAGACTTGGTTTATTTTTTATTGTTTATTTATTTATTTATTTTTACAGGTTTGGTTGGGAAGAGGAGAAAAGGGTTTTCTGATGACAAGGGAAGTCTTGAGGAGTACATTTTTCTCAAAGTGTGAGAGATTTACGCTTGTTTGGGGACTAAGGGATTAGGTTATATAGTGGGAGAAAATAGGGAATCCCAGGAATCCCAAAAATAGGAAAGGTGAAAAGAACAAATGAGTTTATGCTGGAATAAGAGGAGGGACATATCTTCTGAGACTGGGGAAGAGACGTATGTCATTATTCTATTTAAATTTATAGTTAGGCATTCTGAAGGCTGAGGAAGATCATGACTAATGGCTTTTTGTGATAAGAAAGGACACTGATTATCTGCTAAGAGTGAGAACAATGGATGTCCTGAAGAGTAGAATAAATATGGAGGAGAACTAAGGAGGAACAAAAAGAAAATAAATAGAAAGAGGCAGGGCAGAGCTACATTTAGAGAATCTGAATTTGGTTTTATGGTTTTTCTAAAGCAACAAACTGATGCCTGGGTGTAGAAGCAGAGACAGTGACTTATACAGTGATGTAAGTTGGGTTTTGCTATGTGGAAATGATGGAATTACAGGACTGTTAGGAGAATCAAAGGTGTTGATGAAATAGTTGTTCAGATGATCAATTGTGAGGTTCAGGATGAGGAAGAAAAAGAAGAAAGTTTAGTTTAACTATTTATTAGCAGTTGGAATCTGGGCAAATCGCTAATAGTATTGTTTGTGAAAATATATTTTCTAGTAATATTTCTAATATGGTACCTGGCACATTACGGATACTCCACAAATGTCAGTTTCCTTTCTTTTTTCCCTTCAAAAACAAGTAAAAATGTAGAGAAACCAGCACCACCAACTTACTAGCTGTGTGACCTTGAGCAGATGACATAATCAGAGTTTCTTTACCTGTGAAATGGGTATGATAATGACAATTGCCCTTCCTGTTCTATCTCAAGGACTTTAAAATAGCTGTTGTAAAATAATCAATGTGACATTATAATCAGTGTAAATTTTAAAGTGCTAGAGAAACCTAGGTTATTACAAGTCTACATTATATAGTAGTCATGTAAATTTCATGTTCTTAATTAGAAGATACAGTTCAGTAATACGTGTGAGCAAAAATATATTCTCCAATATAATACCTTGTCAGAAATGGTTACCAAGGTGAACATAATACAAATGCAATGTATTTTATTCCAGAATGATGGAAAAAGTATGGTGATAATGTCATGAAACTATTAATATAATTATTATAATGTATGCTATAAGGTGCAAAATATGATTTGGAAAATAGATGAGAAGTTAATAATGAGGTTTGTTGGGGAATAATGAAGATTACCTAGCTTAATTGGTGGGGAAGTAATAGGGAAAATCTGCTGGCTAAGCAGACCCAGGTCAAAAAAAGACTGAACTCATGTTGAGGAGATGCTTGTGAACTGGAATATGAATTATTCTCTCTCAATCCCCTTCTAGGAATGGTCATCAGATCGTGTTTTATCCTTCTAAGGGGAGCAGTTACTATATGAAGGCAGGGAGTGAGGAAAAGAGAGCATTCCTCTGACAAATCCCTACTTATTACCTAATATAACCAAATCACTTTTGATTCCTCTACTGGCTTTATGAATAGTATGATTTCAGGAAGTCCAAAGATGTCCTTCCACCTGATTGATGATGTAAGAATTGTCAGACTCAATTAAAATGGAAAGGTTTTAAGATAATAAATTGTTTTTGTACCAATATCATGCTGTTTTTGTTAATGTAGCCTTGTAGTATAGTTTGAAGTGGGGAAGTGTGATGCCTCCAGCTTTGTTCTTTCTGCTTAGGATTGTCTTGGCTGTTTGGGTTCTTTTTTGGTTCCATTTGTCTTTTAAAATCATTTTTTTCTAATTCTATGAAGAATGTCATTGCTAGTTTTATAGGAATAACATTGAATCTGTAAATTGCTTTGGGAAGTATGGCCATTTTAACAATATTGATTCTTCCTATCCGTGAACATGTTTTTCCATTTGTTTGTGTTACTGCTGATTTCTTTGAGCATTGTTTTGTAATTTTCATTGTAGAGATTTTTTTTACCTCCCTGGTTCGCTGTATTCCTAGTTATTTTATTCTTTTTGTGGCTATCATGAATGGAATTGCATTCTTGGTTTGGCTCTTAGCTTCGATGTTGTTGGTGTGTAGGAATGCTGCTGATTTTTGTACGTTGATTTTGTATCCTGAAGCTTTGGTGAAGTTATTTATCAGATCAAGAAGGATTCGGGCCAAGACTTTGTGGTTTCCTAGGTATATAATCATATCAACTGGAAACAGGGTTAGTTGACTTTCTTTCTTCCAATTTGACTGCCTTTTATTTCTTCCTCTTGTCTGATTGCTCTGACTGGAACTTCCAATATCATGTTGAATGGGAGTGGTGAGAGAGGATATTCTTGTTTTCTCCCAATTTTCAAGGGGAATGCTTCCAGCTTTTGCCTATTCAGTATGATGTTGGCTATGGGTTTGTCATAGAAGGCTTTTATTATTTGAAAGTATGTTCCTTCAATGCCTATTTTTTAGGGCACTTAACATGAAGGGATGTTGAATTTTATGGAAAGACTTTTCTACATCCATTGAGATAATTATGTGGTTTTTGTGTTTCTGCTTATGTGATAAATCACAGACGTGGAATGAATCTAAATGCCCATCAATGGTACACTGGATAAAGAATATATGGTACATATACACTATGGAACACTACACAGCCATACAAACTAATGAAATAATGTCCTTTGCATCAACATGAATGGAGCTGGAGGCCATTATTCTACATGAACTAACACAGAAAACCAAATACTACATGTTCTCATTTGTAAGCGGGAGTTAAACATTGAGTACATATGGACACAAAGAAGGAAGCAATAGACACCAGGGCCTACTTGAGGGCAGAAGAAGGGAGGAGGGTGAGGATCAAAAAATTACCCATCAGGTACTAGGCTTATTACCCCAGTGATGAAATAATCTGAACACCAACACCCTGTGACACGCAATTGATCTATATAACAAACCTGCACATGTACCCCCAAACCTAAAATAAAAGCTAAAAACATAATAAATTGAAATTTATGTATACTAAAGAAGTGGACACTTAGTTCCTGCTTTGAGGGAGGTAAGAGCCTAGGTCAGAGCACCTGAAATAGGGGCTAAGGAGGGAGAAACCAGCAAGGAGGGTGAAGGACCACAGAAAGGAAGATCGGGAATACTAAAGAGAAACCAAACTGGTGCCAAAGTTGGTACTTCCTTTTACACAGGGGCAGCTGGCATGTGGCTCTGCCCCACCCCTCCAGCCATATGTTTTAAAGCCTGTCTTTGTTATTAAGAAGTATCATTATCCATGGACTGAGATTATTTCCCTATTCTACCTGGACAGCAATGGATAATTCTACCAGAGAACAGTCTTAAAAAACATTTCTAAAGTTTATTTCCAATCAAGCTAATTATCAGATGACAAAGAGCCCATTCTACAAAAATTATTGCCTTATTGATAGTTGCAAGTAAGAATGTGAAAAAGTCATTTAATCTTTCCGACTTCCATATTGCCCTAAAAAAGGAAAGAACTGGATGAGTTGATTTCTAAAATCTCTTCTAGTTTGAGGTTTCTACTCTTCTACGATACAGAGGGAAACATGTACTAGACAATGACGAGATCCAATTTATTCAATAGTTGCCTAACAAAATTATAGTGTAGTATATTGATAAATTGGCTTCAGTCCAAGTTATCAGTCTGTTGATAAATGATATAAAGATATCAGAAAAAGATAGTCAACAGCTTTTAATCAATCTTAGGAGAATGAAAATCAGGCAGATAAAGTCATTGGAAGAAAGTAAGTGAAAAATTGTATCTCTTTCTGAGTTGAAGTCTTATCTAATAGAGATTAGATTAGTTCTTCTATCAGTACAATTCATTTTTAGCTTTTAAGATGTTACCATAATGCAGAAGGCCATAATAAATATGATGGCTTATCCAACAGAATTTTTGAACTCAATGAAATAAGAACACCACACATTGAGAATTTCAGGATTGTGATTTTTGGTTTTCCAGTTCTAATAATCTGATGGTGGGCAATCAGTCTAATTTACATGGCAATCAAGCCATGTAAAGTTATATGTATGACTCATTTGAAAAACTCAGTGAAAATACCTTTAAATGTCTAAATCTGTGGAGTGATTATTCATTTGCTTTTGTCTGCCTGCTGATACTAGGTAACAAGTAGAAAATTTTTAGCTGTTTTAACTATTCACAGCCATAGTCTTGTTCATATAATTATAAATGTTTCCAATCACTTTTCTTTTGAGAGCTCTAAAGGTATTCTCAGATGATTTCATGGGTCTCAGAAAAGTTACTTTGTTTTCTTGGGTCACCGTAGAAGCAAGAAAGTCATTTTCATTCCCACTTACAATAAATCAATCAACATTTATAGAACACCTATTTTGTTCTGGGCCTTAGGCTAAGCAATGTGGTGGATACAATGATTAATAAGATATGATCTCTGCCCTCAAGGCAAGCCAGGCTCTTAGAGAAAAAAAAAAAATACCAAACAGACAATACAGGGCAGCATATGATAAGTGGAAAATGAGTGGCCTGGGAAATAAGAATTCTAGTGCTTTAGAGGTGGGAGAAATCATTTTGGCCTGAGGTGATTAGAGAGGCCTCCAGGGATGTGTGGAAGATGACCTGGACCTTGGAGGCCTGATGGGTTGAGACAAGTAGGTAGAGAAGAGGAGAGTACGCCAGGCAGAGGAAATGGAGTGAAGAGTGATTGAGCGGTGCTGGTACCCAGCAAGAGAGGCAGGATCAGCATCTGTAGCCTGCCATGGAGTCAGGCAGTACACAAGGCCAAGAACTGACCTATGCCTTAATTGCAGAGAGGCAGGTGGATGATGGCAAAGGCAACCCTGGGAGGGTAAAATGCAAGACTTATTTGCAATTTAAATGCAGCAACACTAGGCTCTGGTCCTCTGTTTGAAGAGAGCCACAGAAGCCCAGAGAGCAGCATCTGGGTGGCTCCCAGGGAGCTGTTCCCCCAGCATGGTGGCAGAAACTTGGAGTGAAGATACCTTGGAACGTGAACTTTGCTGCCAACTCATTCTGTACCCTCCGGTGCCCCAGGATTCTCTCTTTTCAAATGAGGCCTTTGAACTGAGGTGATTGGTTAATGCTGGAGTCTCCTTCAGTTCTTATGTTTTTGTGTGTATCTCTGCGAAGGAAACGTGTCTTTACTCTCTACAACTATAGTACACTTTTTAAAGATTAAGCCAACTATCAAGGCTTTTTCACTATATTTCTATTATTCAAAACAGTAATCAATATGAAATAACATCTTAACATTTTTTTCTTACACGTGAGCCTTATAAGCACTGGTGAAAACTAATGTAAGTTAACAGTTAAGCCCATCATCTGGGTTCAAATTCTAGTCTGCTTACTTAGGAGCTTTGTGACCTGGAGACAACTATTTAATTTTTTTAAACCTTAGGCTTTTTTTTTTTAATCTGTAAAAAGAGGATTACAATAGTACTTACAGATCATTATTTCCTATGAGTATATATAAAATTGCTTAGCATGGAGTCTGGCATCTGGAGACTATTCAATACATGTTGGCTCTTTTATCATTATTAATATAATACTGTTAACTGTTGTTGGCATTTTTTATCTTTTAAAAATGATTTTGTAGAATTAAGTAACATGGGAATTAACCAGTAATCACAAACCTGAAAGTGCTGCACATGTTATAGATGGACAAACAATGATAGAAAGAAACTCAGGAAGACTAGAAATTTGAGACTGAAAAAACTAAAGTTTAAAATAGGAAAGAACTAAGTGCCTGGAGATAAAGATGGGGAACAGATATCCAGTGAAAGGCAGAAATACCTCAAAAGCCCTAGAGTCACAGTAAACAGCACCTGGAAACTGAACCTGCAAAGTGATAAGATGATACAGTTCTGGACACCTGATTATTAGAAAGGTGTTAACCAACAAGAAAGAATGGGAAGTAGAAAAAGAGGGCTCGAGGGACCAAAATTTGATTGAAGATTTTTGAGAACTAGACATCTATATCACTGAGAGGAGTATCTGTCTTACAATATGCTTGTCAGGCATGTGGATTGAAAAGATAGAAACATCAGGGAAGGAGATGAGATAAAAGAGTAAGGTGGGCAAATGGCCTCTCCCTGCCTGTAGCGGGATCAATTCAAATAAAGAAAAGCATTTCTAATGGCCAGGTTCCCTGAGGATGCAATAGAAGCCATTTACATCCCATCAGGACAAAGCTCTGGAGAACACACTGTGGGGAATTGTCTACAATTGGTGCCAGTGAGACAGAGCAATGTTTCCAGTTAGCGTGGAGCCAGCTAAAATCGCAGCAATCTCTTTGTGAAGGTGCCACTGTGATTCCACAGAAAGAACAGCCTGTTGGATTAAAATAATTCATATTTGCATAGTGCTTAGAATAGTCTGTGCACCAATTTAGTGTTATACAAATGTTTGCTAAATAAATGAATTTAGTTTCTGAAGATAGTTGGCAACCAAATCAGGAATCATTAGTCTCACTCTGGGGATGATCGAATCTACTTGCCAAATGAGAGGCAATAGGTTATGAAATCAAGCCAAGAAAATTCTGGAAGCAATGTGTATTACTGGGGCTGAAGATCAATTTTTAGAACCCCTGCCCTCAGATAGCAGGCAAAGCAAAAAGTGTTTGAAAGAAAGCTATACCAAGTTTTACATGATTTCTGATCTGAAAGAGTATTATTATGAGAGTCTCTAGGATACCAAGTCCCTTTCCTCTTCTTCATTAAACATTTACTCAACATTTGTGGAGAGTTAACTGTTGACCATGAACCTTTAGTTGCTCTGCTTCTGCTCAGCTGCTAACGCACATCTGCATGCCATCGGCACCATTGACCTAGAAATTCAAGGGGCTCAGACCACCTGGCACCAAGAAGGACCACTTTTTTCTGTAGGAAGCTATATTGTGCTCTACTGCTTGATCATTGTCATATAGGTATCCACCTCAGAGGGAAATTTGACTATTAATATTACAGATTCTTCTCTCTCCTAATGATCTTCCTCTTGCCTTCCAAGATTTTCATGGCATTTGTTTTGTTTTCTTTATCTTTTTCCTCAAAGAAAATTGAGAAAGTACTTTTTTAGGCCTTCTTTTTCCCACTCCAAATGATCATTTATGGAAATCCCAATGTCCGATGGATGATATATCAATTTGAAATTATAATTGTACTGAATCAGCATTCCTAGACATTCCTCTAAAGTTGTAGGAAGTCTGATTGACTCTATTGAGACTCAACTTCCTAAGGAGGTGTGGTAGAAACTTTTTCCAAACAATGAAGGCTGACAATGGCCTAAAGCCACTGCTTTGGTTACAAAAAACTTGAGTTATCCTCTATAACTCTTACACCTATACCAAGTAGTGAGTTGAGGCAACATTAATATTATTTTTCTCATGCATGTAAGTAAACATACCTTTAAGTGATTTGCCCAATTTTATACATATATTAAGTGGAATTTTTTGGCTCTCAGGTCTTACATTTAGGTCTTTAATCCATTTTGAGTTGATTTTTGTATATGGCGTTAAGATAAGGATCCTGAATAGACATTTTTCCAAACAGGACATAAAAAATGGCCAATACCTGTATGAAAAGGTGATCATTAATCATCAGGGAAATACAAATCAAAACCACCATGAGATATCGCTTCACATAGTTAGAATGGCTGTCAAAATGACAAGAGATAACAGGTGTTGACGAGCTGTGAAGAGAACCCTTGTACAATGTTGCTGGGTGCAGCCATTGTGGAAAACAATATGGGGGCTCGTAAGGAAACTAAAAGTAGAGCTTCTAGGTGACCCAGCAATCCCTCTAAGCAAACCCTTATGCACCCAAAGGAAATGAAGTCAGTACCTTATGAAGATATGTGTGCTCCCATGTTCACTGCTGTAGTATTCACAACAGCCAAGATATGGAATCAGCTTCTTAAGATATCATCAATGGACTAATGAATAAAAACATTGTATATATGCATATATATATATATATATATACACAATGGAACATTATGAAATAATATTAATTAATATACATACAATGGAATACAATGAATTTGATTCAGCCTTAAAGAAAAAGGAGATCCTGTTATTTTCAACAACACAGATGAACCTAGAAAATATTATGCTAAGTGAAATCAGGCAAACACAGAAAGAAAAATACTGCATAATCTCACTTATATATGAAATCTAAAAATAAAACAAAAAATGAACAGAAAACCTTGAATAACATAGAAACAGAGTGTAGAATGGTGGTTATCAGGGGCTGGAGGTAATGGGGAAATGAGGAGATGGAGGTCAAAGGGTACAAAGTTATGGTTATGTAAGATGGATCAGTCTGGATATCTAAAATACAACGTGAGAACTGGAGTTAATAATATTGTATTGTATGAGGCAGATGTGCTGAGAGAGTAGATTTTAGACATTTTTACCACAAAAAGGGAACAATGTGAGATGGTGGACATGTTAACATTCTTTACTATAGTAATCATTTTACTATGTGTATCAAAGCATTATGTTGAATACTTTAAATATATGCAGTAAACAAAACACTTAAAAAACAAAATTTCTGCTAGGTAAATCAATCTAGCGGCCCTTCTGCTGGCCAAGTTTAGTTTTCTCCTAAATAGATAGAAGTTTTTAACTTTTAGTACTTTATTTAGTTTTTTTTTTTTTTCCTGTCATAACAGAAAATTCAGCACTTTTATTTATTTGCTTATAAGATAATAAAATAAAAGAGCTTAGCGAATAGAAAAAATTATTCATAAGTCCTTTACCTAAACTAAGCATTATCTTGATCCCTTTCCAGTCTTTCTTCATAACACAAGTTATATATATATATATATATATATAGTATTTTTTTTTCTTTAATTGCACTTTAGGTTCTGGGGTACATGTGTAGAACATGCAAGATTGTTGCATAAGTACATACATGGCAATGTGGTTTGCTGCCTTCATCCCCCTGTCACCTATATCTGGCATTTCTCCCCATGTTATCCCTCCCCAACCCCCTACCCCTTGCTGTCCCTCCCCATTCCCCTCACAACAGACCCCACTGTGTGATGCTCCCCTCCCTGTGTTCATGTATAACACAAGTTTTTAAACACAATTATAATGACAGTGTAACTTAATTTTTATTCTACTTTTCCTTTTGGCATAAATATATTTCTATACTGTTGTACATTCACAGCATATTCCATACTACAATATCATCATTTCCATATTGTTGGACTTTGGGTGGCTTCTAATTTTTCACCATTATAAACAGTAGTGAATATATTATTATATTATTTTGTCTTTATATACAATAGGGTAAAAACTTAGAATTAAAAAGTTTTTCCTGGCCAGGTGTGGTGGCCATATCTATAATCGTAGCACTTTGGGAGGCCGAGGAAGACGGATCACGAGATCAGGAGTTCGAGACCATCCTGACCAACATGTGAAACTCCATCTCTACTAAAAATATGAAAATTAGCCAGGTATGGTGGTGCACTTCTGCAATCCCAGGTACTCAGGAGCCTGAGGCAGGAGAATCACTTGAACCTGGGAGGCAGAGGTTGCAGTGAGCCGAGATTGCGCCACTGCACTGCAGCCTGAGTGACAGAGCAAGACTCTGCTCCAAAAAAAAAAAAAAAAAAAAAAAAACGGCTTTCCTTCAACCAACCATATCTTTAGGATAAACTTCCAGAAGTGAGCTCCCTAGGTTGTAGACATTCCTATGTGGATACTCAAATGCACTAGGGATGTCTAATGCATGTATTTCTAGGTTTGTTATGAACCTTTGCTAGTGTGGAATTATGTTCTTAAGGGTTTCTTCATGCAAACACTAATAGGTGGTATTGGTGGTGGGGAGTGATTGACAACAGTTTGAACTTTTGAATTTATATTTGGTAACAAAAAAGAAAAAAATTAAGACATTCTAGGAAGTAACTTCTTTTTTTCTCTCATGTTGAAGTAAGGAGAAATTTTGGCAAGTGTTGCCTTTTCCCTACAGTATTACAGAATCTAAAGCTATTCTAGGCACACTTAAATAACAGTCTTTATGTAAAAATGTACGTTTTCTGTGATTCCTGGAATCTGTAGCAGTAATTAGCAATGCCTCTCACACGAATCATGCTTCTTCATACTTCCCTGATTTTGTACATGCTGTTCTTTCTCCAAGAAGGTCCATCTCTACTGGTTTGTCAGGCAGCCTCCTGTTCTTTCTTTAAGAGTCTCTTAGTGTTCAGTTGAAATAACAGACATAAGTAGAAAGAAAAATTTCACAAATTAACACTCCCATGTAACTACCACCACTGTGGAGATCTACATTTTTATCACCTCAAAACATTTCTTTGTGTCTCTCCCAAGCACCCTGACATGATCAGCCCCAGCCATTACCTATGTTTTGTTAGAGTTGTGTTTTCTAAAAGTTCATATGAATGTAATGATGCAGTATAAACTCTTTCTGAATCTTTTTTGAGTCAGCATGTTTTTGAGATTTATCTGTCTTATAGAGTATATCTACAGTTCATTTCTTTATACTGTATGGGTAGTATTCTATTTTATGGATAGAATGGAATGTCATCATCCATTTGAATGTTTCAGATTAAGGCTATTTAAAAGTAAAGGCACTATAAACAGTTTTCTATAGGTATTTGTGTGGGCATATATTTTCATTTCTGTTGGGTAAACATCTTGAATAGAATTGTGGGTTACATGACAGGTTCATATTTCTTCTTATAACAAACTTCCAAAAATTTCTCCATCATGGCTGTACCATTTTACATTCCAATGAGTAATATGTAAGAGAGTTTCAATTGTTCTACATCTTCACCAACACTTGATGTTGTCAATCTTTCTCATTTAAGCTGTCATAATAGGTATATGATAGTATCTTATTACAGTTTTAATTTTCACTGCCCTAATAATTAATGATGTTGAAATTTTTAAAATATATTAGTTGGACATTTATATATCTTATTTTGCAAAATACTGTTCAACTATTTTGCCCATTTTTATTATTTTAGTTATTTTAAATTGTACAATATTATTTTACAATATTTTATACAGAAATCCTTTGTAACATACATGTATTATAAATATTTTGACTAAGTCTATGGCCTAGCTTACAATTTTCATAACAGTATCTTTTGAAGAGCAGAAGTTTTACATTTTTATGAAGTTGAGTTTATTTAATTTTTCTTTTCTTTCTTCTTCTTCTTCTTCTTCTTCTTTTTTTTTTTTTTTTTTTGAAACAGAGTCTCATTCTGTTGCCCAGGCTGGAGTGCAGTAGCATGATCTCGGCTTACTGCATTCTCCACCTCTCGGATTCAAGCAATTCTTCTGCCTCAGCCTCTTAAGTAGCTGAGATTACAGGTGCGTGCACCACACTCAGCTGATTTTTATCTTTTGGGTATAGATGCGGTTGTGCCATGTTGGCCAGGCTAGTCTCAAACTCCTGTACTCAAGTGGTCTGCCCGCCTCGTCCTCCCAAATTGTTGGGATTGCAGGCATGAACCATCATGCCCAGCCTGAATTTTTCTTTTATGTTTTAATTTGTGTATGTTTATAACTTAGGAAATCTGCCTATCACAAGGTCATGAAGACCTCTCCAATGATATTTTTCCAGAAATTTTATAGTTTTAGCTTTTATGTTTAGACCTATGATTCATTTTATGTCAATATTTGTGCATGGTGTAAAACTGGCGGTGTATTTTTTCTATATCGATATCCAGATTTCCATCACAATTTGTTTAAAGACTACTCTTTCCCCCATGAAATTGTCTTGGTGCCTTTGTTGAAAAATTACCATAAATATGAAGTTTTACTTCTGACATTCTATACTGTTCCCTTGATCTCTTTGTCTATCCTATGTCAATACCACAGTGTCTTAACTCCTATAGCATAACCATAAGTATTGGATTGGGGTAACTTACATTATTTACTTCTGTTCTTATTTTTAAAAATTGGCTATTTTAGTTTCTTCACATTTTGATGTAAATTTTCCATAAAAGCTTGTTAGTTTTTACAAAAGAAAAACTATCATGATTGGGTCCGCATTGAATCTACAGAAAAATCTGGGGAGAACTAATAGCTTAAAAATGCTAAACCTTTCAATACACAACACAATATATGTCTCCATTTATTTAGCTATTCTTTAATAACAGGTATTACATATATTTTGTTAAGTGTATCCTCATATATTGCATAGTTTTGGTGCTATTGTAAGAGATATTTTTAAAATTTCATGTTCTAATAATCAGACACTCATATCTAAAAATAATTATTTTATTAAATAAAAATAATTTTGGGTTTTATAGATTGAATTCTTATCATGTGACCTTGCTAAACTTACTTCTTAGTTTTAGTGGTTTATTTATTTATTTTTGTATTCTCTAGGATTTTTTACATACCTGATTGTGTCATCATAAATAAAGAGTTCTACCTCTTTTCCAATAGCAACACCTTTTATTTACTTTTCTTGCTTCTTGTACTGGCTAATATATCCAGAACAATATGGAATAGAAGTGGTGAGTGTCCTTATTTCTTATCTTTGTAAGAACAGCATAAATAAGATAAAAAATGTTAGTTGCAGGTTTTACATAGATGCTTGCCAGATGTTCAATTTTCCTGTTTTTTTTAAAGAAACAATTTTTTTGATATTTATAGTTTATTTCATTGAGTTGTTCTGTTATTTTTATTCTTTCTCTCTCTCTACTTACTTTGGGTTTAATCTGTTCTTTTCCCAGCTTTTTGAGATGGAAGGTTATGTTAATAATTTAGTACTTTTTCTTTATATAAGACTTTGAAGCTGTAAAATTCTCAGTATGTGTTGTCTTATGTGCATCGTACAAATTTTGATACCTTGTATCTTATTTTCATTCAGTTAAAAATATCTTTTAATTTCCCTGTAATTTCTTCTTAGACATGTGGATTAATGAATTAATTTTCAGGTAGTTGGAATTTCTCATATTATCTTTCCATTATAGATTTCAAATTTATTTTCTTGGCTCATAGAGCATAGTCTGTATGACTTAAATCATTCATGTTTATTGGAGTTTGTTCTATGGCCCAGTATATAGTCTATTTTGAGGAATATTCCATGAATACTTGAGAAGATTGTGTTCTCATGTTGAATGATGTGTCTAATACATGCCACTTAGGTCTAATTTGTTCACAGTGTTGTTTAAGTGTTTTATCCTTACTGTTTTGTCTATTATTGAGAGAGTACTGTCAAAACTTTTAGTTATAATTGTTGATTTGTTTATTTTTGTTCAGTTCTGTAAATTCTTCATGTATTTTGAAGTTCTGTTTTACGTACTTATACATTTAGAATTACATTATTTGGTGATTTGTCTCCTTTATCATTATGAAATGTCTCTCTTTATCTCGAGTAATATTTGTTTTTCTAAAGTCTACTTCGATAATGTTTCCAATCCAGTTTCCTTGTGCTTATTGTTTGCATGGGAGAATTTGTCCACTCTTTACTTTTAAATTATCTGTGCTCTTGTGGTTAAGTAAATTTCTTATAGATAGCATATAACTGAATCTTACTTTTTGATCCAATCTGACAATACTCAGAATGTTTAAACCATTTCTATTTAATTGGGTTTGCCTCTACTATCTTGCTATTTGTTTTATTTCTATCTGTTTTCTGTTTCCTTTTACCTCTTCTGCATTTTCATGATTAATTGGTCATTTTAGTATTTTATTTTGTCATAATTATTGCTTATTGGTAATATATCTGTATGTAATCACTTTAAAGATGTTTATGTATTGCATCTTGTTTTGTATAGTTACATTTAAGAAGTCAGCGTTAATTTGCCTTTCTTCCTCTGTGTGTAATATGACTTTTTTCTCTGATTACTTTCAATATTCTTTTATTTGGCATTCATTATATTATTATTATTATTATTTACCTTCTGGTTTTCCTTATGTTTCTTGTGCTTAAGATGTTTGACTTCTTGGATGTTTGGATTATAATTTTTATAAAGCATAGAAAAATTTTGGCTACTGTTTTTTCAGCTATTTTTCTCTCCCTTGTTTTTTTCCTGAGATTCCAATTTCATGCATGCTGAACCACTTTGTATTGTCTCATGAATCACTGAGGATATGTTTGTTTTATTCTCAGTATTTTTTTCTTTCTGTGCTTCATTTTGGATAGTTCCTATTTCTGTCTTCAATTTCAACAATTATTTCTTTTGTGCTATCTAAACTATAAAATTTTTATTTCAGATGTTATGTTTTATCTCTAAAAGTTTTTTTTTTTTTTTGGCTCTTTTACAATGTACTTTTTCTATTCTAGTTGTGTTAATGCTTTCCTTTACATATTTGACATAGTCTATACATTCCATAATTCCTGTGATTTCTACTTCTGTTTCCACTATTGATGTTTTTCTTCTGACTTTTGGTCACATTTTCCTGCTTTTTGGTGTGTTCTATTAATTTTTGGTAAAACACCAGATGATATAAATACTACATTGTTGAGTGTCTAAGTTTGTTGTTGTCGTACCTTCACAGTGTTGAGCAGGTGACATTACTTGTTTTAGCAGGTGACGTTACTCGCAGATCTATTAAGTTACTTGCAGATATATTTCATTTATTTTAGGTTTTAATTTTTTTAAGCTTTGCTATGGTAGGTATGAGATATTCTTCACTCCAGGAATAATTCACCCTCACTACTAAAGTGTAACTGCAATGGAGTCTCCTGTAAATATCACAGGCAATCATCACAGATTCTACTTGGTTTGGAACATCTCCCTACCTTCCCTACCTTATGTGAGTTCTGGGAATTTTTCAGCTTACAACTCTCTGCTGGTGCCTTAACTAGTCTTCTGGAGTTGTACTGTTTACATGCATAGCCTAGTAATCACCAAGACTCAATGGCAATGGAATCTTTACACTGATTTCTGGAGCTGTTTTTCTATGTAGCTCTCTTGTTTCTGGAGCTCTGCCCTGAAACATCTGGCCACTTTAGCCTTCCTGAATTCCAGTCTCAATTTCCTCAATTAAATGAAGCCATTGAGCTCTAGTTGGATTTCTTCTTCCAGTACCTATAGTCTAAAAATTGGCCTCAATTAGTCAACCAGAATGATTATGTGGCTTGCTTTGTTTGGTTCTTTCTCGGGACCACAGTCTTGAACTATCTGTTATCCAATGCCTTGCAATTATTTTGTAGTTTTCTAGTTGTTTATGTTGTGAGGTTGAATTAGGGCATTTACACCACCATGCAAAGAAGCACAATTCTATTTTTGAACTTTTAACAGTGACTATAAGGCATGATTTGGAGACTCATGGCTGCTCAAGGTTGCAGAGAAAGTAATTTCAGAAAATATAATTAACTCTAAGAAAGATCTTTTCTGGGCACCAAGTCCCATATGCCTTTCCTTAAAATAGTGCCCAAATAGTCATGTTAAATATTTGTGGTATCTGGGTTTTTATGCTTGTTTGACAGGCTCTTTAATTTGCCATTTTAATACAATTTCTTTCTATTATTGCTCAGAATGGTTATATTTACGACCATTGCTGATTTAACTGGAGTATTTGTCCATTCTACTAATTTGAGTGTCTGCTGTGGAAAAGTGTTTGTCATGTATTTTTCTCCCTAAATTAAAATGGGAGACATTCAGCAAAATAGGTGCTATGATGTTTATGTGACTTTTAACATAAAGTAAACACAGTTCAATTAATCTAATAGTTGAAATGAGAGCATTATCCATTTTCTTAGTTATCATGCTGCCCTCCTGATAATTTTATAATTTTGATGATCCTGAGATGTTTGTCATTCACTGGAGCTATTTAGACCATTTATCCATTCTCTGAAATTATTTTCCAACTCCTGGCTTGGCTTAATAAAATTTAGCATTGAAAATCATAATAGAAATTATTTTACACAGGAGAATTTCCTCTATTTAACAAATTGTCTAAATTGATTGTCTCTGAAATATGTAGAGGTCCCAGACATTACAGATAACTTTACAAAATTCCTTCTTATTAATTCTGTTTACCAATACTCATACGCTGATATAATATACACATTTTATTTAATCTATCATGCCATTGATTGTAAGATGAAAAAATATATTGTCAACTAAACTGATGTCTTTTTGATGTACAGAATTTTTATTCTGTGCTTCCTGAGTTTTTTTATTCTAATTTGGACATAACAGCATATTTTTTAACAATCACACATTACTCTTGGGAATATCCAAAGTGAAAAATATTAGTAAAATATATTGGCTAAGGTAGTCTTAAGCTTCTTCATATATCTTTATATGAGAGTTCGACTAATTTAAGTGCCTTTCTAACTTTTAAAAATCAATTTTTAATGTGTATCTACATATATTCTATCAAGAACATTGGTGGATAAGCAAAAAAATAAAAGAACAAACAAACAAAAACAAAGCTGACTTTACAATAGCAAAACTACAAAATAATTGGTTTTTGTGTGACACAAACTCACAAGTATGACAAAGCATCACACTACCTGACTTCAAACTATACTACAAGGGTACAGTAACCAAAACAGCATGGTACTGGTATCAAAACAGAGATATAGACCAATGGAACAGGACAGAGACCTCAGAAATAATGCCACAAATCTACAACCATCTGATCTTTGACAAACCTGACAAAAACAAGCAATGGGGAAAGGATTTCCTATTTAATAAATGGTGTTGGGAAAACTGGCTAGCCATGTGCAGAAAGCTGAAACTGGATCCCTTACTTACACCTTATACAAAAATTAATTCCAGATGGATAAAGATTTAAACATAGACCTAGCACCATAAAAATTCTAGAAGAAAACCTAGGCGATACCATTCAGGACATAGGCATGGGCAAGAATTTCATGACTAAAACACCAAAAGCAATGTTAACAAAAGCCAGAATAGACAAATGGGATCTGATTAAACTAAAGAGCTTCTGTACAGCAAAAGGAACTATCATTAGAGTGAACCAGCAACCAACAGAATGGTAAAAAATTTTTGCAATCTATCCATCTGACAAAGGGCTAATATCCAAAATCTACAAAGAATTTAAACAAATTTATAAGAAAAAAACAAACAGCCCCATCAAAAAGTGGGCAAAGGATATGAACAGACACTTTTCAAAATAAGACATTTATGCAGCCAACAAACATGAAAAAAAGCTCATCATCACTGGTCATTAGAGAAATGCAAATCAAAACCACATTGAGATACCATCTCACACCAGTTAGAATGGTGATCATTAAAAAATCAGGAGACAACAGATACTGGAGAGGATGTGGAGAAATAGGAACACTTTTACACTGTTGGTGGGAGTGTAAATTAGTTCAACCATTGTGGAAGACAGTGTGGTGATTCCTCAAGGATCTAGAACTAGAAATACCATCTGACCCAGCAATCCCATTACTGGGTATATATCCAGGATTACAAATCATTCTATTATAAAGACACATGCACATGCATGTTTGTTGTTGTGCTGTTCAAAATAGCAAAGACTTGGAACCAACTTGAATGCCCATCAAAGACAGACTGGATAAAGAAAATGTGGCACATATATGCCATGGAATACCATGCAGCCATAAAAAGGATGAGTTCATGTCCTTTGCAGGGACATGGATGAAGCTGGAAACCATGATTCTCAGCAAACTACACAAGAATAGAAAACCAAACACTGCATGTTCTCACTCACAAGTGGGTGTTGCACAAGGAGAATACATGGACAGAGGGAGGGGAACATCACCCATTGGGGCCTGTTGGGGTGGGAGTTAGAGGAGGAATAGCAGGGAGTGGAGGGAATTGGGGAGGGACGGCATTAGGAGAAATACCTAATGTAGATGACAGGGTGATGGATGCAGCAATACCTATGTAACAAACCTGCATGTTCTGCACATGTACCCCAGAACTTGAAGTATAATAAAAAAAATACACATAGTATAAAATTCACCATTTAAAAAAAAAAGAGAGATTCAATATATGAGCAAACCAGGAAAAAAAAAATTAGTGACACAGCATTTCTTTTTCTTTTCTTTTCTTTTTTTTTAGAGGAAGAGAGAAAGAAAGAAAGAGAAAGGAAAAAAAAAAAGAAAAAGAAAAAAAAAGAATGAAGGAGAGGAAGAGGAAGAGGGAGAGAGAACAGGGGTTTTGCTTTATTGCCTGGGCTAGAATGCAGTCTAAAAATAGGTATGCCTGTAATTGTGTTTAATAATAGAGACATAAAAAAAAATGAGGGAAGAAAATAATTAACAAGCAGCCAACCAATATTTCATTTAAACCTATAAATAGGTGTGATGTGGTACTGATAAGAGTGTATATTTTGTGTATTTAAAGTGGAGAGTTCTATAAATGTTAATTAAGTCTACTTGTTCCGGATCTGAGTTCAAGTCCTTGATATCGTTGTTAACTTTCTGTCTCACTGATCTGTCTAATAGTGACGTTGAAGTCTCCTACTATTATTGTGTGGGAGTCCAAGTCTCTTTATAAGTCTTATATATCTGGGTATTCCTGTATTGGGTGCGTATATATTTAGGATCTTTAGCTCTTGTTGTTACATTGATCCTTTTATTATGTAATATCCTTCTTTGCTTCTTTTGATCTTTGTTGCTTTAAAGTCTATTTTATCAGCAAAAATTGCAACTCCTGCTTTCTATTTATTTAGTTTTGCTCTGCATTTGGTTGGTAAATTTTTCTCCATCCCTTTGTTTTGAGTATTTGTGTATCCTTGCATGTGAGATGGGTCTGGATGTAGCATACCAATGGTCTTGGCTTCTTTTGCCTGCCTGTGTCTTTGGATTGGGGGATTTAGTTGATTTAAATTTAGAATTAATAACAATATATGTGAGTTTGATACTGCCATTTAATGTTAGCTGGCTGTTTTGCCCATTAGTTGATGCAAGTTCTTAATTATGTTGATGTTCTTTATTTTTTGGTATTTTTTAGAAAGGCTGATACTGGTTGTTCCTTTCTATTTGTAGTGGTTCTTTCAGAAGCTCTTGTAAAGCAGGCCTGGTGGTGATGAAATCTCTGAGTGCTTGCTTGTTCACAAAAGATTTTATTTTTCCTTCGCTTATGAAGCTTAGTTGCTGGATGTAAAATTCAGGGTTGAAAGTTCTTTTCTTTAAGGATGTTGAATATTGGCCCCCACTCTCTTCTGTCTTGTAGGGTTTCTGCTGAGAGATCTGCTGTGAGTCTGATAGGCTTCCCTTTATGGGTAACCTGACCTTTCTCTCTGGCTGCCCTCAGTATTTTCTCTTTCATTTCAACCCTGGTGAATTTGGCGATTATGTGCCTTGAGGTTGGTCTTCTTGAGGAATATCTTTGCGGTGTTCTCTGTGTTACCTGGAGTTGAATATTGTCCTGCCTTGCTAGGTTGGGAAAGTTTTCCTGAATAATATCCTGAAGCGTATTTTCCCGCTTGGATTGATTCTCTTCGTCACATTCAGGTACACCTATCAAACGTAGATTAGGTCTTTTCACATAGTCCCATATTTCTTGGAGACTTCGCTCGTTCTTTTTTATCCTTTTTTCTCTAATCTTGTCTTTTTGTTTTATTTCATTAAGTTGGTCTTCGACCTCTGATATCCTTTCTTCTGCTTGATCAATTCAGCTGTTAAAACTTGTGCATACTTCGCGAAGTTCTTGTGTTGTGTTTTTCAGCTCCATTAATTCACTTATATTCCTCTCTAAATTGTATGTTATTGTTAACATTTCGTCAAAGCTTTTTTCAAAGTTTTTAGTTTCTTTGCATTGGGTTAGAACAAGTTCTTTTAATTCCCAGAAGTTTCTTATCATCCACTTTTTAAAGCCTGCTTCTGCTAATGGAACACAGTCTTTCTCCATCAGGCCTTGTTCTGTTTCTGATGAGGAACTGTGATCCCCTGTAGAGGGAAAGGCGTTCTGAGTTTGGGTATTCTCAGCCTCTTTAGGCTGGTTTCTTCCCTTCGTTATAAATTTATCCATCTGTGGTCTTTATAATTACCGTCTTTATAGTTGGGTTTCTGAATGGACATCCAACTTGTTGATTCCCGGCGCTAGAATCTGAGCAACCCACTGCGCCGGCCAAAACAGCGGCTTTAAGATTGATGGTGCTTTTCTGACTGCACTGAGAACTGCCGCTCCAAGGCAGCGGCAAAACCACCTCACCGGTCTCCAGAGTCGCACTGGCGACTCGTGGGGCTCCTCTGCTGGGAATCTCCTGGTGCGTAAGCAACAAAAATTGATCTGAAAGTGTGGCGTCCTCTTGTTCTCTGCGCTTTCAGTGGGAGCTACAATCCCGAGCTGCTAGTGATCAGCCATCTTGGATCTCTCTCTCCAGCATTTCTTAAAAGAATGCTTTATTGTTATCTCTGGGATTCTTCCAGGGTGCTGACACAAATTCTGCAAGTTTTAATGCTGAAGCTTTCTTAAATTTACTAGAAAGTGACAACACAGGTGTTCAGACAATAACCAGGATTTGCATTCCTTTGTAAAATTGGCTGCAAATGGGCTTGCAATCATTTAAGCATGTTACCTGAATCGATCAAGTTCGCGTGCATGCAGGCAGTGACAGCTACATCATGATCGCTACCTACATTTCAGCTGTAAGAGATAAAGAATTGTAAGGTACAGCCCTATTTAAGAGGTGTTAAAATGTAAAAAGAAAATTCATTGTTAATTGAACAAAATATGATATGCTTCTTCCCTCCCTATTATCTGCCTTTTGTCTCTTCTTTATCTTCTCCTTCCCTGTTCTTCAATAAATGCTATGAGGGTGTTCATAGCATTAGGGGATTAGGGAAAAACAGACACAAAAGTGGATAAATTTAATATAAGTTATAAGAGCTTTGATAGAGGTAAGAGCACAGTACTGTGGGAACAGGCAAGAGAAATTACTTAACACTCTGTGAATGGTCTCATGCAGGCAAAGATTTAAAGGTGGGCCTTGAAAGTGATTAGAGGCTATCTAACCACAAAAGAGGAGAAAAAGCTGTCTAGGCAGGGAGAACACCGTAAGGAAATATACGGTGTGTACAACTAAATGGTTAAATATTGAGTAATGAATATAGTGACACTGAGTAATATGGTCTTAAATGTGTTAATAACTGAGACCACTTGATTTAGGTGTATCACTTTAATAATACCTGAGAAGATTCTTTTAACTTGAGACTTAAGATGATTAAACATATTAGATGAGAAGAACACAATGCAAAATATGAAAAGAATTGTATACAATTTAATATATGGTTAAGTGGATATCTATGGATATAAGTATAGATACAATCTATAATTAAGGAATGCTATAACCACAGTTTGCTTATTCTCTTAACCTTTTTACTAGAGAATTAATGTAAGCTGTATTCAGAAGCAGCTATGGGAAATGTCTTTGTCTTGGTCATGTATGGATTGTTATTATTATTATTATAATTTTTTAGCTCTCATCCTGGGTAATCCTCTTCTGCATCTCTTGATCCACAAAAATTCACCTGGGATTGGCAACATCCTTAAATTATACCTAATATACTAACCACAGAGAGATTCAAATTCTTGTTGTGATTAAAATTTATACTTAAATGTAAAAGGCCTTAACCAAATTAATTTTGAAAGCCTTAAATAGTAGTTAAGGCTTGGGTGCAGTGGCTCATACCTGTAGCCCAATCACTTTGGGAGTCCAGCATGGGAGGATCACTTGAGCTTAGGAGTTTGATACCAGCCTGAGCAGCATGGTGAAGCCTCATCTCTACAAACAATACAAAAATTAGCTAGTGTGATGGTGCACGCCTGTAGTCCCAGCTACTGGGGAGGCTGAGGTGGGAGGATTGCTTGCACCACTGCACTGCAGCCTGGGTGACAGAGTGAGACCTTGTCTCAAAACAAAAAACAAAACAAAATGAAAACTCACCTTAACTAGCTATTTGTGTGTGTGTGTGTACTTTTAAAAACTATTTCATTTTATTTTTAGTTGACATGTAATAATTATACATGTTTATAGGTGATATTGCCATACACATATACAATACGTGATGATCCAATCAGGGTATTTAGCATATTCATCACCTCAAACGTTTGTCTTTTATTGTGCGTGTTGGAAACATTCAAAATCTTCTCTTCTAGCTTTTTGAAAATATACAATAAACTCTTGTATATTTATAAATATACAAGAATATATCAATAAATATACAATAAATATATACTATATTCATCCTATAGTATTAACTAGCTACTTTTATTTTTATTTTTTATTTTTATTTTATTTTATTTTTATTATTACATGCAAAAAAATTGTGCCACAGTAGCATAAGAATACTTCCATACTGACATTTGGGAGTGAATAAGTTGAGGAGGGAAGAGGAAAAAGTTTAAAATACTTGCTCCATATTTGCTTCCTATGTCATATTATCAAATGCTCCATGCCAGGTGAAAAGGCTGGAGTTCACTTTTAATAATTTCATTTGTGTTTATAAGTACATTATGGTACCTCGAAGGCATGCCTAACCCGAGAAGATGATAAAATGGCATAATGAGAATTAAAGTGGACAAAATACAGAGGGCATAGAGGGAGTCTGAGAAAGGTGATAGAACATGAGGCCAGAAGGGGAGTTAGTGACAGATTTTGAAGGGGTCTGTATCTTGTATCAGTCAATTTTTGCTGTTAAAAATGCAAAGCAATGTCTTAAATTGGAGTACCAAAATATATTTGATTAATCAAAAGAAAATAGGAAAGGAGGAACAAATAACAAGATAGGGGAGACAAATAGAATCATTCAATATAATGGTTGAAATAAACCTGCTATTTTAAATGTAAATGGCCTAAATATTCCAAATTTTTTTAAAAATTGTCAGACTAGATAAAAAAAATCAAGACCTAAGTATATGATGTATACAAGAGATGAGCTTTAAATAAAACCAAATAGGTAGAAAATAAAAGGGCAGAAAATGTAAGGTCAGACACAGTGGCTCATGCCTGTAATCCCAGCACTTTGGGAGGCCGAGGCAGGTGGACCACTTGAGCCCAGGAGTTAGGGAATAACCTGGGCAACATGATGAAACCCAATCTCTAAAACAAAACGAACAGACGAAATTTATCATACAAATAATGAAAATATTAGAAAAATATATTTCAAGGCAGACAATGTCATTAAAGATAAAAAGGAATATTTTATAGTAACAAAAATATCCATACATCAAGAAGATGAAAGAGTTGTATATATGAGTTCACCTAATGACAGAGCTTTAAAACACATAAACGGAAAGGAGCAATAGATGAATCCTCTATCACAGTTGATGATTTAATATTCCTCTTCCAGGAATTGATAGGACAAGTAGTTCAAAAGAATCAGTGAAGATACAGAAACATATGAACGATGGTGTTCATCAACTTGATCTTATAAGCATTTATGGAACGTTAGACCCAACAACTTTAGAATACGTTTTTATATGCATAGTAAACGTTTACCAAGAGAGACCATATGCTGGCCCACAAACATAATCAATAAACTTTAAAATACTAAAATATTATATAGCATTCTCTCTGATTACAACTGAATTAAATTGAAAATCAATATTAAAATATCTAAATCACCTCTGGTTAAAGGTAAGATGTAATAAGCATACTCCATTATCGCCATGCAAGTATCAAACCTGAACAGAATGCCTAGAGCAACTATTTTAGGAATTAGAAAAGTAAGAACTAGAAGGTAGATTGGGGCAGAAGACCAGAATTTGAAATGTCACTCAACCTCTGGTCATTTTATCAATTTTTCCTTTGATATCTCCCTGCCTGAACTCAACACTGCCTTCTGAAACCCAGAAGTGGCCATCAGTAAACAATAGCAAGCTTCAGAAGCAGCCTTTTAGTTCTGTCTCAAAGAGCAGGAAAGAGCTCCAATTATCAGAAAGAGTGCAGAAACTTCCTTTTTTTCTTCCTTTCTCTCCTGCTCTCTCACCCCTCAGCCCTCAAGCAATCTCATGGCAGCTGCTGCAGAGGCTGCAGTGAAAGTTCACAGGAGCCAAAACTCTGAGAATGCAGAGCCTTCCCCTCTGGTAAGTATATCTGTGATCCCAATAAGATGGGGCAAACCCTAATGTTTTTTTTCTTTCTCTTCCCTTCTGCCACTTGGCCCAAGATGTGGGCATGGTGACAGGTGTGCAGCCTAGTGGGGTAACTAAAACCCCAGATTTCTGGCCAGACAAATGAAAAGGGGAGCTTCAGATAACCAGAAAAAGTAAATTGACTTTTTAAAGAATGTTTCCCCTTTTTTCCTTTAAATAGAATATTCTTCATTTTTAGTTTGTTGGATGTTTTGTCATGAATAAATTCACTCTCTTCATTCTCGGTCATAATATTAAATAAGTGATAATGTTTCCTTTTTTGGGGTATCATGTCTAGAAGCACACAATGTCCATCTGGCCCTCATCAGTGATGTGAGTTTTGATCATTCAGTCAAGGTGTTTCTAATTTCTCCATTACATTACTACTGATTCTCTCTTTGGCAACTAAAAATTCTGTGGAGAGATACTTTAAAGACATGATAACATTTCACCTGACAGTATCAATTAATGATTATTTCTTGATATAATCTTTACTACAACAGACAAAATGTTAACTTTTTCTAATTATAGCACTTCCTCCCACATTTACTAGTTGTCATTTGGCTTTCTGCGGTAAAAAGGAGCACTCAATTCCGCGAATCCCTTCCCTTCCCTTTCATTCCCATCCTTCCTTCCTCTCTCTCTTTTCCTTCCTTCCTTCCTTCTTTCCTTCCTTTCTTTTCCTTCCTTCCTTTCTTCCTTCCTCTCTTTTCCTTCCTTCCTTCTTTCCCTCCCTCCCTCCCTTCCCTTCCTTCCTCCCTCACTTCCCTCCTTCCTTCCTTCCCTCCTTCTTCCCTTCCTCCCTCCCTCCCTCTTTCTCTTTCTTTTTTTCCTTTCTCTCTCTCTTTCCTTTCCTTTTATCCTTTTCTTTTTTTTTTTTGTTCACTTTGTTGCTCTTTGCATAACAAGATGTTCCAGGTTTCTCTTGTCTCTAACTCTGCTCAGTCCTAGAATCAGCCAGGACTGAAGAGCCCTAGTTCCATGTCTCTAGGTACTAGGTGTGCTTGAGGCTATTGAGGTGTGTTTAATTCTTGGCTTTTGATTCAATAGGTAGGGCCTGAAAATAATATACACAGACATATGTACAAATATACATATGAACATATATATGCATATGCATGGCACAGATACCTGTACATTAAAGTACATATTTTAGAAATTATAATCTGCCATTTCTAATGAATCTCTCAGATTATTTCTTGCTTTCCCCGATTCTATATTTGTATGTTCTGTCTTCCACATGGGAAACTCGGTTCCCAACAACTCATTCAGTCCTTTTCTCAATCCTATAAAACATCTAAAATAGTTTCAGAATTGCTCCATCTATGCTACTGTGAGGCAGGAGAGTAGGGCCTGGAGGCAGGGAACCTAAGGCCAGATTGTACTGACTTCAGAGAACTGAATCAAGGGAAGCCTCCATCTCACCACACCCAAGTAACGAAAGGATCAGAGGCTACTCTCTTTGCACTGCTGTGGCAGATGAAAAATGGAAAGGACCTCTGATTGGTCCCCCCTCACAACCAGACTGGTCAGGAGCCTAGCTTTCATTTGCATAGGGGTGTAACTTTGGAACTTCCCTTCAACCTCTGATTGGTCACCTTCTGCAACCTCAGACTGGTCATGAGCTACTTCTTCATTTACATAGGGTGTGACTAAGTAACCAATGGGAAATCTCTGGAGAGTACTTAAACTCCAGAAAATTCTGTAGCCAGCTCTCTTGAGCTGCTTGCTAGAGCCTGCTCCTACTCTATGGAGTGTACTTTCATTTCAATAAATCTGCCCTTTTGTTACTTCATTCTTTCATTGTTTTGTTTGTGCATTTTGTGCAATTCTTTGTTTAAAACACCAAGAACCTAGATGACTCAAACCTTCTACCAGTAACAATTATAATAAACGACCTTTATTAAAAAGAGATCATGATTTCTTGGCAATTCTTAGCCCTCCTACACACCTATCTACCCACTCATGACTGAGGGTATATAGTCAAAATTTTGGTCCATAAGTTACTTGGATTAGTGTCCTTTTCTTCCTCTCTCTTTCTCTCTCTGTCTTTCTTTTATTTTCTTCTTTCTATCCTCTCTTCTTGCTTTTTTCCTATCTCCCTCCCTCCTTCTGTGTGATTATGGCATTCCTTTGATGTACAATGGTGTTCATTGTTTCAGCTTGCTTTTAGTGTTAGGGTCCTCACCCCACTTTCACATTCTCACTGGTTGTATTTCACGGTTCAATATGTAGACTATCAACATGTTTCCAGTCAAACTATGCAAAAAGTATACTCAGGGAAGTGTCACACCCTCCTGTGTCCTTTCACCCCATTTCATGCCCATCCCTACCCTTGTAGGTAACCAACTTCACTATTTTCTGGTTTACCTTTCCTTGTTTCTTCTTGTAAAGATAAGCAGAGATTACATTTTTACCCCATCTTCCCTGCTTTCTTACACAAAATGTAGTATGTGTGTGTGTGGCTCTTGGCTCTTGATTCAGTAGACAGGGCCTGAAAATAATATACACAACCATGCATATAAATATACATATGAACATATATATGTGTTGGGCGTGGTGGCTCATGCCTGTAATTCCAGCACTTTGGGAGACTGAGGAGGGTGGATCATGAAGTCAAAAGATTGAGACCATCCTGGGCAATATGGTGAAACCACTTCTCTACTAAAAACACAAAATTTAGCTGGCCATGGTGGTGTGCACCTGTAGTCCCAGCTTTTTGGGAGGCTGAGTCAGGTGTGCAGCCTAGTGGGGCAACTAAAACCCCAGGTTTCTGGCTAGAGGAATGCAAAGGGGAGCTCCAGATAATCAGAATTTATGAATTTGAAAAAAAAAGAAAGATTGATCTACTATAGCAATTGATATATTTCTTAATCTTGAGTCCTATTAGTGGTCCTTTTGGGAGACATCAAAAGACTTATTAGTTAAGATAAAAAGAAAAGGGAGAAGAGGGAAAGAGATGGTCAGAGAGTGAGGACTGAGGCAAGAGAAGCTGGCAAAGGAGGAGGAGAAAGAAGAAAAGGTAAGCAAGAAGAAGAAAATATTCATCTATAGGCAGGAAGCAATCAGTTACTTTTACAATTCCCCAAGTATTATTGTAACTGGTTGTATCCCACTTAGGCCACCCCTCTGTCTTTGTAGGAGATCATACCCAAAGCATTTTAGACTGGGGAACATTTCTTTGCTTTGTAAAGGATACACACACTCACACATACATGAAAAACAAGCAAAAAACTTGCACAACTTCTCTTTTGGCACTACTGGTGATAACAAACAAGAACCACTGTTAGACGTTTTGTCTTTAAATTTGAACTAAAAGGAAACTGTAGAATATTAGAGCTAGAAGAAACCTCTAACTTCATTCTGTCCATTCCCTTATTCCACAAGGACTTGCCCAAGGTCATGCTGCTGTGAGAGGCAGACTCACGGCTAGGACTCAGGTGTTTGGATGTCCAGTCCAATGATTCTTCCAAGAGCTATGATGTCTTTCCTGCATCTTTTGACTGAAGAAATAAAAATTCCTCCTGTCAGAAAAAAAAAAAATCTCAAGTGCATAATTTCCAAAAAGATACTGTAGTAAATAGAATTATGGTTTCTTTTAAAGGATAAAGAAACTTTAAAATTTTATTTACTGCACTTTTTAAAAGTTCCACAACGAATGGAGAGGGTTTTGAAAACATCTGTTTACCAATTTCCTACTGGTAACAGAACCTCGGCAGCAATAACTAAATCACCTTAGTACTCTTCTCTGTGAAGCCATTAAGCCTAGAAACATGCTGTTTTTGGCAATACAGAAATCAAAGTGGTAGCACAGCAGAGCAGGTCTGTGTTAAAGAACAAAAATCCACAGGCTGCTTCAAATATCAACAAGGAACCCTGAAATTTTCTATCAATTTCTTTTCATGGCCTTGTGACATTTTCAACTTAAAACTATATTGCTTAACATCAAGGCACTTTGAGAGAGCTTCAGTTGGAAAAGGTAATTTTTGAGTGAGATTCAGCAGAAAAAGGTAATTTTTCAGAGAGGTTCACTGGAAAAAGGTAATTTTCAGAACCAATTGCTGCATTCTTTTGCTGTTATTTTGTCTCTTTTCTAAGTAGCCCTAATGTCATTCATGGGCACTCTATGTCAATACATCCGTACTGGCTAAGTCGTTTGTGCAAAGCAAGTTTACAGAAACCGTAGCTTTAGGCTATGTTATTCCAGGGCTGTGAAGATCAAACAATGCAATTTCACTTGGAAGTTTCATCAATTTTGCATCAATGTTGATGCTTGAGCTGAAGGCCTGCACCCAGAATCATAATTTCAGCCACAAAAATTTTGTTTTTGATGGAGAATCTAATTTCATATGATGATCATTGTTTGGTAATACCGTGGCTCTGTAATGCAGCTCTGTAAACCTCTAGTGCTGACCCAGTGATTGATGGGCAAGCCGTGGAGGGGCTTAATAACTGATCTAGACTGCATCAATTTATACTGTTTTGAGATACTAAAGAAAAAATAACTAGTCTTAGAATGCATGTTATTATATGTTATTTGTATAAGTGGGTGAACAAGTGTCCTTGAAAGCTGAGACCTTTCATCTCCTCATTTTCTGAGAGCTTCAATCTTTAGAAAGAAAATTATGCAATTCAGCTTTAATGGTTTGAAATGAAGACTCTGAAATTATCAGGCATCTCTTATATTTCTCCTTTGATTATATCCCATGGAGAAAATGAACAAAAAACCTCCTTCAATGCAAGATGTGAAAGCTGAGAGGCATAAAAAGAAACATTTTAAAGCCTTCCCCCATTTTAAAGTAAAAGAGCAAACTTTAACAGGCTAGCATTTTATTCTTCCCTTTAAATTACATGTACTTAATTTCAAGAGAATATTAATAGCTGTCTTTTCATTAATTTCTTTGTTTTATAATTTAGCCTTTGTGTAAGAAATTGTAAAGTAGAGAAGTTCATACTCATTGGTGATAGAAACATGTAGTCAACACAGTTGGGATACTTTCAATTCTACCTCTCCTGATAAGAAACATCATTTTTTCTCTCTAAAGGGTTTTACTAACCACCCCCTTGACCCTACCCTCAACAGCACTGTGGATTAAATAAAGTCAAATGGTGATCAATTTCTATTTAAAACAACTATCTTTTGTAATAAGAAAAAATGGTATTTCATCAAATCTTAACTACCTTCCAGGTAATTTGTTATTTATAACCACTGACAGAAAAATTAAGTGAACCAACTGTAATCAGCTTTTTGCTTTCCATCTAAATAGATTTTTCTCTATCCATATTGTGTATAAACCAGTTACTGGTCTGCTTTTAAAGTTGGAATTGATAACCAGTGGTATCAATAATAACTCGCTGAATGTGTACCACAATACAATTCATCATCAATCACTTAAAAAAATTCCTGCTAGTCAGAGTATATGCAGAAGGTTCCCCAAGCAATTTACCTTATCTATTTTCAATTACCTACCTTACTTACAAGGACTTTTTGTCAGCCAGCACATAAATATTTTATTAAGTAGAAATTTTGTTTAGTTTTGTTTTTGTCAAGATATAACATTTAATGATTCTAAAACTTTGTTAAGAGAGTACATCTCATGTTAAGTGTTCTTATCACAAAAAGCGGGGAACATGAAACATTTGGAGGTAATGGTTTATTACCTTGATTGTGGTGATGAGTTCATGGGTCCACATCCGTCATAGGTCTAAACTCATCAAATTGTATCCAATAAATATGTGCAGTTTTTTGTCCATCAGTTATACACTGATGAAGCTGTATTTTTTTAAAAAAATAAAGCCTCCTTGGAAGTTCAGGCTGAAAGCCAATAAAAAGTAACATACCATTTAAAGTTTTTGTTTACTGCATTTTATCCACTACAAATGTGAGTGACCTTTATCAATAATCTGCATTTCCAACCCATTAAACATCTCTCCCCCATTAACCTGATAGCTGTTAACCCTGCTAGTGGTCTTGGCAGGCCGGTGTTTCCATTCGTGTGGATTCTGGATTAGCCTGAGAATAGCTGTCGTAATGGAAGATGGGTAATCCTGGGAAAGACTATGTGAAGTGACTGATGGGCAGGTAATGACATGAACTGGCAAAGATGTGTGCCCGTGCCTTAGACATTCAGATCTTTTGGAAAGCCAAGATTAAGCCAACACTTGCAACTATAGCACAGAATGGAAGGACCAGAGTTTTGCAATCACTTAGACTCAACGGTGGTTGAGTCCCGGCTCTGCCGCTCGCTGGCCGTGCAACTTCTGGCACATTACTCACCCCTTCATGGCTTCAGTGTAGCTCTTTTTATCCAAAATGGTTATGATACAACTTACTGTAGACGATTGTTATGAAGTCAAATGGGACACTATATTGATGTGCCCAGTCCATAGTCTCACAAATGGCAAACAACAGTAGCTATCATTAAGGTATGCATCAAAATGTGGAGACAAAACACAAGCGGCTAAAAATTGAAAGGTAGCCTGAATGGATATTGCACATAGGACATCAGAGCACAATTTATTATAATAATATTCCATTCTATATTGGTGATAATACTTGCTAGTCTAAATTTATTATTCAGTTAAAGTAATTTTTGATGACTACAAGGTGTGTTCGCCTTTGGTGATTTGCTTGGTACCAGAAGATGTACTCCGATTCTGAGTTTTAGAGGCTACAGAGGAAAGGGCTTGCTTCACTCTCCAGGAGAAAATGTTTCACTCTCAGTGGACTGAGAATGACTTGACATAAAGCAGAGTTGCACACATCACACCTCTTTACATTTCCAATGTATAGAATACCTTTGGCACATAGTAGGGATTCTGTAAATGCTCATTGAAATGACCGATTGGATGTGATGTGATGGGATAGGGTTGTCAGATGGATTTCCCCAGAAGCCATGGCATGAGCACATTTAATGTGAGATAATCTTATCACAAATTCCTTTTAATATCTCAGTAACCATTTCCACCCCATGCTCAATTTTCCTTATAACTAAATGTGCTGTCCTTATTAAGAAAACTTGTGTGGTTTATTTTTCTCTTTCAAATTTTAGGTTTTTAAATATTTTTTATGATTATTTTTGGTGAAGCTATGCCTTTAAATTCATGCTCATTTTAAAATAAAAATTAAAAAAAATTTATATTTCATAATTTGCAATGTTTTAGTCCAGGTGATGGGAGCCCTCCAGATGTTAGACCTGAACTGTTTCACAGATACAATATAGATTCCACAAGATAGATATAATGTATATAAATAAATATAAACATATAAAATTTACATAAATTTATACCTATATAAACATATTCATATATAAGTATGATTATATGGAGGTAAATAAACAGAGTTTTCTTTCTTCTTATTTTCAAAGCTCTGTCTTTCAGCCTATGAGTCATTCTTGTCATTAAAATACAAAGTGAAATCTTGCCAGGCTTGTATCTTAGGTGAGTTTCCCATATTTCTCTTTAAGACCTGTCCACACGTTTCGCCTCCAACAGCCCAACAAAGGGAGGCTGTCACTTATCCTAGCCAGATGACTCAAAGGCCAAAGGACCAATCTACATAGGCAAAATGATTCACCATGCTGGCAAGACCTTGGTGTATTTTTACAGAGAAATGTGAGTTTTAACCAGGCTTAATTCTTTCTAGGTTTGTAAATGGAAAAAAAAACAAGACATTTCTTGAGACAATTTGATGAGTGATGAGATTTCTATAATTTGTCAACCATCAGCCTACCTGAATCTGTGGATTTCTCAAGTGCTGCTTTCCTTTGTTTTGGTAGACAACATGCCATTTTGTTCTGTTTTGTTTTGTTTTCCTTGCTTTTTAATTGAGATTTGAAGGATGTTTACTTTCTTCTAAAATCTACTGTGACTTATTAAACTTGGCTGCTGTCCCAGGCTATCATTTGTAACCAAGTTTAGATTCAGAAGAGGTAGAACTAGGAGTAATTCAATTAAAACAAAGGAGAAAACCCTGCCTATCCTTTCTCTTGGACTTGCACTTTGGGGCTATGGGAAGTGTGGAGTTTTAGCAATTACACCTGAGTTAGCAGGGAAAAAAAAGACTCTTTCCATCTATAGAATTCACCTCCTTCTTGCTTCTGCTATTCAGTTTAGAGCCACAGGGACACCATCCATCAAAAGAACCTTTCCTGAAGAGGAGAATCTTGTTAGGGCTGGCTGTCAACTTGAGAAAACTAATGCATGGTATTGAACAACAAAATGATTTTATACTGCTTTTCTCCTTCTCTTCTACTGAGCAGACCATTAAGAAGAAAGGCCGACAGATGTTTGGCAAGCGACTAAAAATAGAAAAAAAACCTGCTTTAAATATCAAGTGTGCTGTTTGATTCCTGAGTGAAAGAATATCTCTAGCATCTGCACAAAATGAAATTCATATTTGAGGCCAGGGTCTGACTCAGATTTGGCAGTTGAAATGTGAACTGGTGGACAGTTCCTTTAGCCAAAAGACTTAATCACTTTTTAAAATTACTTTCTTTTCCACAGCCAGATTATGTCAAAATGTGTATCTTCTACTACCGATCTGGGTGTATATTATGTCCTATGTTTGCTCAACTTAGAGTCAGAAAGATCGATTAGTGGGTTTGAGTCTGCAAAATAGTCTCAAGGCATTTTATTTTCTGCTTGCTGTGTTCTTTTTATCTTCTCTTCAATGTAGCATTCCGTTCCCCCTTTATGCTATGGTACTAGCTGAATGCTGATGACCCAATAGTACAATAACAGCCAAGTTGCATTTAATGGTAATCTGGTGGCCACAGCTGTGTGGTTACCCACTGATACTGAACCAAGCCCCCGGAGCAAAAGTTTTCATTCTTATTATACCAGAGAGAAAATTCTTGAAATCATTCATCCTTCAAGTTTCAGTTTCCATCCTGCCTCCTTAAAACTACCCTAAGGACCCTATGATGTTCCCTCTCTCCCCTCAGTGGCTGTAGCTCTCTCCTTTTCTTTCTACTACACATTCATCACCTAATATTTTGTACTGCTTTCTTAATTGGCAATAAATGCTGGCAAGGCTTTCCCTGTCTGTGCACAATAAATAAATATTTGCTGATTAATTAAATAGCTTGTCCTGGGCAGGGTGGCCTAAAGGTGGATTTGGTTGGTAGAATGGTAGTTCTTAATTTTTTGAAGGGGACAGAGACACTTTAAGAAATATGCAAATTGAAAACCTTTGTAGCAAAAAGTGCACATGTGTACATATACAAAAATCCTTGAATATAGTTTCAAAGTGTTCTCTGACTCCCCCTGAAGGCTGTCTTAGGAACCTTGGTTAAGAGCCTTGCCACAAGTGGACATTGTTCAGTGTCAAGAGGCCTGCGAGGACTCTTGGGAGTGAGGAAGGGGCCACCTACTGGCTTCCTTCATAGCTGGCAAAAAACAGCCTGCTCAGTTCACAAGTGTACATTTTCTGTAAGCCTCTAAGGTGATGCACTTTTATGAAAACATTTTTATCTACAAGCTTGTGAGGCAACAATATATAGTAAAAAGAACAACTGAATTTACACAAATTGGATCTGAATATGAATCCAGTTTCTACCATCTTAGTTTCTTTTGTTTTCTATTCTTTTCTCTTGTTTATTAATAGACCTTAATTTTAATTAACCTTAATTTAAATTTTTAATGTTTTATCTTTAATCTTATATATTTATGGGTGGGTTGACGAGGAAAGAAGACATGTTGATCAAAGGGTAAAACGTTTCAGTTAGATAGGAGGAATAAGTTCTGGTGACCTTTGCACAGTGTGGTTACTATAGTTAATAATAATGTATTGCATATTTCAAAACAGCTAAAAGAAAGGACTTTAACTATTCTCACCACAAAGAAATGATAAATATTTGAGGTAATGGGTAATGGCTAATTAACCCAAGTTGATCATTCCACAATGGACCTTAGTTTTCTTATCTCAGACAGAGTTGTAAATGCACTTAATACTGTCTTAATCTCTTCCCGGGGAAGAGGGGATACTGAACGCAGTCCCTGGGCAGAAATTGTTAGGGCTGGACAGGCTTAGTAGTGGCAGAACATGGAGTGAACAGTGAAGCAAAGTAACAGGAGACCTGGTCAAAACAACAATGGCACCCTCAGGATATTCTCTGGCAGCAGATAGAATTTGTTCCTGATCATATGTGTAAGAGAACACCCTGGAGGGCTCCCAGAAACACAGGAGGGGCAAAGCTCTTCATCAGCAAATTAAAAAACTGGGATCGTGATTTTTTTTAACTCTTCCTTTTTAAAAAAATTATTTTAAAATTTATTTTTTCAGAAGCTATTGGGGTACAGGTGGTATTTTGGTTACATGAGTAAGTTCTTTAGTGGCAATTTGTGAGATTTTGGTGCAACCATCACCTGAGCAGTATATACTGCACCCTATTTGTAGTCTTTTATTCCTTGCCCCCCTCCTAACCTTCTCCCCAAGTCCCCAAAGTCCATTGTGTCATTCTTATTGCCTCTGCGTCTTCATAGCTTAACTTGCACATATCAGTGACAACATACGATGTTTGATTTTTTGCTCCTGAGTTACTTATTTAGAATAATAGTCTCTAATCTGATCCAGATCACTGCAAATCCTGTTAATTCATTCCTTTTTATGGCTGAGTAGTATTCCATCATATAAATATGTGTGTGTGTGTGTGTGTGTATATGTATATGTGTGTGTGTGTGTGTGTGTGTGTGTGTGTGCGCGCGTGTACAAAGCATTTTCTTTATCCACTTGTTGATTCATGGGCTTTTGGGTTGGTTCCACTATTTTGCAGTTGTGAATTGTGCTGCTATGACTATGCATGTACAAGTGTCTTTTTCTTATAATGACTTCTTTTCCTCTGGGTAAACACCCAGTAGTGGGGTTGTTGAATCAAATAGTAGTTCTACTTTTAGTTCTTTAAGGAATCTCCACACTGTTTTCCATAATGGCAGTACTAGTTTACCTTTTCACCAGCAGTGAAGAAGTGCTCCCTGATCACCGCATTCACACCAACATCTACTGTTTTTAATTTTTTTTATTATGGCCATTCTTGCAGGAGTAAGGTGGTATCACATTGTGATTTTGATTTGCATTTCCCTGATCATTAGTGATGTTGAGCATTTGCTTATATATTTGTTGGCCATTTGTGTATTTTGTCTATTGAGAATTTTGTCTTTTGAGAATTGTCTATTCATGTCCTTAGCTCACTTTTTGATGGGATTTTTTTTTCTTACTGATTTGTTTGTTTGTTGTAGATTCTAGATATTTGTTTTTTGTCAGATGCACAGATTTTAAAGATTTTTTTCCCACTCTGTGGGTTGTCTATTTACTCTGCTGACTGTTCCTTTTGTCATGCAAAAGCTCTTTAGTTTAATTAAGGCCCAGCTATTTATCTTTGTTTTTATTGCATTTGCTTTTGGGTTCTTGGTCATGAAATTCTTGCCTAAGTCAATGTCTAGAAGGATTTTTCCAATGTTATCTTCTAGAATTTTTACAGTTTCGAGTCTTAAATTTAGGTCCTTAATCCATCTAAAGTTGATTTTTGTATAAGGTGAGAAATGAAGATGCACTTTCATTCTCCTACATGTGGCTAGCCAATTATCCTAGCACCATTTGTTGAAAAGGGATTCCTTTCCCCACTTTATGTTATTGTTTGCTTTGTTGAAGATCACTTAGCTGTATTTGGATTTATTTCTGAGCTTTCTGTTCCACATAATTGGAACTAAATCACTTCTCAGCAAATGCAAAAGAATGGAAATCATAACAAACAGTCTCTCAGACCACAGTGCAATCAAATTAAAACTCAGGATTAAGAAACTAATTCAGAACCGCACAACTTCATGGAAACTGAACAACTGGCTTTTGAATGTTGACTGGATAAATAATGAAATGAAGGCAGAAATAAAGATGTTCTTCGAAACCAACGAGAAGGAAGACACAAAATACCAAAATCCCTGGGATGTATTTAAACCAGGATCTAGAGGAAAATTTATAGGAATAAATGTACACATGAGAAGCAAGGAAAGATAGAAAATCGGCACCCTATCATCAAAATTGAAAGAGCTAGAGGAGCAAGATCAAAAAATCTCAAAGTCTAGCAGAAGACAAGAAATAACTGAGATCAGAGTAGAAGTGAAGGAGATAGAGGTACAAACAAACCCTTCAAAAAATCAATAAATCCAGGAGCTGGTTTTTTGAAAAGATCATCAAAATAGACAGACCGCTAGCCAAATTAGTAAAAAAAAAAAAAAAAAAAAAAAGAAAGAAAGAAAAAAGTCAAATAGATGCAATAAAAAACAATAAAAGGGATATCACCACAGATTCCACAGAAATACAAACCACCATCAGAGATTACTACAAACAACTCTATACACATAAAACAGTAAACCTGGAAGAAATGGATAAATTCCTGGAAACTTGCACCCTCCCAAGCCTAAACCAGGAAGAAGTCGAAACCTTGAATAGACCGATAACAAGGGCTGAAGTTGAGGCAGCAATTAATAGCCTACCAACCAAAAAACGCCCAGGTGCAGACGGGTTCACAGCCAAATTCTACCTGACATACAAAGAGGAGCTGGTCCCACTCCTTCTGAAACTATACCAAACAATCCAAAAAGAGGGAATCCTTCACAAATCATTTTATAGACCGACATCATCCTGATACCAAAACCTGGTAGAGACTTGACAAAAAAAAGAAAACTTCAGGCCAATATCCATGATGAACATAGATGCAAAAATCTTCAATAAAATACTGGCAAACTGATTGCAACAGCACATCAAAAAGCTTATCCATCACGATCAAGTAGGCTTCATCCCGGGGATACAAGGCTGGTTCAACATACACAAGTCTATAAACGTAATCCACCACAAAAACAGAAGCAAAGACAAAAACCACATGATTATCTCAATAGATGCACAGAAGGCCTTCAACAAAATTCTACAGACCTTTATGCGAAAAACTCTCAATAAACTAGGTATTGACAGAACATATCTCAAAATAATAAATGCAATTTCGACAAACCCACAGCCAATATCGTACTGAATGGGCAAAAACTGGAAGCATTCTCTTTGAAATCTGGCACCAGACAAGGATGCCTTCTCTCAGCACTCCTATTCAATATAGTATTGGAAGTTCTAGCCAGACGAATCAGGCAAGAAAAAGAAACAAAGTGTATTAAATCAGGAAAGAAAGAAGTCAAGTTGTCTCTGTTTGCAGACAACATGATTGTATATTTAGAAGATACCATTGTCTCAGCCCAAAATCTCCTGAAACTGATAAGCAACTTCAGCAATGTCTCAGGATACAAAATCAATGTGCAGAAATAACAAGCATTCCTATACACCAGTAACAGACTTAAAGAGAGCCAAATCGAGAATGAACTGCCATTCACAATTGCTACGAAGAGAATAAAATACCTAGAAATACAACTAACAAAGGATGTAAAGGACCTCTTCAAGGAAGACTACAAACCACTGCTCAAGGAAATAAGAGAGGACAGATGGAAAAAACATTCCATACTCCTGGTTAGGAAGAATCAATATTGTGAAAATGGCCATACTGCCCAAAATAATTTATACATTCAATACTATCCCCATCAAACTACCTATGACCCTCTTCACAAAACTGGAAAAAAAACACTTTAAACTACATATGGAACCAAAAGAGAACCCTCATAGCCAAGTCAATTCTAAGCAAGAAGAGCAAAGCTGGAGGCATCACACTACCTTACCTCAAACTATACTACAAGGCTACAGTAATCAAAACAGCATGGCACTGGTACCAAAACAGAAATATAGACTAATGGAACAGAACAGAGGCCTCAGAGGCAACACCACACATCTACAACCATCTGATCTTTGACAAACTTGAGAAAAACAAGCAATAGGCAAAGGATTCCCTGTTTAATAAATGGTGTTGGGGAAACTGACTAGCCATGTGCAGAAAGCTGAAACTGGACCCCTTCCTGACACCTTACACTAAAATTAACTCCAGATGGATTAAAGACAAACATATGACCTAACACCATAAAAACCCTAGAAGAAAACCTAGGCAAAACAATTCAGGACATAGGCATAGGCAAGGACTTCATGACTAAAACACCAAAGGCATTGGCAACAAAAGCCAAAATAGGCAAATGGGACCTAATTAAACTCCAGAGCTTCTGTACAGCAAAATGAACAATCATTAGAGTGAACCAGCAACCAACAGAGTGGGAAAAAATTTTTGCAATCTACCCATCTGACAAAGGGCTAATATCCAGAATCTACAAAGAACTGAAACAGATTTAAAAGAAAAAACAAACAAACCCATTCAAAAATGGGCAAAGGATATGAACAGACACTTTTCAAAGGAAGACATGTATGAGGCCAACGAACATATGAAAAAATGCTCATCACTGGTCATTAGAGAAATGTGAATCAAAACCACATTGAGATACCATCTCATGCCAGTTGGAATAGCAATCATTAAAAAATCTAGAGACAACAGATGCTGGAGAGGATGTGGAGAAATAGGAACACTTTTACCCTGTTGGTGGGAGTGTAAATTAGTTCAACCATTGTGGAAGACAGTGTGACAATTCCTCAAGGACCTGGAAATAAAAATTCCATTTGACCCAGCAATCCCATTACTGGGTATATATCCAAAGGATTATAAAGACACATGCACATGTATGTTCATTGCAGCTCTGTTTACAATAGCAAAGACCTGGAACCAACCCAAATGCCCATCGATGATAGACTGGGCAAGGAAAATGTGGCACATATACACCATGGAATACTATGCAGCCATAAAAAATGATGAGTTTGTGTCATTTGTAGGGACATGCATGAATCCGGAAACCATTATTCTCAGCAAGCTGACACAAGAACAGAAAGTCAAACACTGCATATTCTCACTCATAGGTGGCTGTTGAACAGTAAGAACACATGGACACAGGGAGGGGAGCATCACACAGTGGGGTCTGTTGAGGGGTATAAGGGGAGGCTCAGTGTGGGGTAGGGAGTTGGGGAGGGATAATATGAGGAGAAATGCCAGATATAGGTGACCAGGATGGAGGCAGTAAACCACTTTGCCATGTATATACCTATGCAACAATCCTGCATGTTCTGCACATGTACCCCAGAACCTAAAGTGCAATAAAATATTTTTAAAAAGAAAACAGAGTGAGAGGAAATATTTGTAGCATATATATCAAATAACTTCTATCCAAAGAATATAAAAGACTCTTAAACTGAATAACAAGATAAACACCTCAATTATAAATGGGCAACATGTTAAACAGATATTTTATATAAGATATAAACATGGCCAGTAAGCACATTAAAAATATTCCACATCATTATTCACTAGAGAGATTCAAATTAAAGTCACAATGAGATACCAGTTAACATATGCTAGAATAAATATCATTAAGAAGTTTGACCATACAAATGTTTATGAACTGGAACTGTTTATAGAAATGTAAAATGGTATAAGTGCTCTGTAAATTCATTTGGCATTTCTTTAAATGTTAGATACACAACCACCATATGATCCAAACATTCTACTCCTAGGTATTTACCTGAAGTGAAATGAAAGTCTTTGTCCTCATTAAAACTTGTACACATGTGCATATAACTTTACCTGTAATAATCAAAACCTGGAATCCCAAATGTCCATCAACAGGAGAATGCATTAACAAATTGTGGTACATCCATATTATAGAATGCTTCTTAGCAATAAAACAGAATGAAATGTGTTTGGCATATGCAACAACATATATGAGTCTAAAATCATTATGCAGGTGAAGTAAGACAGATAAAAAGAAACAAAACATAGAATTCTAGGAAATGCAATCTAATCTATAGTGTCAGAAAGCAGAGCCTGGTGGTCTAGGAAGAGAGGGGCCACACGGGGATATTTTGGGGATGGTGGAAATATTTGTATATTTATTGTAGTGGTTGTTTCAAAGGTGGAATTCTTCAATTAGTATCACTGAGCCTAAATCAAGCTGTCAGCAGGGCTGTACTCTCTCAGAGGATGTAGGGGAGAATTTATTTCTTGCCTTTTCCAGCTTCTGGTAGCTGCCAGCATTACTTGGCTTGGGAGGAGGGATCACATCACCCCAATCTTCAAAGCCAACATCTTCAAATCTCTTTCTTTTCTGTACTTCTCCTCTGTGTGTGTGTGTGTGTCAAACCTCCCTCTGCCTCCCTCTCAAAAGGATATATCTGGTTGTATTTAGGGCCCACCTGCATAATGCAGGATTTTCTCCACATCTCAAAATCCTTAATTTAATCACATTTGCAAAGACTCTTTTCCCAAATTAGGTAACTTTTACAGGCTCCAGGGATAAGGAACTATCTTTAGGGACCATTATTCAACATCCACAGCATACATCTTGTTTGTTGCAATATTTTTGTATTTTGTTTTCTTTGCATTTGATTCTCTAAATATCTTGAAATTGTATAAATAATAAATGAATTTATTTTCATTAAAAATTCAGACAATATAAAATGTTACAAAATAGCAATCAAAGTCCACTGTGATAATGGCCAACACTATGTGAAAATAGGCCTCCTTTACAGATAGCAAATTCAGGCAAATTCAGCTCCAAACACTAGACTTGTGAGACCCAAACAGGAGCATAATTTAATTTACAGTAACTAGTCTCAATAATTTAGTGTTCATCCTTCTAGATCCCTTACTTTAAATTTTATAAGGTATATTTGCAATTTTATATAGTTACATACCATATGTGCGTGTAAATGTGTGTATGGGTTTCAGCTTTTAGAAATGAGAAAAATACTATTCATTTTGTTCTGCAATTTGTTCTTTTCCTTAACAGTGCTCTTGGAGATATTTCTGTGTCAATGCATAAGATTCTACCACCTTTGCATAACAATTGACCCTTGAACAACACGGGTTTGAAATGCAAGTTTCCAGTTATATGTGGACTTTCATTCACCTCTGCCACCCCAGACACCAAGTCCAACCCCTCCTTTTCTTCCCCCTTTTCAGCCTACTCAATGTGACGATGATGAAAATGAAAACTCTTATGATGATCCACTTCCACTTAATAAATAGTAAATATAGTTCTCTTTTTGTGACTTTCTTAGTAATTTTTAAAAAATTTCCATTTTTCTGGATACATAGTAGGAGTGTATATTTATGGGGTACATGAGATGATTTCATACAGGCTTGCAGTCTGAAATAATCACATTGTAGAAGATGGGTTATCCCTCCCTTTAAGCATTTATCCTTTGTGTTACAAACAATCCAATTATACTCTTTCAGTTATTTTGAAATATTCAATTAAATTATTATTGACTAGAGTCACCCTGTTGTGCTATCAAATATTAGTCCTTATTCATTCATTCAAATTAATTTTTGTACCGATTATCCCCACCTCCACTTGACTCCCCCACTCTCCTTCCCTTCTTCTGGTAACCATCCTTCTACTCTCTAACTCCATGGATTCAATTGTTTTGATTTTTAGATCCCACAAATAAGTGAGAACTTGCAATGTGTCTTTCTGTGCCTGGATTATTTCACTTAACATAATGACCTCCAGTTCCATCCATATTGTTGCAAATGACTGAATCTCATTCTTTTTTTTATGGCTGAGTAGTAAGCCGTCATGTTTAAATACCACATTTTCTTTATTCATTCATCTGTTGATTTAGGTTGTACATTTAGGTTGCTTCCAAATCTTGGTCATTGTGTATAGTACTGCAACAAACATGGGAGTGCAGATATCTCTTCCGTATGTTACTTTCTTTTCTTTTGTCTATATACCCAGCAGTGAGATAGCTGGATTTTATGGTAGCTCAATTTTTACTTTTCTGAGGAACCTCCAAACTGTTCTCCATAGTAGTTGCACAATTTACATTCCCATCAACAGTTTAAGAAGGTTCCAAATTCTCCACATTCTTGCCAGCATTTTATATTATCTGTCTTATGGATATAAGCCATTTTAATTGGTGTGAGATCATATCTCATTGTAGTTTTGATTTGCATTTCTCTGATGATCAGGGATGTTGAGCACCTTTTCATATGTCTGTTTTTAATGTCTCTTTTAAAAAATGTGTATTTAAATATTTTGCCCATTTTTTAATTGGATTATTAGATTTTTTCCTATAGAGTTGTTTGAGTTCCTTATATATTCTGGTTATCAATCCCCTGCAGATGGGCAGTTTACAAATGTTTTCTCTCATTCTGTGGGTTATCTCTTCATTTTGTTGATTGTTTCCTTTGCTGTGCAGGAGTTTTTAAACTTGATATGATCTCACTTGTCACTTGATCACTTGATATGATCTCACTTTGGTTGCCTGTGCTTGTGGGTATTATGCAAGAAATCTTTGCCCAGACAAACTCTCCTGGAGATTTTCTGCAGTATTTTCTTGTAGTAGTTTCATAGTTTGAAATCTTTAATAAGTCTTTAATTCATTTTGATTTATTTTTTTACATGGTGAGAAATAGGGGTCTAGTTTCATTCATCTGTATATAGATCCAGTTTTCCCAGCACCATTTATTAAAGAAACTATCCTTTCCCCAGTGTGTGTTTTTGGCACCTTTGTTGAGAATGAGTTCACTGTAGGTGTGTGGATTCATTTCTGGATTATATATTCTGTTCCATTGGTCTATGTGTCTGTTGTTATGCCAGTACCATACTATTTTGGTTACTATACCTCTGTATAATTTGAAGTCAGGAATTGTGAGTCCTCCAGTTTTTTTTTTTCCTTAGGATAGTTTTGGCTCTTCTGGATATTTTTCTGGTTTCATATAAATTTTAGGATTTTTTTTTTCTATTTCTGTGAAGAATGTCATTGGTATTTTGATAGGGGTTGCATTAAATCTGTAGATTGCTTTATGAACATTTTGACAATATTGATTCTTCCAATTCATGAGCATGAAATATATTTTCATTTTTTTATTGTCTTATTCAATTTCTTTCATCAATGTTTTACAGTTTTCATTATAGAGGTCTTTCACTTTTTTGATTAGTTAACTCCTAGGTATTTAATGTTATTTGTGGCTATTGTAAGTGGGACTTTTTTAAATTGCTTTTTCAGTTTGGACACTGTTGCCATATAGAAATACTACTGATTTATGTTGATTTTGTATTCTATGATTTTACTGAATTTGTTTATCAGTTCTAATAGTTTTTGTTGTTGTTGTTGTTGTTTTGTAGAGTCTTTAGGTGTTTCCAAATATAAGACCACATCTGCAAACAAGGATAATTTGACTTCTTTATTTTCAATTTGGATGCCATTTATATCTTTCTCTTGTTGATTGGTCTAGCTAGAACTTCCAGTACTATGTTGAATAACAGTGGTGAAAGTGGGCATCCTTGTTGTGCTCCAGATCTCGGAGGAAAGGCTTTCACTTTTTCCCCATTCAGTATGTTACTAGTTGTGGAACTGTCTTATATGTCTTTTATTATATTGAGGTTATGTTTTTATCATTCATTCTGCTGGTATGATGTATCACAATGATTGACTTGCATGTGTTGAACCATCCTTGCATCCCAGAAATAAATCCCACTTGGTCATAATAAACAATCTTTTAAATGTTTTGTTGAATTCAGTTTGCTAATATTTTGTTGAGGATTTTTGCATTTATATTTATCAGGGTTATTGGTCTGTGGTTTTCGTGTGTGTTTGCGTGTGTGTGTGTAAATTTAAAGTGTCTTTAGTATTGGTATCAGGGTAGTATTGGCTTTGTAGAATGAGTTTGGAAGAATTCTCCCTTTATTTTTTGAAATAGTTTGAATAGAATTAGTATTAATTCTTTTTTAAATGTCTGTTGGAATTTAGCAGTGAAGTCTTTTGGGTTCCAGGATTTTCTTCACTGGGATACTTTTTATGACAGTTTTGATCTTATTACTTGTAATTGGTCTCTTCAAGTTTTGGATTTCTTCATGGTTCAATTTTGGTAGATTGTATATATCTAGGAATTGGTCCATTTCGCCTAGATTTTCCAAAATGTTGGCCTATAGTTCCTTTATAGTAGCCACTAATGAGTCTTTGAATTTTTGCATTATCAGTTGTAATGTCTTCTTTTTCATCTCTGACTTTATTTGATTTTTTTCTTTTTTTCTTAGTCTAGTGAAAGGTTTGTCTATTTTTTTTTTAATTTTTAAAGATCATCGTTGTTTCATTTATATTTTGTATTATTTTCTTCATTTGAGTTTCATTTATTTCTGCTCTAATCTTTTATTATTTCTTTTCTTCTACTATTTTTGGGTTTCATTTGTCCCTGCTTTTCTACTTCTTTAAGATGTATCTTTAGAAGTTCTTCTTTTTTGATGTAACATTTATAGCTATAAAGTTCTCTGTTAGTACTGCTTTCACTGTAACCCAAAGGTTCTGGTATGCTGTGTTTCCATTATCATGTTTCAATAAAATTTTCAATTTCCTTCTATATTCTTCGTTGCTCATTCCTGAATGACTCGCTGGTCATTCAGGAATGTATTGTTCAGTTTCCATGTATTTGTATAGTTCCCAAAATTCTCTTGTTATTGATTTCTAGTTTTATTCCATTGTGGTCAGAAAAGATGCTTTTTATTATTTCAATTTTTTGAATGTTTTAAGACTTGTTTTGTGATCTAGCATGGTCTATCCTTGAGAATGATCCATATGCTGAGGAAAAGTATGTGTATTCTGTGGCTGTTGGATGAAATGTTCTGTAAATATCGATTGGATCCTTTCGGTCTATATGGCAGATTAAGTCTGATGTTACTTACAGATCAATGAGTCTTGTTTTTTAAATTCATTCAGCCAGTCTATGTACTTTGATTGGAGAGTTCATTCCATTTATGTTCAATGTTATTAATAATAAGTAAGGACTTACTCTTGCCAATTTGTTATTTGTTTTCTGGTTTTCCATTCCTTCTTTCTTTCCCTCCTGTCTTCCTTTTAATGAAGGTGATTTTTTCTGGTGATTTAGTTTCTTGCTTTTTATTTTTTTTTTATACATTGTGTTTTTCGGTTTGAGGTTTCCATGAGGCTTGCACAAACTATTTGATAGTACTTTTTCAAACTTTTAAGTTCAGGGGTACATATACAGGTTTGTTACGTAGGTAAATCTGTGTCATGGAGGTTCATTGTGCGGGTTATTTCATTATCCAGGTATTAATCCTAGCATCCATTAGTTATTTTTCCTGTTCTTCTTCTTCATCCCACCTCCACCCTCTGATAGACCCTAGTGTGTATGTATGTTCTCCTCTATGTGTCCATGTGTTCTCATTATTTAGCTCTCACTTATAAGTGAGATCATGTGGTATTTGGTTTTCTGTTCCTGTGTTAATTTGCTAAGGATAATGACCTCTAGCTTCATCCATGTCCCTGCAAAGGACATGATCTTGCATAACCTATTATTTTAAGCTGGTAACAACTTAACATTTTGCATTAAAAAAAGCAAGCAAGCAAAAAGAAATGTAATAAACACTCTATGCCTTAACTTTGTCCCCCCACTTTTTAACTTGTGGTTTCTATTTATACCTTATTGTACTGACTATATCTTTAAAAATTGTTGTAGTTATTATTTTTGATTGGTTCATCATTTTGTCTTTCTACTTAAGGAAAGAGTAGTTTATACACCACACTTACAGTGTTGTAATATTCTGTGGTTTTCTCGTGTACTTACTATTGCCAGTGCATTTTGTACCTTCACATGATTTCTTCTTGTTCATTAACATTCTTTTCTTTCTGATTGAAGTACTCCCTTTAGTATTTCTTGTAGGACTTGTCTGGTGTTGATGAAATCTCTCAGCTTTTGTTTGTCTGAGAAAGTCTTTATTTCTCCTTCATGTTTGAAAAATATTTTCACTGGATATATTATTCTAGAGTAATAGACTTTTTTCCATCAGGACTTTAAATATATTGTGTCACTCTCTCCTGGCTCATAAGATTTCCTTTGATAGGTCTTCTGCGAGATGTATTGGAGCTCCATTGTATGTTACAGGCTTCTTTTTTCTTGCTGCTTTTAGAATCCTTTCTTTATCCTTGACCTTTGGAAGTTTGATTATTAAATACCTTGAGGCAGCCTTTTGGGGTTAAATCTGCTCTGTGTTCTATAGCCTTCTTGTACTTGGATATTGATATATTTCTTTAGGTTTGGGAAGTTCTCGTTATTATACTTTCGAGTAAATTTTCTACCCTTATCTCTTTCTCTACCTCTTCTTTACACTCAATAACTGTTAGATTTGCCCCTTTGAGGCTATTTTCTGAATCCTGTGCTTCACTGTTATTTATTTTTTCTTCTGTCTTTTCTGACTCTGTATTTTCAAATAGCTTGTCTTCAGGCTTACTAATTCTTTCTTCTTGATCAGTTCTGTGACTAAAAGACTAGTGCATTTTCAGTATGCCAGGTGCATTTTTCAACTTCAGAATTTCTGCTTGATTTTAAAAATTATTTTAACTCTTTTGTTAAATTTATCTGTTAGAATTCTGAATTTCTTTTTTGTGTTATCTTGATTTTCTTTGAGTTTCCTCAACACGGGTATTTTGAATTCTTTGTCTGAAAGGCCACATATCTCTGTTTATTTAGTTCATTTGGTGAAATCATGTTTTCCTTGGTTATCTTGGTTCTTGTAGTTGTTCATCTGCATCTGGGTATTGAATCTGTCCATTCAGGGCTGCCTTCTGGCCTAGGGCAGGTCCAGAAATGCCATCCAGGAATCAAGTCATGGAATCAGGGACCTCAAGAGCCTGCTTGGTGCACTACCACCCTGTGGCTAATCTGCTACCTAAGATGCATGACAAAGTCCCCTTGACTTTTCCCTCTGCTTTTCTCAAGCAGAAGGAGTCTCACCCCATAGCCTCCATAGCTAGAAATGTGTTGAGTCTTACCTGTAACTAGCAAGTCTCAGAATCTCACCCAAGGCCATTGATGTAGTATCTGGGTATCACTGCTGGTTATTCAGCACTGAAGTGTTCTTCAGTTAGCAGGTGATGAATCCTGCCAGGGCTGAGTCATTCCCTTCAAGGCAGAGAGTTCTTTTCTGGCCCAGGGTGTGTCTAGAAATGTCCAGGGACTAAGGCCTGGAAAGGGAGATTCATGACTCTAATCAGTGCTGTATCCTGCTGTGGCTGATCTGGTATTCAAGATACAAAACAAAATCCTTCTCACTCTTTCATCTCCTTTCCTCAAGCAGAAAAAAAGGGATCTCTTTTAGAGCCACAAGCTGTGCAGCCTGTAGTTAGGGGAAAGGTGATGCCAGCATTCAGTCATCCTGGCTAGTGTCTCAGCAGGTCACATTCCCCCTGCCCCAGTCCACTGTCTCTGGGCCCATTTTAGTCCTAGGACTTGCCTACGTGTTGTAGTTTTTGTGGTCTAGACCACCTTTCAATTTATTTTGAGCCCCAGAGCACTTTAGCCCACAGTAGTGAGGCTTGCAAAAACTCAAGTTCTAACTGCTGGTATTAGCAATTTCCATCTGCCTAGGGGTGGTTTAAACGCATCCTCTGTGGTCTGGTATCAGCTGAGTTTGGTCCCATTTTGCTTTCTGCTATAACAAGGGCAGCACTGAGTGTGATGCCTCACAATTGCTGGCTCTCCCTCTCCCCAGGGCACAGAAATGCTCTTCAGATCATGCTCCTACTGCCAGGGTATGGAGAAGGCATGGTGTTAGTAATTCAAGACTGTTTTTCCTACCTCTTTAGCGTCTTTTTCAGCAAAATGAAGCGAAAACCAGGTACTGTGAGTACTCATCTCATTTTTAGTTCTTACAAAGGTGCTTTTGTTGTGTGCGTATAGTGGTTAAATTGGTGTCCTTGGAGGCATGATCAATGGAAGCTTCCATTTTACCGTCTTGCTCCACCCTGCCTGCCTTAGTTACATTTTCTTGTTTCTAGCTTACTTTATGGTCAGAATACAATATATAGTATACATAACATACAAAATATATGTTCATTGTTATCAACTGTTTATGTTATTGGTAAGGCTTCCAGTCAATAGGTTTTGTGGGCATCAGAATTTATATGTGGCTTTTGGAACGTGCAGAAGGTTGATACCCCAACTCCTGAGTTGTCAACTGTATTTGATTACATCATTTATTTTGCCAGTCCCTTTTGTTGAATTGTAATTTGTCTGTCTTGCTCTGTTTTTGTTGTTGTTGTTGTTGTTTTGTTTTTTGCTACAATCATCAATGTTGCAGGAACATCCTACTGTAGTTTTGGGTACATGCACAAAACCCAAAGTTTAGATTCCTGGAAGTAGATTACCATGTCAAAAGATATGTACATTTTAAATTTTGATAGGTATTGTCAAGTTTTTTTCCTAAAACTGCTATTCTAATTTATACTTCTGCAATATCATATGAGAATGTTATTTTGCCTAAACATTTGTTACACTGGATATTTTTTTCTTTTTTTGACAATCTAATGGACAAAAGTAGTATCTTATTATTTTGATTATTATTTAATTGGTCGTTAATGAGACTGAACATATTTTAATGTACCCTGGTAATTTCTTTCTCTTTTTTGTGATTTTCCTTTTTATATTATTTGCCAATTTTTCCATTGTGTTGTTGTCTTTTTCTAGTTTATAGATTTTCTTGTTAATTTATAGAAGCTCTTTGTATTTTATATATTTTAACCATTTGCCTATTATTTGTGATAAAAGTGTTGTCTCCTTGTTTGTCCCTTATCTAATGCCTTGGCTTATGAATATTTAGAAGTTTTAAATTTTTATGTAGTCTGTCCATCTTTTACTTTATGAGTTGTAGCTTTCTTGAATTACTTAGGAAGAACAACCCACAGTAAAATTACTAAAGTAGTCTTTACATTTTTACCCAGTAGTATTCATTGCTTTATAGATTAGAAAGATACAAAGTCATTGAAAAAAAAAAATCACGTCAAATAAAATGATTTTTTAGTTGCTTTTTGAGAAAGTAGGTTCTAGAGCCAGGCTGTCTGGGCTTCTTTCTAGCTGTATGACCTTGGACAAGTTACTTAACCTTTCTGTGCTTCATTTTCTCCATCTGTAAAATAAGGTTAATAATAGTACCTGTTTCATGGAATCATTATGGGGAAGTTAATAGACGTCAAGTGCTTCAAATAATGTTTGGCACATAAAAAACAATGTGTGTTAGCTAAAAATGTGCATTGGTGATATTACTGCCTGAATCTAAGGAGTGGTAAAAAGAAATGTATCTATTACACTGTGAACATTTATAATGCCCTGACATTAACACAGGAGCTTGTGTTCAGTGTCTTATGTGGTAGATATTACTACTGAGGCTCAGAGAAGCTAAGTTAGTCATTTACGGTCACACAGAAAGTGATTCAACTGGGCCATCTCATGTTCTTTCATTATGACCCCTGAAGTGACTCAGGCAGAGGTCTGCATTCAGAGAAAGATTCTACTTTAAGGTTTGTAGATTTGAAACATCATGAAACTTGAAGATTACTTCTAGACTTGTATACATGTAACCAAGTAACTGAAAAAAATTATAGATGCAGGAACTTGTTTGAATATAATAGCCTATATCTATTATTGATAACCTGTGATCTACCTGAAATGAGAGAACCTATGTTAGCTCCTATTGGTCACTGCTTTTTATTATTATTTTAACATTTTGTCAAAGTCTTGTGAAGAGCTAATAAATGTCACACTAAACAATTTTTGTCTTTCTTGTACCTTAAATAAATTTGTTTGTTGGTCTGCACATGCTTTCTTTTCGGGGAAATGTCAGGAACCACTTGTTGCTACTTTATCATCATAGTAAATATTGAAGCTTCCATGTATTAGTTCTTACTATAGAAGGCAGTATAACATTATGACAAACATTTCAGACTCAGAGACCAAATCATGTAGGCTGAAATCCCAGTTCTACAATTTAGTCATATGACATTGGTCAACATACTTCACCTCTCTCATTGATAAACTGAGAACCACTCATTGTTTATTCCCTCATTTCTGTTACCCATTGGTTTTTCCCCAATTCTCTTAGCAACTGGAGTATTTAGACACCTACTTACTCCAAGAAAGGATGCCATAGTGGAAAGAGAGAAGAGTAAGCCGAAACAGGATTTGTGTTTTAAAATATGTTTTATAGCAAATGGCACATATAATAGTATCAAAAGAAAAGGCTTTGAGTTGAGATAGCCTATTCTTTTAGTTTAATTTCAAAAGTCTAAGTGCTACAGGTCTCAGAGAATAATGAATTTTCTCCTCATAAACAAAGCAGGTGTACCTCAACCTCGGAGATATTGTGGGTCCAGGCCACTGCAGTAAAGCAAATATCACAATGAAGTGAGTCACAAACACTTTTTGGTGTCCCAGTGCACATAATAGTTATGTTTCCACTACATTGTAGGCCATTAAGTAGACAATAGTGAGTAATGCTATTGCCCACTTAATGGACTGCAGTATAGTGTAAACACACTATACTGTATGTTTAGACACCTCACTGACAAATATTTTATTGCTAAAATATGCTAGTAGCATTTGAGTTCTCAGCAAGTCAGAATTTTTTTTTCTGGTGGAGGGTCTTGCCTTGATGTTGATAGCTGCTGGCTGATCAGGGTGGTGGTTACTTAAGGTTGGGGTGGCTCTGGTAACTTCTTAAAATAAGACAATAATGAAGTTTGCCATATCTATTTATCACAAAAGATTTCTCTGTAGCATGTGATGGTGTCTGATAGTATTTTACCCATAGAACTTTTTCCACAATTGAACTCAACCCTCTCAAACCCTGACACTGCTTTATAAACTAAGTTCATGTAATATCTAAATCATTTGTTGCCATTTCAATAATGTTCACAGTATCTTCATCCGGAGTAGATTTAATCTCAAGGAATTACTTTGTTCATCCATGAGAAACAACACCTCAACCATTAAAATTTTCTCATGAAATTTTGCAATCTCATGACTTCTGTCACATATTTGGGCTCCACTACTAATTCTAGTTCTGAGGCTATTTCTACCACATCTGCAGTGACTTCTGCCACAGAAATCTTGAACCCCTCAAAGTTATCCATGAGGGTTGAAATCAACTTTTTCCAAGCTCCTGTTAATGTTGATACTTTGACCTCCCATGAATGACAAATGTTCTTAATAGCATCTAGAATGGTGAATTCTTTCTAGAAGATTTTCAATGTATTTTGCCCATATTCATCAGAGGAATTACTAGCCTTACAAAATGTAGTTTTAAAATAAGACATAAAAATCAAAATTACTCTTGGATTTATGGACTACAGAATGGATATTGTGTTAGCAGCATGACAACATCCATCTTCTTGCACATCTCCATCAGAGCTCTTGATCAGGTGCATTGTAGATGAGCAGTAATGTTTTGCAAGGAATATTTTTCTTCTGAGCAGTAGGTCTCGACAGTGGACTTAAAATACTTGTTAAACCATACTGTAAACAGGTGTGCTGTCATCCAGGTATTGTTGTTTCACTTCTAGATGTGTTATTTCACATCCAGGTCAGGGTTGATTTAACATAATTTGTAAGGGCCCTGAAATTTTCAGAATGATAAATAAACATTGGTTTTTCAACTTAAGGTCACCATTGCTACATTAGCCCCTAACAAGAAAGAGAGTCAGCTTGCCTTCTAAAGCTTTGAAGCCAGACATTGACTTTTCCTCTCTAGGTATGGAAATTTTAGATGTCATTTTCTTCCAATATAAAGCTGTTTCATCTACACTAAAAATACGCTATTTAGTGTAGCCACCTTCATAAATTGTCTCAGCTAGATCTTCTGGATAACTTGCTGCAGCTCCTGCATCAGCACTTGCTGCTTTACCTTGCACTTTTATGTTATAGAGATGGCTTCTTTCCTTAAACCTCATGAACCAACCTCTGCTAGCTTCCAACGTTTCTTCTGCAGTTTTCCTACCTCTCTCAGCCTTTGCTGAGTTGAGCAGAGTTAAGGCCTTGCTTTGGATTAGGCTTTGAGTTAAGGGAATGTTGTGGCTGATTTGATTTTCTATTCAGACCACTAAAGCTTTGTCCGTATCAGCAATAACCCGTTTTGCTTTCTTACCATTTGTGTGTTCACTAGAGCAGTGCTTTTAATCTCCTTCAAAAACTTTTCCTTTGCATTTACATCTTGGCTAACCATTTGGTGCAAGAAGCCTGGCTTTTAGCCTGTCTTGGCTTTTAACATGCCTTCCTCACTTAACTTCATTATTCATTGCTAGCTTTTAATTTTAAATGAGAGATGTGCAATTCTTCAGTTGAACATTTAGAGGCCATTGTAAGGTTATTAATTGGCCTAATATAAACATTATTGTATCTTAGGGAATAGGAAGTCCTCAGAAAAGAAACAGAGATGGGGGAATGGCTGGTCGGTGGAGCAATCAGAACACGCACCACATTCATCTATTAAGTGCACTGTCTTATATGGGCCCAGTTCATGCCACCCTAAAACAATGATAATGGTAACATCAAAGATCACTGATCATCGTAACAGATTTAATAATAATAAAAAGTCTGAAATAATGTGAGAAGTACAAAAATGTAACAGAGACACAAAGTGAGCACATGCTGTTGGGAAAATGGCACTGATAGACTTGCTCTAAGCAAGATTATATTCAAGATTTGTGTTGAATCTGCGAAGCACAATAAAGCAAAGCACAACACGATAAGGTGTGCTGTATATTGAGAATAGAAAAAAGTCAACTTGTCACATTTTTGGACTTGATAGAGTCCACTGGTCTCTTTGTGTGGAGGGAGAAAAATTAGAGAAAGAAAGAAGGCAGCTTTGACTCTGTTAGCCTGAGAGAAGGGCTTGTGTCCTGTGCACGAACCATCTCCACCCCTGGTGAATTCTGGTACAGAGACAGACCAGTACTCAGACAGGTCAGAGTTTCTGAGAAGAGGAAAATGCATGCTTTGCTTAGGAGCTAGCATCTTGGTATTGCTGACATGCTGTGTGGCGTGTAAGCAGGAGCAAGGTATCTGCATACAGAGTGGACTTCATGACCAAGTGACCTGTCCAGTCACCCAGGCCTCACTCTTGATCTAATACTCTCCTGTCACCACCTTAACATCCCTAATCATTTTTTAATAAGGAGCCCACTGTGCTCATTTTGTACTTGACCTCACAATTGATGTAGCTTGTCCTGTTTGCAGAAAGGTGCCTGAAAATTGTTGAATCCCCAGCATGAACTGGGATCAGTTATCATAATGTTCCCAACTACTGAGAGGGAGAGCTAGCTGGGAGACAGCTGACAGACCTGAAGAATCTGTGCAGTGGCGACAAGGAGGATGCTATGGTAACAGCATGGACTGATGACCACAGCCCAGATGGCACAGCAGACATGTAGGTGAATGCCAGCATGGATACTACACGGTACTGAGAACCAGATGCTCCCAACTGATGACTGCACATCTCATAAGTGTCCTGGAACTCCTGGTTTTCCAGGAAAATATGCAGGGCAGAACTAAAATAGCCTGAGTTTTTTTTCCCCCATACCCTAACCAATTGGGACTCAAAATAAATTTAATAAAAATGACATTCCTTACATGCATGAATGTATAGACTATAGTCTTAACTTATTATTTCATAGGTAAAAGTGTGACTTATTTTACAACTGGTTTATTTGTGCATGCACTGTATTTATGTAAGAACTATGCATCTTGCATGTGGGTGGTTTTATTTAAATTTAAAGCTCATGGTTTTGTTGCTTCTACTTAATATAACAGATTCTCCTGCTGGAAGTCAGTTTAGATATTGAATTATTTCTCAAATGACTTTAACTGAGTAATTCTCAGGTGACCTAAACTAATTTCTTGGCCTTGTAAATCTCAAACTCTTAATTTTCAACCTTCTCTTGTTAGGGTATGTTGTGGAAAGTCAATATGCATTTGTTAAATTCTGAATTACAGAAGACAGGCAACCATCTGGAACTGGAAAAGTGCGGGGTTTCAGAAGAGCCCTTCACATTGTGAAGCATCATTCATATGCTCTCAGGTTTGCCTCGTGTTATAGAGGACAAAGCCGATGACAGCCACCTCGGTCTCCTCTAGCACAAGGCACTCGAGATGACACTAGACTTACATGGGATATGTGACTTCAAAGTAACACCATGTCCGAGGAAAATCAAACCATATTTACATATTATGAGGTTCCCCCAACACCATGCCAGTAAAATATTTCAAAATCTTGAACTGAAATTTACATTAATGCAAAAATGTTGTTAAAATAAGGCTTGCATTATAGGAGATTGTGTCTCCAAGTGCAGAACTCTCCAGTGCCTTTGTACAATGTGTGAGTATTCTTTGTGTCTGCCAATGTCCCATTCATCTTTAATAGTGTCTGTGTACCTCACAGCCTGCCTCAGCAGTGTGAGCACAATATCCAAAGAGCAAGTGTCAAGTAGGCATCAGCAAAGCAAGGTGTAAACAGAGAAAATAAGATTGCACAGGGTGTGGGAGGATGGGGAGAAGAAATGATATAGCTTCTAGTTTACTAGATAGGGCCTCTCTGAAAAAGTATTGTAGTCCAGTTTTAAAATGATAAACACATAGGGCTGAAAGGGCCCTCGAGAAGTCATCTGCTCCTTCCCCCAACCTCCAGGGAGGTTTTATCTAAACCATTTTTACAGAGAGGTGTCGGTCATGTTCTTAAAATTCTGTGGGGAAGTGCATTTGATAGCCTCTCTAGTATCCCATTATAATCCTTTATAACCACAAGTGTCAAGAAGCCCCCTCCTATACATATATATCCTTTTCTTCTCTAGCTAAAGCCCATTGTTTCCTGTTCTGTCCTTAGCAGAGAAATGTTCATACATCTGGATACAGCTTCTGAATAATAATCTTTCCTATATTTAAAGGGACATTAAGTGAATCATTTCTTTCTCTTCTTGAGACTAAATAATCCCAGAGGCTTTATCCTTTCTGCATTCACTCATTTTCCATGTCCCTGTGAAGTTTTTGAGTCTCAAGCTGGGCTGCTTTTCTTGGAAGGAGTATTCATTTTGGGAGTTTCCAATGCCAAAATAGCTTTTCTAGTACTACTTCTATATGATTGACTTTCAAGACTCATTCACATAAACACTGTACAATAGAGGAGAATGTGTCACCAGATTCTGTGGAAATGTAACTGAGCATTTTCCATGCCACCGTTTCCTACCGAATTCAAGGGTCCCTGAATTTACCTGGCAGAAAGCAAACTAGGATCATGAGAGATGTTGGAAGGACTGTGGGAGCTGGTTTCAGCTCACAAGATAGGAGGAAAGTTTAATTTCTTGATGTCTCATCTTTAAGAGCCCCTATGACCCCAGCCCAAATGCCCCTGAGATGATCATTTGCAAACCCTGCAACCATTTTGAGCTCATTGTCCACTATCAGCCCAGAGACTAAAAATAAAGACCTAATTCTTTGCTTATTCCAAAAGGCTAGATGGCTCAGCTCTAGGAAGATTTGGACATTGTCCCCATGGGTTCTGGGTAGCTTCTGAAAGGAGGCTTGGAGGAATAGCGTGACAGAAAGTCGAATCCTGCCCCTGACATTCTTCCCAACCAAACAAAGCCAACACCCAGTGCTGTGGTTTGAGTATGTCCTCTAAAAGTTCACATGTTGGAAACTTGGTTACCACTGGGGTGGTGTTGAAAGGCAGTACCTTTGGAAGGCGACTGGGTCTTGAGGGTTCTGCCCTCATGAGTGAATTAATGCTGTTATCCTGGGAGTGGGTTAGTTACTGTGGGAGTGGCTTTGTTATAAAAGCAAGCTTTCTCTTACCCATACACACTCACTGTGTGATGCTGAAACCACCTTCACTAATTAAAAAAAGCCACAAGATTAAAATTGTCATAGGGGCTTGGATTTTTGGTAAGATATTTTCCTTTCTCCTTTTTTCCTCCTCCATGCATGATTGCCTGTATATAGTCATTTCAACAAATGGTAGTCACTAATAATCTATTATCTTCCTGTCTTAGCCCCTGGGCAGGCTGCCTACAAGACTGATGAAGGTTTTTTTTTTTTTTTAAAGAATAATGATTCTTAGATCATGAAGCCCCCCTCCGTGGCTTCCAGAAGTTGGACTGGTCAAGGGAGTGCCAGTCAGCTTTGGCTACCAGGGATCTCACCTGTTGCAAACTTTTCTGCTAAGCTATAGGCATAGTTACACAATAACCCACTATTGTTTTCCAGCTTGCTTTCCATAGTAACTGGCAGTTTCAAACTATTGTAAAAGCAAAGACTGATCTTTGAGATATTTTTCAGACTTTGCCTGCAAGTGGACCAACTGACACCAACTGGACCAGTGTCCCATGATGTCACAGACTTGACTGGTCTGTGACTCACCTCCTTTCCCAGGAACTGATTAAGGGCATGAAGACAGATTCAACACCCCTCTGATTTCATCTCAAACCAATCAGCACCACCCATAACCTACATTTCTGCCTGCCAAATCATCTTTAAAATCTCTAGCCTCTGAAGTCTCAGGCAGGTGGTTTTGAGAAATATCTCCTATCCTCTTTGCTCAGGTGCCTTGTAATAATTAAACTATTTCTTTTTCTTTTTTTTTTATCCACTTTTTTTTTCCCATTTATTTATTTTATTGCATTTTAGGTTTTGGGGTACATGTGAAGAACATGCAAAATTGTTGCATAGGAACACACGTGGCAGTGTGATTTGCTGCCTTCCTCCCCATCACCTACATCTGGCATTTCTCCCCTTGCTATCTCTCCCCAGCTCCCCACCCCCCACCGTCCCTCCCCTATTTCCCCCCCAACTGACCCCAGTGTGTAGTGCTCCTCTCCCTGTGTCCATGTGTTCTCATTGTTCAACACCCGCCTATGAGTGAGAACATGCGGTGTTTGATCTTCTGCTCTTCTGTCAGTTTGCTGAGAATGATGGTTTCCAGGTTCATCCATGTCCCTACAAAGGACACAAACTCATCGTTTTTGATGGCTGCATAATATTCCATGGTGTATATGTGCCACATTTTCCCTATCCAGTCTATCGTCGATGGGCATTTGGGTTGGTTCCAGGTCTTTGCTATTGTAAACAGTGCTGCAATGAACATTTGTGTACACGTGTCCTTATAGTAGAATGATTTGTAATCCTTTGGATATATACCCAGTAATGGGATTGCTGGGTCAAATGGAATTTCTATTTCTATGTCCTTGAGGAATCGCCACACTGTCTTCCACAATGGTTGAACTAATTTACATTCCCACCAACAGTGCAAAAGTGTTCCTATTTCTCCACATCCTCTCCAGCATCTGTTGTCTCCAGATTTTTTAATGTCCGCCATTCTTACCGGCGTGAGATGGTATCTCAATGTAGTTTTGATTTGCATTTCTCTGATGACCAGTGATGATGAGCATTTTTTCATGTTTGTTGGCCTCACGTATGTCTTCTTTTGTAAAGTGTCTGTTCATATCCTTTGCCCACTTTTGAATGGGCTTGTTAGTTTTTTTCTTGTAAATCTGCTTTAGTTCTTTGTAAATTTTGGATATCAGCCCTTTGTCAGATGGGTAAACTGCAAAAATTTTTTCCCAATCTGTTGGTTGCCGATTCACTCTAATGATTGTTTCTTTTGCTGTGCAGAAGCTGTGGAGTTTGATTAGGTCCCATTTGTCTATTTTGGCTTTTGTTGTCAATGCTTTTGGCGTTTTGGTCATGAAGTCCTTGCCTACACCTACGTCCTGAATGGTTTTGCCTAGATTTTCTTCTAGGGTTTTTATGGTGTTAGGTCTTATGTTTAAGTCTTTAATCCATCTGGAGTTAATTTTAGTGCAAGGTGTCAGGAAAGGGTCCAGTTTCTGCTTTCTGCACATGGCTAGCCAGCTTTCCCAACACCATTTATTGAACAGGGAATCCTTTCCCCATTGCTTGTTTTTGTCTGGTTTGTCAAAGATCAGATGGTTGTAGATATGTTGTGTTGCCTCCGAGACCTCTGTTCTGTTCCATTGGTCTATATCTCTGTTTTGGTACCAGTACCATGCTGTTTTGATTACTGTAGCCTTGTAGTATAGTTTGAAGTCTGGTAGTGTGATGCCCCCCGCTTTGTTCTTTTTGCTTAGAATTGACTTGGCTATGCGGGCTCTCTTTTGGTTCCATATGAAGTTTAAGGTGGTTTTTTCCAGTTCTGCGAAGAAGGTCATTGGTAGCTTGATGGGGATAGCATTGAATCTGTAAATTACTTTGGGCAGTATGGCTATTTTCACGATATTGATTCTTCCTAACAATGAACATGGAATGTTTCTCCATCTGTCTGTGTCCTCTCTTATTTCGTTGAGCAGTGGCTTGTTCTCCTTGAAGAGGTCCTTTACATTCCTTGTTAGTTGTATTCCTAGGTATTTTATTCTCTTTGTGGCAATTGTGAATGGAAGTTTGTTCTTGATTTGGCTCTCGTTAAGTCTGTTATTGGTGTATAGGAATGCATGTGATTTTTGCACATTGATTTTGTATCCTGAGACTTTGCTGAACTTGCTTATCAGTTTCAGGAGGTTTGGGGCTGAGACAATGGGGTCTTCTAGATATACAATCATGTCGTCTGCAAATAGAGACAATTTGACTTCCTCCTTTCCTATTTGAATGCCCTTTATTTCTTTTTCTTGCCTGATTTCTCTGGCTGGAACTTCTAATACTATATTGAATAGCAGTGGTGAGAGCGGGCATCCTTGTCTGGTGCCACATGTCAAGGGGAATGCTTCCAGTTTTTGCCCATTCAGTATGATATTGGCTGTTGGTTTGTCATAAATAGCTTTTATTATTTTGAGATACGTTCCATTGATACCTAGCTTATTGAGTGTTTTTAGCATAAAGGGCTGTTGAATTTTGTCAAAGGCCTTCTCTGCATCAGTTGAGATAATCATGTGGTTTTTGTCTTTGGTTCTGTTTATGTGGTGAATTACGTTTATAGACTTGCGTATGTTGAACCAGCCTTGCATCCCCGGGATGAAGCTTACTTGATCATGATGGATAAGCTTTTTGATGTGCTGTTGCAATCGGCTTGTCAGTATTTTATTGAAGATTTTTGCATCTATGTTCATCATGGATATTGGCCTGTAGTTTTCTTTTCTTGTTGAGTCTCTGCCGGGTTTTGGAATCAGGATGATGTTGGTGTCATAAAATGATTTGGGAAGAATTCCCTCTTTTTGTATTGTTTGGAATAGTTTCAGAAGAAATGGTACCAGCTCCTCTTTGTATGTCTGGTAGAATTCAGCTGTGAACCCATCTGGACCTGGGCTTTTTTTGGGTGGTAATCTCTTAATTGATGCCTCAACTTCAGACCTTGTTATGGGTCTCTTCAGGGTTTCGGCTTCTTCCTGGTTTAGGCTTGGCAGGAGGCAAGTGTCCAGGAATTTACCCATTTCTTCCAGGTTTATTAGTTTGTGTGCATAGAGTTGTTTGTAATAATCTCTGATGATGGTTTGAATTTCTGTGGAATCTGTGGTGATATCCCCTTTATCGTTTTTTATTGCATCAATTTGGTTATTCTCTCTTTTCTTTTTTATTAATCTGGCTAGTGGTCTGTCTATTTTGTTGATATTCAAAAAACCAGCTCCTGGATTTATTGATTTTTTGAAGGGTTTTTTGTGTCTCTATCTCCTTCAGTTCTGCTCTGATCTTGGCTATTTCTTGTCTTCTGCTAGACCTTGAGTTTTTTTGATCTTGCTCCTCTAGCTCTTTCAGTTTTGACGATAGGGTGTCAATTTTTGATCTCTCCTTGCTTCTCATGTGGACACTTATTGCTATATATTTTCCTCTAGATACTGCTTTAAATGTGTCCCAGAGATTCTGGTATGTTGTGTCTTCATTCTCGTTGGTTTCGAAGAACATCTTTATTTCTGCCTTCATTTCATTGTTTATCCAGTCAACATTCAAGAGCAAGTTGTTCAGTTTCCATGAAGCTGTGCGGTTCTGAGTTAGTTTTTGAATTCTGAGTTCTAACTTGATTGCACTGTGGTCTGAGAGACTGTTTGTTACGATTTCCATTCTTTTGCATTTGCTGAGGAGTGATTTACTCCCAATTATGTGGTCAATTTTAGAGTAGGTGTGATGTGGTGCTGAGAAGAATGTATATTCTGTGGCTTTGGAGTGGAGAGTTCTGTAAATGTCTATTAGGTTTGCTTGGTCCAGATCTGAGTTCAAGTCCTGGATATCCTTGTTAATTTCTGTCTGGTTGATCTGTCTAATGTTGACAGTGGGGTGTTAAAGTCTCCCACTATTATTGTGTGGGAGTCTATGTCTCTTTGTAAGTCACTAAGAACTTGCCTTATGTATCTGGGTGTGCCTGTATTGGGTGCATATATATTTAGGATCGTTAGCTCTTCTTGTTGCATTGATCCTTTTACCATTATGTAATGTCCCTCTTTGTCTCTTATGATCTTTGTTGCTTTAAAGTCTAATTTATCAGAGATAAGAATTGCAACTCCTGCTTTTTTTTGCTCTCCATTTGCTTGGTAAATCTTCCTCCATCCCTTTATTTTGAGCCTTTGTGTATCCTTGCATGTGAGATGGGTTTCCTGGATACAGCACACCGATGGGTTTTGTCTTTTTATCCAATTTGCCAGTCTGTGTCTTTTGATTGGGGCATTTAGTCCATTTACATTTAGGGTTAATATTGTTATGTGTGAATTTGATACCGCCATTTTGGTGCTAGCTGGCTGTTTTGCCCTTTAGTTGAGCTGGTACTTGTTGTTCCTTTATATGTGTAGAGCCTCTTTCAGGAGCTCTTGTAGAGCTGGCCTGGTGGTGACGAAATCTCTGAGTACTTGCATGTTCCCAAAGGATTTTATTTTTCCTTCACTTATGAAGCTTAGTTTGGCTGGATAGGAGATTCTGGGTTGAAAGTTCTTTTCTTTAAGGATGTTGAATATTGGCCCCCATTCTCTTCTGGCTTGTAGGGTTTCTGCTGAGAGATCTGCTGTGAGTCTGATGGGCTTCCCTTTGTGGGTAACCCGACCTTTCTCTCTGGCTGCCCTTAGTATTTTCTCCTTCATTTCGACCCTGGTGAATCTGACGATTATGTGCCTTGGGGTTGCTCTTCTTGACAAATATCTTTGTGGTGTTCTCTGTATTTCCTGGACTTGAATGTTTGCCTGCCTTGCTAGGTTGGGGAAGTTTTCCTGGATAATATCCTGAAGAGTATTTTCCAGCTTGGATTCATTCTCTTCGTTGCATTCGGGTACGCCTATCAAACGTAGATTAGGTCTTTTCACATAGTCCCAAATTTCTTGGAGACTTTGTTCATTCCTTTTTACCCTTTTTTCTCCAGTCTTGCCTTCCCGTTTTATTTCATTGAGTTGATCTTCGACCTCTGATATCCTTTCTTCTGCTTGGTCCATTTGGCTGTTGATACTTGTGCATGCTTCACGAAGTTCTCGTGTTGCGTTTTTCAGCTCCATCAATTCACTTATATTCCTTTCTATTTTGTCCATTCTGGTTAGCATTTCGTCAAATCTTTTTTCAAGGTTCTTAGTTTCTTGGCATTTGGTTAGAACATGTTCTTTAAGTTCACAGAAGTTTCTTACTACCCACCTTCTGAAGTCTGATTCTGTCATTTCATCACACTCGTTCTCCATCCAACCTTGTTCCCTTGCTGGTGAGGAGTTGTGATCCCTTTTAGGAGGAGAAGTGTTCTGGTTTCGGGTGTTTTCATCCTTTTTGCGCTGGTTTCTTCCCAACTTTAAGGATTTATCCACCTGTCGACTTTGTAGTTGCTGGCTTTCAGATTGGGTCTCATATCTTTCAGATTGACATTCTGTTTGTTGATGATGAGGTTATTTCTGTTTCTTGGTTTTCCTTCTGACAGTCTGGCCCCCTTGCTGTAGGTCTGCTGAGGTTCACTCCAGGCCCTGCTTGCCTGGGGTTCACCTGCAGCAGCTGCTGAACAGTAAGGGTTGTTACCAGTTTTCTTCTTCTGCTATCTTTGTCCCAGAAGGATACCCGCCTAGTGTCAATCTGATCTCTCTTTTATGAGGTGTCTTTTTGGATATATAGGGGTCAGGGAGCTGCTTGAGGAGACAGTCTCTTCTTTATAGGAGCTCATATGGTGAGCTGCGAGCTCTGTTGTTGTTCATTCAGAGCTGCTGGGCAGGTACTTTTAGGTCTGCTGCAGCAGAACTCATAAACTGCTTTTTGTTCCCAGGTGCTCTGTCCCAGGGATTTAGGGCTTTATTTATGAGTTTCCGTTATGCTGCCGCCTTCTTTTTTTTTTTTTTTTTTTTCCTTCAGACCTGCCCAGCCCAGCAAGGAGGCAGCCTAGTCACTGTCGGCCTAGAGAGACTTTGCTGAGCTGCTGTGGGCTCCGCCCCGCTGCCGAGTGAACTTCCCTGCAGTCCTGTTTATATGGGTGTAGTTAGAACTGCTTTGGAGATGGTGGCCCGCCTCTGTTGGGGCGGAGTCTCTGCTGTGGCGGGTTGCCTTGGCAACAGGGGGCTGCCTCAGCAATGGCGGGTTGCCTTGGCAACGGCGGGCTGCCTCGGTAATGGTGGACGCCCCTTCCCCCCAGAGCTGGACCGTCCTGGTTTCAGCTGTGCTTGCTGTGAAACTCTCTATCCAGAGTTTCTGGTTGCTGTTCTTTTGTGGAGGTGGGGCCAGCCGAGCCTGATCGCCTGGCTCCCTGCCTCAGAGCCTTTTTTAAGTTGGTGTTCCAGTCGCCTGTTGAAGAGGCGCCGGGGTCTGTTTGTTTTCCCCTGCGGCCACTCACTGCGCTGGCTTAAACAGCGGCACTGAGGTTTGTGGCGCTTTTTTTTCTTTTTTTTTGCCCTGGAATCTACTGTCCTGGTTCTCTGCTCAGTCCCCTTTTTGAACCAGCGTATGGGCGACTTCCCGTGGCTCCAATCGCCAGCCTAAAGGGCCCCCGGACCGGTGTATTTTGTACGGAGAACCGCGGCTCCGGGGCGCCGACAAAGCAGCCGCGCGGGGCAAAGCAGCGGCGCTGGCCGGCACAGCCGTGCTGGCCGAAACAGCCGCGCTGGCGACCGTGGAGCTCCTCTGCCCGGGAATTTCCTAGTCTGTGGGCAATAAAAACGCGGCGTCCACTCACCCTCTGCGCTTTCACTGGGAGCTGCAATCCTGAGCTGTTCCTAAATGGCCATCTTGGATCGTCCCCCTAAACTATTTCTTTATTGCAATATTTGCTGTCTCAGTGTTCAGCTCGGTATGGGCAGGAAGCAAGAACCTGGTCATGCAGTAAAAATGCCTTTCTCTGTGCCCTTTCTGGATGCTGGTGCTGTACTCTCGGACTTCCCAGCCTGCAGAACTATGGGCCAAATGAATTTCCTTTCTTTATAAATTACCCATACTGTGCCTTATTCTGTTATAGCAACAGAAAATGGACTAAAACATTCCTAATATCTGTCTCTCAAAAATCCTGCTCTGTGAAAATTTGTCATCTTCCCTAATTTCTCCCTGTGGGATTAGATAATAGCAATTAACTGAAGCAAGGACATGGGCATTGCTTCCAGGTACATTACAGAAATCTCTACTTTGAGGAGATAATACCAAATTTCAGTGACTCAAGCCCTGTGTTACAAGCAGATAGGCCCCTTTTATAATAGTTGAAAAGTTACCAGACTATTTTTATTACTGAGTAACTAAAAGTGTAATGCATGTGACCATATTTTATAAAATGTAAAGAGACACAACAACAAGAAAACAACCTGATTAAAAACTGGGCCAAAGATCTTAACAAGCATCTCACCACGGAATATATACAGGTGGCACATACGCATATGAAATGTTGCTCCACATCATATATCATCAGGGAAACGCAAACTAAAACAACAATTGCATACTACTTGAAATTGTCAAAATCCAGAACAGTGACAACACCAAATGTTGGTGAGGATGTGGAGCAAGAGGAACTCTCATTTATTGCTGATGGGAATGCAAAATGGTACAGCCACTTCAAAAGCCAGTTTGGTGGTTTCTTACATTACTAAACATATTTCAACCATACTATCTAATAGTCACACTCTTTGGTGTTTACCCAAAGGAGTTGAAAACTTGCATCTGCACAAAAACCTGCACATAGATGTTTATAGAAGCTTTGTTTATAATTGCCAAAACTTGGAAATGACCAAGATGTCCTTTAGTAGGTGAATGGCTAAATAAACTATGGTACATCCAACAGTGGAATACTACTCAGTACTAAGAAGTGAACTAGCAAGTCATGAAAAGACATGGAGAAAACTTAAATGCATATTACTAAGTAAAAGAAACTAGTCTGGAAAAAGCCTGCATATTATATGATTCTAACTGTATGACATTCTGTAAAAGGCAAAAGGATACAGACAATAAAAAGATAAGTGGTTGCCAGGGATTGGCTGGGAGGCGGAGGGAAGAATAGGAGGAGCACAGGGGATTTTAGGGCAGTGAAACTGCTCTGTATGATACTATAATGGTGAATATATGTCATTTTACATTTGTCCAAACCCGTAGAACTGCAACACCAAGAATGAACTCTAATGTAAATGATGGACTTTCTGTGATAATGATGTGTCAATGTAGGTTCATCAGTTATAGCAAAGGTACCACTCTGGTGGGGGATGTTGATGGAAAAGACTATGGATGTGTGGGAACAGGGGATCTGTGGGAAGTCTTTCTACCTTCTGCTCAATTTTGCAGTGAACATAAAAAATGCTCTAAAAAATAGTCTGTTAAAATGACTTTTATAAAGTAAAGGGTAACACAAATGTTAATTCTTATTGTGATTGTTAAAATCTGACAGTCTGCCTGAAAAAATAGTTTTCTATGGACAGTGCTTCATGTGTAGTGTATTTTCTACGAATATTTATGTTTATAATGCTTCTGCAATTTTATTTAGACTTGGATGGATAGAAGCAAAACATGGCAGCTTTCTCACAGATCCTAGCAGCTGGTAGGCAGAAGTTAATTTGTCTGTACATGGACACATTAGCTTGTCACATCTGCTATTAATTGCAAACAGATATATTAGTCTAATTAAACATTGCAAGGAACTGACCTAAATTGTTCAATGCCTGTTGCTATATCGACTCCACATTAGCACACTTCTGGCTACATGTTTATCCTTGCTATACTGATATGAAGTAGCAGTCTCAACTCTACAGCTAGTAACAGTTCTTGCAGTCATCACTGCTGGTATGTTAACTATGCTTGAAAAGAAAAAATAAAACTCATGTGACATAATCATGTGAATTTGCTGCTGAACTACAGCCATTTCTACCCCATTGCCTTGACTAAGAGCACTTTCAAATACTTATTTTTTGTGGCAGCTGTCTAAATGGGTTGCAGTCATTCTGATTTTGGAGCTCATTATTAGGACAAACAGTTGTGGTACATCAATAGCCCATCAGAATTAATTAAACGGGGAACAGCAACTGAATGTTCACCAGATCATTCTCAAGCAATCAGGGCAGAGGCTGGATTTCTCTTCTCAAACTTGAGACTGGCTTATTTTGTGCTTGTACATGAGACATGTTTAGAGATGACCAGATAGAAAATGTTTCCATGTGGCAAATATGTAAATAGCAGAAGCACAGAAACTGGGTGTAGTTTTGTAATCAATTACCAATGTATGGTTCTTTCTTTAATTTTTGCCAATATTAAATTCCCTATTAAAGCTGTACTGGCAGATCTTTCTTGCCCTGCATTTGAATGTCTCCCCCAGCTTCCCAAGTGAGAAGTCCTACTTGGTGCCCACAGTGGTGTCCAACATCTAGGTACTCAGTAAATACTGACCATGTGAAAAAAATCAAGGAAACTGGTTTTATCTTAGGTACAAAAGAGGCAATCCATTTAAATAGAAATTTGTTAGTAAGAATGTGAAGGAATTTTTCAATATACTAAAAGCAAACTTTTAAAAAGATAGGAAAGATAATAGTATTTTTTAAACAAAAAGGTTTGGTAAAGTCAAATTTTAGAATGGCATAAGCAGCTTTTCATCAATCCTTCCAGCAGTTGACATATAAGGCTTGGAATTGACATTCCTGAATGTTTGAAGGTGAGGGTACACTGTACCATCTTGCCAAGTCCTGGTACCCCTGTGGAAATAGCCTTCCTGAGCTTGCAAGAGTACCTGATAAGACGGGGTCCTTGCAGAGAGCCTTGCCTGAAGTACTGAAGACCTTTAATGGCAAAGAGCAACTGAATTCTCTATCTCCTTTAACTTTCTTTTCCTGTATTATTCAGTATTGTAGCTTGGGCACTTGGAAATAAATGTGTTTTGCATGCTTCTCCTAACAGATTGAACAGTAGGTATGCTGAAAGATTGATGCAGTGGGCTGCTTATACTGGAGACTGAGATGCTGCAATATTGCTTTAGGAACCATCCACTGGCTTCTTTTTCATTCTGGACCTGACATTCTCTTGGCAGCATCTGGTCTCCCCTGCCTTACTTTAAGCTTATTGGCATAACTCTTTATGATTCAAGCAATGGGCTTTCACTTTGATCTTGATGGAGGGATGAGCTATAGGAGACTGAATTCAGGAATGGAAGCCAATAGCTGTTTAAGAATATCTGCTTTTTTTTTTTTTTAAATCCCCCCTTACTTTTCTCCCTAAGCTGTAATTATGAAATCAGAAAAATTCTTGTTGAATATGCATATGGGTTCATCTTTTGTGATGGGAAAATTCACTCTTTTTCCTTCAATAAACACAAGAATGGATGGCCCCAAGATAAACTTGAAATGGTCCTTGCTGTTGAGGAGCTCATAGTCTATAGAGAAGTTAAGGAAGATATCCTGACAGTGAGTAATTGGAGGAAAGAGTATTTAAAGCAAAAGGAAGGTCAAAGGAGGGGAGCACTGATTCTCTGGGCAAGAAGAGTCTCTTGGGAAGGCTTCACAGAGAAGGTGATGCAGAGGCAAGCTATCGAATAGACCTACTGCCTTTTTTAATTAGGAATACTTAGTATCAAATTATATTTATTAATTCAAGTACCCCAAAATATATATTGATGTCTACTGTATGCTTGGCACCATTCTAGCAATAAGATGGTCATAGTGAAGAGAAAGACATAGTCTCTATGTTGTGGACTTTAACTTTTAGGTGAGGAAACAGACAATTAGCAAATAAATATCTCAAGTGTCAGGTAAGGATAAACACTATAAAGAAGAATAAGAAGCAAGGTAAAGGATAAAGAACAAGGATGATGGTGGTGGCACATTTTGCTTTTTGTGTTGAGTAGACATGGAAAGCCTGATTAATCTGAGATGATGTTTGGGGATAGAGCTGAAGGAGTGCCATGGAGAGTGTCATGTCGATATCTGGGAGAAGATCATTCCGGGTAGAAGTCAACAATGTCCAGCTTCTCAACATTAGCAAGAATTGGGCCGGGCACAGTGGTACACACCTGTAATCCCAGCACTTTGGGAGGCTGAGGTGGGTAGATCACAAGGTCAAGAGATCGAGACCATGCTGGCCAACATGGTGAAACCCTGTCTCTACTAAAAATACAAAAATTAGCTGGGCATAGTGATGCGTGCCTCTGGTCCAGCTACTTGGGGGCTGAGGCAGGAGAATCACTTGAACCTGGGAGGCGGAGGTGGCAGTGAGCGGAGAATTGTACCACTGCACTCCAGCCTGGTGACAGAGCAAGACGCTATCTCAAACATAAAATAAAATAAAAATAAAAAAGAATCGAAGAGCTGTGTTTCAGTGTATGCATGTGTGTGTTTAACAATTCCACAAACTAGATACTTTAATTAATATCCCCACTTTACAGATGAGAAAAAGAACTTGCTAAGTCTTAGGAAGAGCCCTGTCCAGGGTAATAGGGGAACTAGGGTGACTTCTCCAGGTCTTCGTTTAGGGCTTAGCATTTTTTTCACAGTTGGTACAATCTGATGCTAGTTGGTAATTTTGTGAGCTTCAGGAGTCTGGGCTATACCTGTATTTTCTCCTAAAGTAATGGTTTTCAAGCCTGATTGAACACATTTCCTCCCAATTTTTAAAATTACACATATAAAAAATTTAGATACCAGGACTGCATCTTAGAAATTCTGGTTCAATAGATATGGGGAGAGACCTGGGTATCCAGCTCCTCCAGGTAGAATCTCACCCAGCTCTCCCAGATTTGAGAACCACTGTTTTAAAAGTACTTCTCATACTTTAAGGTGCATAAAACCCACCTGGGTCTCTTGTTTAAATGCAGATTTAAATTCGGTAGGTCTTAGGCTGCAGATGCTCCATTTCTAACAAGCCAGAGCTGCCGGTCCTTGGCCACAGTCTTAGTAGTAAGGTTCTATGCCTCAGTGTCAATAATGGAACTGGACTAGCTCACTGGGATATGGGCAATGAGGAACAATTCAAACCCCAATAGAGGGGTATGGAGAAGGGCAAATTCATTCCACTTCTGCTGTCTAATGTTCACAGAGGTTCCTCAGAGCCCAGTCCTCTGTTCCCATGAAAGCTGGAAGCTAGAGCAGTTCTGAGTGTGGCATGAGTAGCAGTGAGGGAGGCACGTGAAGCTCTGTCTTAGTGGGACAAGTCGACAGTCTCAACATAGCATTCTCGGATCATTCTCCTCCCTCTCTTCCCACCCAGTGTATCTCTGCTGTGACTTGAGAAAAATCCCACCTGATGCAGGAAATCTTCCTGCCTGCTTCCTACCTGGACCCTCCACTGTCGGTTCACCCTCAGAACTCTTCATCATGACTACTTTCTCCTTTATTGTTACCTGTTTTGTGTGAGTCATTCTAATTTCTCCAAAGAGATTGTAAACTCTGCAAGGCTGGGGCACTCACAGGAAGCTGAATTCATGGTAAGAAGCATAGAATCTTGATGTTAGAAAAAGCTCATGAAATTCAATTTCTCTCTTAGGCTGCAATTACATCTACAATTCTCAACAAAGGTAATTATCCAGCCCCTGCCTGAATGGTGCCAATTCTGGAAAGCTCGCTTCTTTATGAAATTGCTCAATTTAAAAAACCCAAACTCACCGAATTGAAAGCTCGCTTTTCTCATTTTTTCACTTGGTAGCAAAGAAGATGAGAATAATGATACATAAAAATATTTTACTTTATTTTATTTATATATATATATATATTTTTTTTTTATTGCGTTTTAGGTTTTGGGGTACATGAGAAGAACATGCAAGATTGTTGCATGGGTACATACATGGCAATGTGGTTTGCTACCTTCCTCCCCATCACCTATATCTGGCATTTCTCCCCATGTTATCCCTCCTCAACTTCCCACCCCCCGCTGTCGCTCCCCTAGTTTCCTCCGACAAACCTCAGTGTGTGATGCTCCTCTCTCTGTGTCCATATGTTCTCATTGTTCAACACCCGCCTATGAGTGAGAACATGCAGTGTTTGATTTTCTGTTCTTGTGCCAATTTGCTGAGAATGATGGTTTCCAGGTTCATCCATGTCCCTACAAAGGACACGAACTCATCGTTTTTTATGGCTGCATAGTATTCCATGGTGTATATGTGCCACATTTTCCCTGCAGTCTATCATCGATGGGCATTTGGATTGGTTCCAAGTCTTTGCTATTGTAAACAGTGCTGCAATGAACACTCATGTGCATGTGTCCTTATAATAGAATGATTTATAATCCTTTGGATATATACTGAGTAATGGGATTGTTGGGTCAAATGGAATTTCTATTTCTAGGTCCGCTGGGTCCTGTTCTAAATTTTGTGTAGTTTATTTTATTTAATCTTCACAACAATCTTATAAGGCAGATATTATCATTAACCCCCCCAGGGAGAGAGAAAGGTCAAGTAAATTGTTCCAAGGGCATATAAATCTAGACAGCGGAGAAGCAAAGATTCAAAGCAGACAGCATGACTGCAGAGAATATACTGTCTGAATATGGCATATGGTCATCCTGGAAAATCAATCTGTCCTATCCATTGTTTGCATGAGGAAAGTCAAGGCCACCCAAGGGGAAATTATGCCTTACTGAAGGGAAATCTCTTTTTTACTTCAGCTGTCCCTCATGTGTTAGATGAATCAAACCAGTCACTAAATGGGACTTTGTGGTCTGAAATGTTGTTGGAAACCCTGTGATAGTTCTAGAGTTTTCTAGTTAGGAGTGATGGGAGTTGAAGAAATCCTTGATCTGTTCTTTTGGTTTCCAGTTAATTAAAGTTGCATTGATCCTGCAAAATAGAAATGGGCTTCCAGTTGGCCAATTCCCAGCCCAGAACAATCCAATGACTACCATCAAACTTGGAATCAAATCCAAATTACTTATCATGGTCTACAGGACCTGACATGAACTAGACAAGTCTCCAGATTCATTGACTCAGACATCTATAAATTTGTGGGACCGAGACAAGAGGTAAACATTGAAAATCACATTCCATATTTCTAAATATTAAAAATTACAAATCAAGCTAAAAATTGTTAAATATATTCTATTCTCCTACTCAGGAAAATGTACCTTTCTAATGGCAAAAACCAAAAAAGCACATGTGAAGCTATGATTTATGGTTTTTCTGTAACTGAAGGTCACAAAATATCAGACAATTGAATTTAGCAATTATTGCACATATCTAGATGTTTAATAAAATAAAATTAAAGGGTTAAACTACTTTTCTATATTTCAAATGTTAGTTTTTGCTAAAATAGTCAATATGGTTTATTACGATTAAAAGGCAAATACAAATTATAATTGACAATCAAAATTTTAAATAAAATTAGTAAAGAAAGCTGAAATATTATTTAATCTTTTGAAAATTCAAAAATAGATGCTGGTGAGATAGTGGAGAAAAGGAACACTTACACACTGCTGGTGGCTGTGTAAACTAATTCTGCCATTGCGGAAAGCACTGTAGTGATTTCTCAAAGAACTTAAAACAGAATTATCATTCAACTCAGCAACCTTATTGCGTATATACCCAAAGGAATATAAATTGTTCTGCTGTAAAGACACATGCACATGTATGTTCATTGCAGCACTATACACAATAGCAAAGACATGGAATTGACCTAAATGCCCATCCATGGTAGACTAGATAAAGAAAATGTGGTACATATATACTATGGAATACTATGCAGCCATACAAAGGAATGAGATCATGTCCTTTACAGCAACATGGATCGAGTTAGAGACCATTATCCTAAGCAAACCAACACATAGACAGAAAATCAAATAGCACATGTTGTCACTTTTAAGTGGGTTCTAAACAATGAGAATACATGGGCACTATGAACAGCAGACACTGGGGCCTACTTGATGATGGATGATGGGAGGAGAGAGAGGATCAGAGAAAATATCTATTAGGTTCTATACTTATTACCTGGGTGACAAAATAATCTATACACCAAACTTCTGTGACACTCAGTTTACCTATATAATAAACCTGCACATGTACCCCTGAACATAAAAGTTAAAAAAAGAAAATTCAATTAAATATTTTCAATATTTTTATAATGTAAAATGTGCACAATTCTAGAGCTTAGTGTTTAGTTGTCTCAGTATTGCACTTCACACCTGTTACACCCAGACCTACATATGTGGAAACTTAAGATAAATATGTACTTTTTAGCATTGCAAAATGTTCCTCAGCTTCCATATGTAACTATTGCCAATACCCCCCTAATTTGTGAACACTGCTAGAACTGGGAAATGGAATGGGAAGAGAGGCAAGAACATCAACAATCTGAGAAACAATTTTCATGATGTAAGAATCAATTGTATTCATGCTTTCTTAGGAAACGGATTTGACAAGTTAATTAATTTGTCTTTTTTTTTTAAGTTATTGTGCTTTCATATCTCAAACCCTCACTCCCTGCGTTCTGAAGCTGTGTGTCAGCACAACAAACCTCAAACCCTAGCATTCAGACACAGTTGCCTTTTGTTTTGAGCATGTAAGTCAACAGATATGGACAATTCCCTGGAACCTAGAGAGAGCGAGTCATGAGAGCAGCTGTTTAAAATTTCAGGTTGTGCTATAACCAGGGCAAATTGCCAGCTTCTGTGTGATAGACACCCATGTGCCTGCCATTTGTGTGTGTGTGTGTGTGTGTGTGTGTGTGTGTGTGTGTGTGTGTGTGTGTTTGTGATCTACAAGGCTTTTTAAAGTAGAGGTCAAAGTCGAGAGTCCCTTTTGTTTGGTGTGAAGGGGACATTGCTCTGGCCTCACTCTTTTTCGAACACATGCAGCAGTACCCTGCTTTCAGGTCTTTGTACTTGCTTACTTCATTGTGAAAGCCCTGCCACCATAACTTTGCATTATTTGCTCCGTTACTTCATTCAATAATAATTATTAATAAAGTAATTTCAATAATAAGATATCCTTTCCAGATGCCGCCATGGCCACTCTATCTAAAATAGCACTCCTTTAAAAAAAATTGCTCTACACATTTATTATCAGCTATTATTAATGCAGAAAGAGGAAACAAAAAGCTGACAAACACTACATGCAACACATTACAGGGAAAAAGAGTGACTAAAATGGATTGACAGTATCCTAAGTTCTAGAGGGATGCATTTCTGGGGGAGGTAGATCTCTAATTCCTGGTAGAGCGGAGAGGGTCTAATTCCTGTATTGTATATTTCAAAATAGCTAGCGAAGAGGATTTTGAATGATCTTACCACAAAGAAATGATAAATGTTTGAGGTGATGGATATGCTAATTACCCTGATTTGATCATTACATTATGTATAAATGTATTCAAACATCACACTGTATCTCATAAATATGTCCAATTATTATGTGTCCATTAAAAATAAAATAAAACTTACAAATAAGTAAAATAGTACTACTGCTGCCATCATTGTCACCTTGCCCTGTTTTGCATTACTTAGTAGCCCTTATTAATTGTTGAAATTACGTTATATATCTGTCTTCCTCACCATGTGCAAATTATTTGAAGAAAGGAACCTTGTCTCTCTTTTCATGGCCGTATCTCTGGTGCCTAGAGATATTATTGAGATATATCTCTGGTGCCTAAATATATTATTGGGTCCTCAATAGTATTTTTATGAGTGAATGAATAAATGAGTTTGGAATCACAGCTTCTTATTTCACGGAAGGAATTGTTACATTTAGCATGAAGGTTTTGGGTAAGGAAAGGGCTATTCTTTGCCCTCTGGAATTGCCTGGGTACCTAGGCGACAACGGAAACCACGCACACCTCTTTCTCCCTGCAGGATATCTGAGAGCTTTGACACTCCTCTTTAGTATAACGAAGAATAAAGCAGGTGTGACACTGAGCAAATTAGCAATACTTCTCTTCTCCTTAGCTGGGAATCTGTGGAGCTGCCTTTCAATTATAGTAGTACTTTCTCTATTGCAAAAAAGAATAGAAACACAATATTAACAAAGGCCAAGATGATCTGCTTTCAACTAATACCAATTAACACTTTCCAAGTGACAAGATCAGCAATAAAGTGGTGGTTTTCATGTTCCAGGGAATAGATACATGAGAGTTTCATTTTCTAACTCTGGAAGAGACAAACTAGTACATACTAGGCCTCTGCAGAAGTACCTTTGCTCAGAAACCCAAACCACATGTGTCAGATCATTTCATTGAAAGACACATAGAAAATGTTAAAAAGGAGGATAAGCTGCAGTCCTGCCTTAGAGGAGTGAGAGAGTGAAATGTTATTATAGAACTACTTATAAAACTGAGAGTTAAAGTCTACTCACTGACTTCCTTGTTGTAGCAATTGTCCCCAGATTATTCTGTTCCTCTCTAGTCAATACTCTTGCATCTTTGTATCCCTTGGGACCCCTGGGAACCCTGCCTGGAAGTTGAGCAGGGGTAACTACACTATCAAGCCTCCATGGATGGGAGGTTATTTTATTGCTGTCTGCAGAGAATTTCCATGTTTCTTTCTGGTTCTATTGTTTCAATGTGATTTTTTATTCTGAATGTGTATGAAAAGGAACTGTGTAAAACCCCACTGGGTGAAGCTTTCCAGGAACTTGTTTCCAAATGATTGCCTTAGTAAATGTTAATGTAGACAAGTGATTAAAGAAGCATGACCAGAATGATAATTGAATAGTCAGAGATGAACACGTTAAACTGCAAGGATTCATGGGGTGCCTACTATGTTCTCAGCAATGTATTAAGCACTGTGGGGTGTACAGAACATTTGTGGTGTTTTGTGTTCAAATAACATGTGTTTCTTCTTCCTAACAGGACCAAGATATCTCCAGAGTTAAATATATTAATTAAATACAATTTCAACGGATGTCGTAATATTTTAAATTGAATAACACGACTTAAAAGAAGATATAGGAAACATCAACTCTCAGCAAAATGAAGTAGACGTATACTTCTCTATTCCTTCCACTATGTACAATGGAAAACCACGACACTGTATATAAAACAAACATAAGAAGACCCTGAAAGGTAAGAATGGTTTTTCTTTTGCCTCTATTATCCCCAACTTGTAACTGAAGAAGCCATCAACCAAGAAATTCCCAACAGACCCACATGGAAAAAGTCCCAACGAAAGCCTGTTCTTTAGCCAAAGGGCCAGGAAAAGAGCAAGGTAGTAGTATGTTTAAATAATAACTATTAGTCAAGATTAATGAGACAAACAGAACGCAGAGAATGTAGACCCGACACACACACACACACACACACACACACACACACACACATATATATACATATATATATATATATGTATGGTTTGGGCTTATATATATGTGTGTGTGTGTGTGTGTGTGTATATATATATGTGTATATACATATGTGTGTATATATATATATGTGTGTATATATATATGTGTGTGTGTGTGTATATATATATATATGTGTGTGTGTATATATATATATGTGTATATATATATATGATTTGGGCTTCTTGAGGGCTGAAAAGTTCCATGATCTTCCATTGGCAAGCTTCAGACCCAGGGAAAGCCAATGTTTCAATTCAAGTCTAAGACAGTGAAAAAATTGTGTCCTACTCTGGAGGCAGTTAGGCAAGAAGAATTTCTTTTTACTCCAGAGGGTTATCTTTTATTTCTTCTTCTTCTTCTGTGCAGGCCTCCAACTGACTGGAGGGGCACACTCACACCATGGAGGGAAATCTGCTTTATGTACTCTACTGATCCAAACATAACACACCCAGAATGATGTCTGACCAAAGGTGAAGATATCTGTTGGCCCAATGAGGTCAACATGTAAAATTAATCATCACAACTGCTTCAGCCAAATGCCACCCGCATCCATACCAGCAAAGGCTAAGCAAGGAGCGTAGTAGGCTTCCACCCTTGCCAGTATGTAGGGAAACATATCAGCCTGTTGGGGGCAGAGTTCTAAAATGTGCACCTTGTGATAGCTGCTCAGGTCTCAGGGAATGTAAAGAATTAAGTGCGAGCCTCCTCCCTGAGTCAGTGCCATTGTGCAGTCCCCCAGAAGCTCCCTATGTTAGTTTCAGGTCACATAAAGGTTGAGGGGCTCTCTCGTAGCTAGGATTGCAGAAGTCCACAGTGAGAATGTGAACTTCTAAGGGCCTCTCACTTACCCTTTCTCTGAATTGGGGAGTGTCTCTCGGCTCCTAGCTAGTCCCAGCTGAGCATGCCACCTCATTTCCCTGTCCTTTTTGGCTTTAGGTATTGCCTGTCACTTTTCTGTTGAATTCTGGTGTTCTTTCTTGGATACTGTATTTGCCATTTTTTTTTTTTTTTTTTGAGACGGAGTTTCGCTCTTGTTACCCAGGCTTGAGTGCAATGGCGCAATCTCGGCTCACCTCAACCTCCGCCTCCTGGGTTCAGGCAATTCTCCTGTCTCAGCCTCCTGAGTAGCTGGGATTATAGGCACGCACCACCATGCCCAGCTAATTTTTTGTATTTTTAGTAGAGACGGGGTTTCACCATGTTGACCAGGATGGTCTCGATCTCTTGACCTCGTGATCCACCCGCCTCGGCCTCCCAAAGTGCTGGGATTACAGGCTTGAGCCACCGCGCCCGGCCTTGGATACTGTATTTGAAGTGTGATTATCTACTCATTACTTTAGTTCTTCTTACTGGAGGGCATGAAATGCCCTTAATCAGCCATCTTGGAGCATAAACATAAAAATCTTTGACAAAAATTAGCAAATAGGGCTGGGTTTGAGACCAGGAGTTTGAGACCAGCCTAACCAACATGGTGAAACCTTGTCTCTACTGAAATGCAAAAATTAGCTAGGCGTGGTGGTGCATGCCTGTAATCCCAGCTACTCATGAGGCTGAGGCAGGAGGATCACCTGAACCCAGGAGTCAGAGGTTGCAGTGAGCTGAGATTGTGCCATTGCACTTCAACCTGGGCAACAGATCGAGACCCTGTCTCAAAGAAAAAAAAAAGGCAAATAGAATTAGGCAATATGTCAAATAAAGTTTATATCATGACCTAGGGGAGTTTATTCCACAGATATAATTCAGGTTCAACATTTGAAATCAATTATGTAAAAACAGGCTAAAGAAGAAAAGTCACATAATAATATCAATTGATACAAAAAGTTGATAAAATTCAATACCATTCATAGTAAAAACTCTCAGAAAAATAGGAATAAGGGGAAATTTCTCGACTGAGATTTATAAAAACTCTATAGTTAACTTCTACTTAATGGTAAAAGGCTGAATGGGTTGTCCCCTAAAATTGGCAACAAGGAAAGAATGTCTACTCTTACTATTCTCACTGCATAGTACTAGAAATTCTAGCCAGGGCAGCAAGGCAAGAAAAAGAAAACAAAATCTAAATGTATCTGATGTTATTTGGCTCTGTGTCTCCACAGAAATCTCATTTCAAATTGTAATCCCCACATATCAGAGGAGGAGCCTCGTGGGAGGTGATTGTATCATGGGGCAGACTTCCCCATTGCCTCACGAGATCTGGTGGTTTTAAGTGCGGCACTTTCCTCCTTGCTCTCTCTTTCTCTCTCCAGCTCAGCCATGGCAAGACGTGCTTGCTTCCCCTTTGCCTTCCACCATGATTATAAGTTTCCTGAGGCCTCCTAGTCATGATTCCAGTTAAGCCTGCAGAACTGTGAGTCAATTGAACCCTTTTTTTTTTTTTCATAAATTACCCAGTCTCAGGTAGTTCTTTATGGTAATGTGAGAATGGACTAATACAGTATCAGAAAAGAAGAAATAAATCAGTCCTTATTTACAAATAGCATGACTGTCTTCATAGAAAATTGCAAAGAATCTACAAAAACCATATATAACCAAAAGTGAGTTTGGAAAGGTCACAGAATACTGCATAAATATATAAAAGTTAACTGTATTTCTAGGTACTACCAATGAGCACATGGAAACGGAAATTGAAATAATGATGAAATTTAAAAAATTAAAAATATGATACCACTTAGAGTCACTTAAAATCAGATACTTAGACATGATTCTAACACATATGTATAGAACTTGTGTGCTGAAAAATATGAGACATTGTTGAAATATATTAAAGAAGATACAAATATGTGAAAAAAACATGTCATATTCATGCATTGGAAAATTCAACATAGTAAAGGTGTTGGTCCTCCCCAATTGGTAAACAGGTTTAACCTAATATTTTTTTCTAAATGTGGGAAAGATTATTCTAAAATACATATGAAAAGATAAACTAGAATTGGTAAAACAAAATTGAAAATAAAGAGTAAGGTGGAAGAAATCAGGCTACATGATTTTAAGACTTATTATACAGCTACAATAATCAAGTCTGTGTGATATTTGGGCAGAGGGCTAGACCCGGAGATTAGTTGACACAGAATAGAGAAACCAGAAATAAATAACCTGCACCAATATGCCAAACTGATTTTTGACAGAGGTCCCGAAGTAATTTAATGGAGGAAGATAGCTTTTTTAACAATGTTGCTGGAGCAAGTGGACAAAATATATGAGCAATAGATATGTACAGATATGTCACTGAAGAAGATATGCTGATGGAAAACAGCACACGATAAGATATTAAATATCATTACCATTTGGGAACTGCAAATTAAAACCATAATAAGATATTACTGCACATCTATCCAAATGGCTGCAACAAAAAACAGTGACAACACCAAATGCTGGCAAGAATGGAGAGAAACTGAGTCATTCATATATTGCTGGTGTGCATGTAAACTAGTACAGCCATTCTGGAATATAGTTTCTTTATTTCTTATAAAGCTATACATGCAAATAGCATACAACCTAGCAATTACACTCTTGAGCATTTATTCTAGAGAAATGAAAATATATATTCACACAGAAACCTATTTGTAAATGTTGATATCAACTTTATTTGTAGTATTATCTAAATAAGAATGATCCAGATGTTTCTCAACAATGAATAATTAAACAAATTTTGGTACACTGAAACCACGAAATACTACTTATCAATTTAAAAGAATGAACAATTGATTTAGGCAACAGCTTGGATAAATCTTAAGGGAGTTAAGCTGAACAAAAAAGTCCATCTCAGAAGGTTATACACTGCATGATTCCATTTATATAACATTTGTGAAATGACAAAATTATATAAATGTAGAACATATGAGTGGTTAAGGAGTGGATGAGGGCAGGAGAGAAGTGGGTATGACTACACTAGAGCAACACAAGGCTTCCTTGTGAGTAGGGAAATGTTCTATATCTTGACTGTATCAATGCCAGTATGCTAACTGTGGTATTGGACTACAGTTTTTCAGTATGTTACCATGGGGAGAGTCATGGAATTTCTCTATTATTTCTACACCAGCAAGTGAAACTACAGTTATCTTAAAAAACAAAGAATAATTTTATAAAAAGAATGTATGGTAGATTAAATGAAAATAGTCAACAAAATTATTAGAAAGAAAAGCAGTGGTATTTTACTAAAGATTAAATAATCCCCTAGAGCCACTGTAATTAGAGTAACATAGTATTGGCCTAAAATACCAATGGAATAGAATAGAGAGCCAATAAACATATCCCAATGGCTATGGGAAGTTAACATATGCCAAAGGTAATATTTCAATTTCAGGGGAAAAGAATCATTTATTGAATAAATGATGTTGGCATGACTTTTTATTTTATTTGGAAATAAAAAATATAAATTGTACTCTTACCTTTCATTCTATATAAAAATAAATCCTAGAAGTATTACAAATTTAAGTATAAAGTATAAGGTTATAAAATTTTTAGAAGAAAAACTAGGAGAGATTAAGGGCAAGTGCAAGACAGGGTACTGGAAGCCTAATTCTAGTAGAAAACCAAAAGAAAACTAGGAGGAAAAACACACGACTATATACAAATTGCATTTTAAAACCTGGGCCAAAAAGCCAAAAGATAAACTAGAGACTGAAATAAGTATTTGGAGCACAAAGAACAGAAAATGATTCATATGTCTAATGCAAAAGGATGCCCTTTTCTCTTTTCACCTGATATACACTATCAATGTATGTAATATTCTTTTTACATATTGTTTTTGCCAAATATTAGGAAGGATATAATCTGTGTTTCTTTAATTTGCATTTCTATGATAATCATAAGACTGATTGCATTTATTGGCTATTTGTATTTGCCCTTCAGTGAATTTTTTTTTATCCATTTTTCTATCATGCTATAATTAAAATTTTAATCAGTGATTACCATTAATATACAATACTGGTGAAATTGAAGTATTACAACCTTAGAGCCTTATAGTCTGGAAATATCTATCATAACTTGAAAATGCACATATTTAATATCAGTTTACTTTTAGAGAATTTCTCCTTTAGAAATAAATATGGCAGTTTGAAAAAGAACATCACAACATTATTTCTAATGACAAATGAGAAACATTCTGAATGTTCATCAGTAGCAGATTGGTGGAATAAATTGTCATACATTGATATGCAGCTGCTGATAAATAATGAGTTCTACCAATACTGATTGACTCCTAAGGCTTTTCTTATGAGCTGTAGAGAAGTGACTATTATGTAATCTAAGTTTTGTAATATAAATGACCACAAAGCCAAAAAGTTATGCTTATATATTCATACATAACTAATGAGCAAAGAAGCGTAGAAGGCTGTCTGCCAACATGTTAACTTTGGCCCATGGGTCAGGAATAATGTGAGGGAGAGGGTGAGGAAAAAGGAAGAGAGATGAGGAAACAGAAAGATTGAGATCAGGGAAGAGATGTTTAGAATTTTTTAAAGGTATGTATAATATAAACTTTTTTATATAAAAAATATGGTGTGTATGTGTCTAAAGAAGTATATGAAAGTTTGGTCACAGAGTGCTACTAATGATGATTGTCTCTGAGTGGTGGGACTTAAGTAATTTTTTTTTTAACATTCTTCTTTATAATTACATGAATTTGCTCAACTTTCTAATAATAAGAATGTATGATTTATATATTTAGAAAAAGCAATATGACTATATTTTAATTTAGTAGGGAAAAACCAACACCTATTTTTTTATACTTATTTTAATGTCATTGAGGAGAATTTGCCTGGGAGATGCTAAGAGAGAGAAGCCTATACTTTGAGGGTGGAAGCCCCTCCCACAAGTAGGCTGGAGCTTCCAGGATGGAGAGAATAAGGGCGTTACCTTCAGGGAGCTTGACTGGCATAACATCCAAACAGCAATACTGGGAAGACACTGAAATATTTGAAACCATAATTCAGAGGAGTGGCTAACCGAAGTTTTAAACCTGTTCAACTGGTTGTCTGCAGGTACCAGTTTGTTGAATCTGGAATACGGGGAAGGAGAACTGATTTTGAACAGAACCTACAGAAGTATATTAGTAGCCTAGAAGGCAATGAATTTTAGAAGGCTAAAATATTCAGCAGTGGATAAAAGAGATAATAGATGTCAATACACTTTAAAGATGTTTTGTATTAAATAGGACTTTTTAAAAGAGGTTGCAACAATTCAACAAATACTTATTGACTACTTCCTACATGCCAGGTTCTGGGCTTGGCATCAGGTGCATAGCAGCAAAGCAACCCCTTTGGCTAACCTAGAGTAAAGGCAGGTGGAATATCATGGTTATTCGTGTAGTTCATCTATTGTAGGAGGCTGGCCCAGCATGAATCAAAGACAGACACCCGAACAGGCTGTAAATGATCTATACTCTTCCACTTGATACTTCTTGTTCAAGATCCTTCTTTCCAGGATCTCAGAAAAATATCAAAAAGATTTGTATCAATTCCTCATCTCCAGCATATATTTGGAGCTCTCTTTAATGACCTTTCCCCCTCCCTATTAACATTGTGCCAATATTCACCATTACTACCTTCTTCTGTTGAGTTTCGCATAAGTTTTGATTAGTTAGAATGGTTTTGCAATAATGCTGAGAAATTGTCTTTTTTTCTAACTTTAATAGATGCTATCTACTTAATGCCAGGACAGGAGTAATTGCTTTACACATTGCAAAGTAGATATGATTATTTTCCATTTTACAGATGAGGAAACTTGGAGATGTTAAGTAATTTGTCCAGAATATCAGAGGTTAGTGCCCACCCTTCCTTCTGCAACACGCTGCGCAGCGTCTTAGGCAACAGTCCTTGAGGGCCTCCCTTTGAGGATGAGGCAGCAGTGGGACAGTGAGGCCGGGGTGCTCTGCAGACATTTGCTGCCCAGTGAGGAGGAGCTAAATCTGTCTCAAGTTGGAGCATTATGTCTTTTCTTAGCTTTATACCTATTTTTAAGTTACCAGCTTTTTGCTGGGCACTGTTTGAGGTCCCAATTAATAATAGGTCAGGTTTAATAATAATAACAGTAATAATGAACTCTATTTATTTATATTTTATTTTGTGGCAGAAAGAGAATCAAGCACTTTTCATGAAGCAACTCACTTAATTTTCACAACAGTCCTACAAAGTAGGTATTTTTATTACCCTTATAGGTAAGAAAATGAAAGTGCAGAGAGATGAGGTAACTTACCTAAAACCACACAGCTAGGAAGTGATAGAGCGGGAATTGAAACCTGACAGAATGACTCCAGAGTTTGTCATCTTAACCATACCGTACAGACCCATCATCAAGAAAATCACAGGAGAGAGGAGATAGCTAAGTAAACAGACAAATGCCATGAATGGTAGTAAGGACCGTGATTGAGGCACGTACAAGGCACTGTGGGGTTTTGAGAAAAGCTAGACCTAGGGAGAGAGGGAGGAGAATTGTCGACAAAGAATGCAGAGAATAGAAAATAGATGTAGGTATTCATGTTTTATAGGTGAAGAAAGAGAGTCACAGAGAGATTAAGTAATTTGCCCATTTGCAACTGCTAAGGTGTTAGAACAAGGATTTGAACTCAGGCAGTCTGGCACCAAATTCTGTGCTCTTAGTCCCTGTATTGTGATGAGAGAAAGATAGTGAGCTAAATTTCAAGAATCTCAAATTTTAGATGACTGTGGAGACATCAAATGGCAATTTCCTGTAGGCAGTTGGGCACATGATCCTGGAGCTCAGGCTGGAGATCCAAATTCCACTGCCAGCTCAAGCTGGCACAGAGAACTTCCACAACAAGAGAGCAGGAGCAGGCACTCGCTGTGTGGTCATTTTTTGGGCTCCATGTCCTCAATATCCTAAGCATATTAGAAGTATGAACATTAACAATTGATTTTTAACTAGATGCTTAATGAAATTTTAATAAGCACTGGCTGAAACCATTGGGCATCAATTGAGGAGAGAGACTGTGCTTATAAAAAATGACTCATTACCTTAGATTCTTTCTGGAATAAGGCAGTGGGATGATTAGGTAGATAAAATATATCTAGGACTCTTGCTTGTCATATGATTCTGGATACAACAAGGAGATAAGCCCTGATATGGAAAAAGGTTGGCAGAATTAGTGAGAAAAAGCTGGCCTCAAGGTGTAGGAAATAACCAAATTAAATGGGCTCCTTGCAGGCACAAGTCTACTGTGGGCTAATTTGTTTCCTGCAAAAAGGAAAAAAAAAACCCTCAACTCATTTTTGTCCTCTTAAATTTTAAACAGACACTGTGTAATTGCACTTCCCTTCTCTTAAGACTGTTTTGCTTGGGCAAGAAGAGAGTGGAGGGTGAGATCGAGAGCGAGAGCTAGAGAGAGAGGGAGAGAGGAGAGAGGAGAGAGACAGAGGAGAAAGAGAGAGGAGAGAGAGAGAGAACATGCACGCAAGCCCTGGGCTCCATCTTGTTGCTATCAGGGATGCCCTTAACATCCCACCTGCCAGGAGATGGGTATGTTTCATCTAAGAATCTCCTCTTTGAAATATCAGTGCTTACCCTTTTTCTGAGGAAAATTCCAACTTGTTTTCTTTCATCTCTGACTCCGTATGAGAAGCTATAGTTTAACTGTACTTAGTGGATCAATTGATTAAACGTTGACCTCATTTGCTGGCTCATGCCAGACAGGATATAGAGAAAGCACGAAACCTCTTCTTCCAGGCCACGTGCTCATGTTTTCTCCATCCCTGCAGGACGTTCATTCATTCACCAGATCTTTGCAGGCACCATATTATAGGTCAGGCACTGTATTAGTGCTGGGGAAATGACAAAGAAGAAGTACAATCTGTGGAGGAAGACAGGACCACAGGCTGTTGCAGTGCCGTATGGAAAGTACTGCAATGAGAGTAGTCATAGGGCTCCATGAATAGACATACGGGGGCATGAAACTAAGATTTGGAGTTTCAGGGAAAGCTTCCCGTGGGTGGGGGTGATCATGAAGCAGAGACCAGAAGGCTAAGCAGAAGGTAGTCAGGCTGAGGAAAGGTACAGGGCTCCAGTCTATGAAAACAGCATGTGCTAAAGTCTTGAGGTTAGAAACGAGACGGCCCATGGAGTCATACATGGTTTAATGTGCCTAGAAAGTGTGAACAGGGAAGAAGGAAAAAGGAGGCTAAGTGGTAAGAGAGATAAGGCAGGAGAGGTTAACAGAAGGGTTTTGGATGTCAGGCCCTATCATAAGCCTAAGGAGTTTGCCTTTTACTCTGATTGAAATAGGAGCCATTAACATGGTTTAAGCAAGGGAATGGCAAGATCAGATGTGCATTGCAGAAATACTGTATTGATGTGGATAATGACTTAGAGCAAGCTTGTCCAACCCAGGGCCTCAGGGCCGCATGTGGCCCAGGACAGCTTTGAATGCAGCCCAACACAAATTCATAAACTTTCTTAAAACATTAAGAGATTTGTTTTGCGATTTTTTTTTAAAGCTCATGAGCTACCATTAGTGTAATTTATGTGTGGCTCAAGACAATTCTTCTTCCAGTGTGGCCCAGGGAAGCCAAAAGATTGGATACCCTGATTTAGAGGATGCAAGAAGTGTCACTGGGATGTTGCAGTGGTAATACAGATATGAGAAGATATTAGCCTGAAATAATAAAATACCTTGGCAACAAATTGCTTTGGGGGATTAGAAAGAGGGAGAAACCAACTGTCAAGGATGGAACCATGGTATAGTGAGGCTGTGAGGAGGGCTCACTGTTCCCTGCCCTGAAGGTGTCTGCAGGCCACACTTCTTTTGTTTGCTACTTGCAGAGTTTTCAGTGACTCTTTGTTTCCCATTCCCTCACTCATGCTACCATGACTCAGTCAGCCAATTCATTGTCTATAGTCTATGCCCTTGAGAAGCTTGCAGACGATTAAATAAGTGATTAGAAAACCATGCCAGATTACATCAGCATTTTAGGGTGGAAGCACGGAGAATCTAAAGGGTTTGCATGCTCTGAAACCTACTTTGGGTTCCATGTTCAGAAGAAAGGAAGGAAAAAACACAATGCAAAATGCAACTTTCCTGATGGCTGAATTCACATTTGTATGACAGAATCACAAAACATCTTGTCGACAAATTCTCCTAGGAGTTCTAGATACAAATTCTCAATTTCTTTCTAAAAATCTTGATAGAATGTTCTTCAGAAAATCAAACTTAGCATTTCCAGAAACATGTTATGAACTTTTCTTCTGTATCTCCATTCTTGGTGAATAGTGTTACCATTTATTGTCACTCAAGTTAAAAGCTTCAAAGACAAACATAATTTTTACTCCCTCACTGTACATGCCCCTTCTTAATTCCAAATTGAGCAGGGAGACTTGCCAAGTCAATATACAAAATATGTATTGCTATCCCCACTGCCCTGGTTCAAACTGGCGTAAAAGAACATTCCACAGTTGTCCAATGGTCTCTCAGAGTCGACTTCATTTTTTACACCCTTATCATGGTACTTCTATGGTAAGCAGCTTACATTACGTCATGACTGAAAACCATCTGAGGACTCTCCACACCCAAAGTATAAAGTCAAAACTTTTTAACAAAGTTCTTCACAGTTAGGCCCCAAATTATGCTTTTAGTCTCTCTTCCCCTGGACTACGAGCTCCCTTAGGGCAGAGACTATGCTTTATTCATCTTTGTAGACTGAATGTCTAGCATAGTGCCTGACACATAATACTTGCTCAATAAATGTTTGTTGAAAGAATAGGGATAAAAATATGGCTCCCTGCAGAAGGCCCTGGGGTTGGTAGGGCAGCTGGTAGAGGAGTACCAGCTGGTGTGCCAATTCCCCAGGCCCCTGCTGGATTAGCAGGCCCTGTCCGAGGAGTTGGGGGCCCGTCCCAGCAGGTAATGACTCCACAGGGAAGAGGCACTGTAGCAGCTGCTGCTGTTGCTGCGACTGCCAGCATTGCTGGAGCCCCAACACAGAACCCACCAGGACGGGGGGCTCCGCCCCCACCTGTCGGGAGAGCAATCCCGCCTCCAGGTATTATGGCTCCTCCACCTGGTGTGAGACCACCCATGGGCCCACCAATTGGGCTTCCCCCTGTTCGAGGGACGCCAATAGATATGCCCCCTCCAGGAATGAGACCCCCTCCACCAGGCATTAAAGGTCCACCTCCCCCAGGAATGCATCCACCAAGACCCTAGCATACTGTTGATCCATCTCAGTCTCTCTCTCTCCCCAGCAATGTGTCTTCTGAAATTGTGTAGAGTGTTTGTGAGCTTTTTGTCCCCTTGTTCTGCATTAATAATAGCTAATAATAAATTCATAGAGCAATTTAAAAAATGTGGCTCCCAGATATGGATTTACTTCCTTTCAAGTTAAAATAGTCCGTGCTGCATTTTGTTGCAGGCAACATGACGGTGGCACAATGAACCCTGGCTTTGCTGATCTCGTGTATCATCATCCTCATATCCTCATCCCCATGACTGCAGCAAACATCCAGTTGTGCTGATTATGAATAGAACAGGAAAAATTGTAGCTCACCTTCAGAGAGAAGTTTGCACTCACATCCTTAGCAGTTATAAACAAGGCTTAAAAACAGGACTGAGATTATACTAATGATTTGTTTTTAGACTGAGGGCTATATGATTGCTTTGGTAGTAATGATCTCTAATAGAGCTATGTTAATTGGCACCTGGGTAAGAAAAGAAAAATTAATATGGCCTTCAGAGGCAAGAACTGAGGCTCTTCTACATTTAGTAGAATCTTTCAGAGCCTCATTAGAGAGGCACACGCCCTAGAGAGGATGATGAAGACAAAAATTTTGAAGGTTGAAAAAAAATGTGTGTTTGAAGAATAAATGACAAGAAACATGCGTGTGTGTGTGAGACAGAGAAAGAGATAGAATGGGAAAGGGTCAGTGAGAGATGTACCAAGTTACAGTATATTTTTTCTCCCATTATAAAAGAAATGTACATTCATGTTAGGTGTCTTGAAATAAAGAAAAGAAATGTATGTTTATTTTAGGTAACTTAAAAGAAAAAATCAATAATAATCCCAACATTCAGAATAACAAATGTTAGTGTTTTGGATTATTAACTTCCAGTCTTTTCATATGCTTATATAAACAGTATAACATACTGTTAAAGACTCCAAGCCTCTGTCATCTAAGAGACATAGTTTCAAGTCCCAGTACAGCCACTTCCTACTTTCTTGATTGAAAGATTATTTGAAATATTTAAGCCTTAACTTTTTTCCAGTAAAATAAGGTTGATACTACTACTACTACCACTAATAATAATAAGAAGAAGAAGTAACACATGGGTTCATTTTTGGGATTAAATAAGATAATATGCAGAGAGTGCCGAGCTTGGTGCCTAGAGCATAGACTAGATACATAATAAGTGTTGGGTAGTTTATTATTTTTATTTTAACAAAATGAATTTTATACTCTGTGTGTGTTTCCTGTAGTTTAATCTCTCCCATATTCTTGATTATTTTCTTAAGATGAATTGCTGGAAGTGGAATTACTAGGTCAAAGGTCATGCATATTTGACGATTCTTGATAGCTGGTACAAAATTGTCCTCCAAATAGGCTGTGCCAATTCATCCGCCCTCTGGCCTCATATGAGAAGTCTCATTTCTCACCCATACCAACAATGGGCATATATGGATATACTTATAGATATATAGATATCTTACCAATTTAGTTAGCAAAATACCCCGATTTTAATTTGTTTAATAATTTTTAAACATTATAGTGTCTTTTGAGGCTACAACTCTCCAGGACTGATTAAATAGATGAGAAGTGCCCATTATATAATACGCTAAAGAAGCTGGTTTTATCCTACAGAAGATAGGGTCAGAGGGGAAACTTCATGATTGTCTTCAAGGATATGAGGAGGTTTCTGTGAAAGCATTGTTTTCTATGTTATCAGTAGCTAACTAAACAAGAGAAGCTGGGTTTTGATTAAAATAGTTTAAACTTCTCTTGAATGCAAGGGCAGAACAGCACCTTTCAACATGATGGGGTCCTGGGAAGGCTCTGAGGAAGATTGTGGGGTCCCTGAAGCTGTAATGACCAGCACAGTAACTTTTTGCCTTTGGTGGGAGATCTAGCTCCCTGAAGGGAATGGGCACACCACCTGATTTCTTTGATCTCTTCCAGTTCTGTGATTCTGTAGTTATTTCAATGGGGCATTGAAAAGATGGATTTATTCCAATGCATCCATCAGGTGACATTTTTGAGCAGATGAATTAAGCTCTGTCTAGAAACTATCTCTCCTGTTACAAGTACAGACACATGCAATGCAGTTCCTGCCATCAGCCATCTTATTAGAAGCAGATTAACAACTAGCAATGATGACAATAGCCTTTTTTAAAAAATAGAACTTTCCGTACTTTTTCTTTTCATGCTCAGGCAGCGTTTTAGGGAAAGGTGTATTTACTATTAAGGATGTTTAATGGCAAAGCACATAATGAAGAAATAAATGAGTGCAAAAATGATTTTTTTTTGTTACTGACCAGTCTACTTCAGCTCTTCCCCCTGGATTCTTTCACACAAAGAACACATTGTTATTGGAGCCATTACAGAGCTCCTCGGCTTTGCCAGGCTCTGCGGGGCTCGAGGGAAATGGCTATAGATTGCAGCAGAAAAGTCCATCAGACAGATCACATGTGACCCCACTGTTTCCAGGAAAGAATGCAGTGGAACACTTCAGCTGAATAGACAGATTTTCCAAATGTTTTAAATCAGTTTTGAGACAAAAAGAGGAAGATGCTGAGAAATGGATTTGGCCTATACACATTCGACCACGCAGTGCCCATTCCTCTGGAATGCAGACATTAGGGGCTTTCATGTGGATGGGGCGACCTTCGGGGGAAAAAAAAACCCCAGCCCACCACAACAATTAAGCAACAATTGAAGAAAAGGAGGCAAGAAAAGATGGCCCTGTGTTAGTACAATAGCTCAGGGGCTTTTCATTTTGGGGCATAAAGGCAGAACAGAGAATGTTGTTTTCTTTTTAAAGCCCTTTTAAAAATGGTAACTGCATCCTGCTCTTGTAGATGTATTACTTATGACATCCCAGTTTTCATCCGTTCATGATTTTACATTAGAGTTAAATCTCTGCAGCTTGAATCTCACGGCTGAGTTAGCCAGAGCCCATAAAATATTGAAACCTTTAGAGCAGCAGCCAGCCAGGTTGAGAGAAGTTCATGTCCAAAGCTGAGCTTTAGATTCTGAGACATCCCAATTGGAGTGTAGTACAGAAAAAAGCACTGATAAAATTTTCATAAAAATGAGCTAAGGATATTGCTAGCATGCTTCTCAGCATCTATATGAAAACTTAATCTGAGCTAATGGAAAGGATATGAAAGCCTTTCTCAATTCAAACATAGTCAATGCACGATTCATAAATTATTGTCAGAGAAGTGATTCAGCTCCAGATTTATTCTCTTTTGGGTAGAAGCAACCAGAGGAAAACTGGTTTTTTATGACCTTTAATGCCAGCAAATTTTACAGTAGAGCTGTCAATATAACCAAGTAAACTGGTCATTTCTCCAAACAGCAACAAAATACTCACATATACCCAGCGCGAGCTAATATTAACTTGGCCTACTAGGTTACTGACAGTACATTCAGAGCAGCAAATACCAAACATCTGCGCTTATCTGGCTATGCAGGACTGAATGAAAGCTGAATGTGGCCACATCCACATCATCCGCAGTAATTTGGGTGAAATGTGGTGCTCAAGTGTCTCTTTGCCTTCACGCCCTTTGGGTGGTGATGACTGTATGGACTCACATAACCCTATAAAGATGGAATTATTATTATTATTATTTTATTATTAGCAGCAACAGCTCAAATTTATAGATAAAGAAAAAGAACTTGGTTTGTGCATTGGATCATAAAAGCAATTGTGTTACATGGAAATTATAGGCATTGTTCAGAATAATGTGAAATAAAGGTAAGTAGGACAGTAAGATGGAAACTCAAATAGTCCTGCTTGTCAGGAAGCCTATTAGAAATGTCCTTTTAATCTCATACTTTTTCATTCATCAGATACACTTCAGCCCCTACAAAATGCTATGCATTGTGGAGAACACAAAAATGAAAATGCAAACCCTGCCTTCAACGAGTTAATAACTTTATGCAGGAGAGCAGTAGAATTTCAAACTTGAAATGTTCTTTAAAACCATTTAGTTTAATGCGTCTCTTCAGAGCTTTAATCTTTTCTATGATACCCCTATGACTATTCAACCAACTGCAATTGAACATCCTTAATAAGAATCTCTACCCCTGGTTGAAAGTGTCATCCTTAGCCAATCTTCCAAGTTAGAAACCTAGAACCAGTTTTGATTCCTTGTCTCTCAAACCCCTGCATTTGGCATCACCATTTGCCACAGTTCATTTGTAGATAACCAGGGTTTCTCTAAACAGTTTTGGCCCCTTCTCTACGTTGCCACAGGCTCTGTTCAGGCTTAATTATCTCTCACTAGGACTGTTTCAAGTATTGTCAGAATTTCCCTATGACCTCTTCTTCCTCTAGTTTGTCCTCTATTCGGTCATCATAGTTTCTTTCTAAAACAGACCTGATCATGATACCCATGAATTTTAAAAACCCTTTATGGCCCTTCATTTTTTACAGAATAAATTACAAACTCAAGAGCATGTTATTCAAGGCCTCACAATCTGATTCTGATTGGTCTATTTCAGGCCCAGCTTCATGCAATCATGTGCTGGTCTACAGCATTTGTTCTCAACCCCGGATCCACATGAGACAAGAGCCATGTAAGATTTAGTCCTCCTTTCAAAAGGCTTATAATCTAATATGGAACTAAATCGCTTTGAAATAAAATATAGGAAAACAGAAAGCAATCTCTCATTAAGTTGATAAATCTATTACATGAAATATGGCCAGAAATTCAGCAATAAAGATAGATATCCCTCTCCTGTTATGTGAAAATCAAGGCTATTTCTCACACTTCTCAAGTATGTGTGTTCAAAGGGCAGGCACAGTTTAATTAATTCTTGAGGCAGAAAGGTACACCCAGATGTTACAATATGATTCTGTTCCATTCTGTTTTCTTGGCCATTATTGAGCCCTGCAGTGGTCCTGTGTGAATTCTGCTTAAAAGGGACCTGATGGTCATGTATTCCAGGAGTTTTAGGAATATTTGTGCAATTGGGGTTATGTTTGAGATAACTGCTATGTGTTCTTTACATTTAAGAACTATGGAGTAATATTCTTAAGATATGAAGAAAATATAAGTAATTATGTCAACTTGAGGTCTTCCTTGTTGAATCCCCTGTAGCCACTGGTAGAGAACGGCTCATAACAACCACCTTCCTTATGCTGCCTTCCCAGTGCCTCTTATAACCAGGAGGCCTCAGGTGTAGGAAGGGCCTGGGGGCTGTTGCCAGCTTCAGGGATAGGAGCAAAGCTATAGCAGAAAAGCCAGGACGTTGTATAAGTCAACTCTGATGTTGAGAGTTGTTTTTCTTCTTAAGTGTTTATGTCATGTACCAAGATGTATAATATACATACTGTAGAAGCAGAAGGGTGTGGAATAAGAACCAGTGTGCTATTTAAATCAGGTCTGGGGGAAGAAAGAAGATCCTTCTAATTAGCTTTTCAAAATCATTGTGATCACAAGGCTGGGATCAGAAAAATAGAATAAGATATCCTTGTATACCTGTGTATGGGACATTTCAAACACTTACTGTAATTGTGTGACATCAAGAGACCTGCTATTTCAAGTGCTGCTAGAGATTAAATTCTACCATGCGGTTAAAATATTGGTCTTTGTGCTAGAAGATTAAAGAGAACACTCACGTCCTTTTTCAATATGGGCATATAATTGTATTAGTAGCATTTACCAAACTCCTTAAAAGATGTACCTTATTTAGTGTGATTTAAAAAAAAACTAAACTAAAATCAGCCTGAGAAATCAGCATCTCACCTGAGAAAATCAGCATCTAAGCAAAACCCCTTGGAAGCAGAGACGTTTTCTTGCTCACGGTTTCCTTACACTGTGGCTGCATCGGAGGCTATTTGGTCTCAGGATGTCTGTCACCTATAGACTCAGATTTTATGAGTGCTGACCTCATTTGCTTCCTTTGTTTTTAATTGCCCAAGCTGCAGTGAAAAAGGAGGCGAAGAATACCATTACGGCTGGCCAAGTTAACATACATAAATGGCCCTGTTATATGGGGAGGCTGTAATAAGTCATGTGACAGAGAGCAAAGGCAGCCCAGCGTGCAAAGGGAGCAATTTTCTGCCCCGCAAACAGCACTTCAGGTGCTGTCGTTCATCTTTCTGTGACTTGCTCTGTCAAAGTCTGCCCAGAGCAGAGGTGTTCAGGGACCCAACAGGCCGTAAGTGTCCGGCTGAAAAACCTGGGAGATATCCCCAGGCCCTAGGAGTTCACTTTTTCAGTTGCACTGATTTACTTCAGAATGCTCCTTTAGGGAATTTCTGCCTTCCATTGCTTTACTTTCCCATTTCCTTTCTTGTCATCTTTAAAAATCCATTAAAGATCACGCAGGCGGTTTCTGCAGGCTCAAATTTCTGAGAGTTTCTGTCGCTTCATAAAATGGATCCTTTCAGTGGGCTGTGGTCCCCTTTGTGCTTTTAGGGTTCGGATATGATTAAGACTTTTAATTAGAGGTGGTGATCATAGATCAAGAAAGCAAAAGATGGCTGAAATTCTCAGGGAAGTCAACATTTTCCCATCAGGGATCTAAAATGGCTACTGGCCTCACAGATCCAGGATAGAAATACAAACTCTGGATTATCAACAGAGGAAGCAAAATTAAAATGTGCTCCCCCTCAACCCCCTCTTTCCCTAATTATTTGTTTCAAAGTCCTTCAATTGCCAAGGTTAAGTGTTTATTGTCAACACTCACTGAAGGCTGCCTTAGAAAAAAAAATCTCAGTTTTTAATTTGTTTACAAATCCAATTTCCAAGTGTGCTCCTTACCCAGCAAAGCAGAAATCTCTTCTGAAATCTTGCCTGTAATTTGTCTTTCCTCCCACTGAGTCTTCTGTCTACACCCTTCCACACAATTCATTTGTTGTATAATATGCATGCAGCCTTCTGCACAATACAGGCAGATTATATTCAAATGCCACCTCGCCCATCGTATCATATTAATTCAGATTTGTCTATCATTTTGTGTGGTTGCTGCTTTGCCTTAGGTATTATAATAACAATACCTCACCTGTCATATCCCACTAGCACTGCCTCACCTAGAAAATTGCTCTAATACTGCCTCGGATCTCATAGTCCTTTTCTATTTTTTTTTTTTTTTTGCACAAGCTTACCTATTACGGTATAATAATTGAACTTTTTATTGGAGGCCACTACATATATTTTTATTACAGTTTTTATCTAGTCTAGCAATTGTTACATGTTGATTCTTCAGCAGATTGAATCATTCAAAGACAGTCTCTTTTGCTCATCTGTGAAACATCTTGTTCCCTTTCCTAACTACAGCCAATCTCTATTTGGGTAGCTTTAGCAAGTAATATTTCCAGATAGATGAGCAGCTATTCAAAGTGTTATTTATATGGGGATTGTAATATTAGGCAATATTATATGGCTCTATGAAAAGATGTCCGGAAGTCTTGGATTGGATATCTGAGCTTAATATTTCATTTCTTGTGACAAAAATTTAAATATACAAGTTCAAAAACAAAATGCAATTCCTTTGGAACACATTTTTCAGAGAAATCCAAAGTGTGGCAAATGCCAAATAGAGATCTATTTTTCAAAGTAATATTGAGGAATTTTGCATTCATGTCATTTTTGTTTAATTGTGAAGCTGCTTAAGTAGTTTTCAAGTATCCACAGCCAAAGGTAATTTGGTCTCAGGGCTTATGAGAACTCTGGCTGCTTTAATATGGCATGCTGAATTAGAAGAAGGCTACCTTTTAAGTGCTATATAATGAAAACAAATGGTACATTTAAAGCCTGCCACTGCCTTGTAATGCAAGCCAGGTATCAGAGAGAAGAATAAGTTGCTGAGAACCAACACCAACTCATTGGCTAAGAAGCCGTCACCAATGTCTTCTTGCATAATTAAACTGGACATGTTTTTAAAAAATGAAATGACAAAGATACCCTGTTAAGGCGCAAATAGTATCCAATGGCATTATCAATTGCAGAGATTCCAAGGTTTGCATATTAATTGCAGGAAGGTGCTAATTTGAGTGCTTTAAGCTCCATTCACAAGCCTGTTTACATGCTTTGTTCCACCTGGACCTGTTTGGAGGTTTGTCAAAAACCTAACAAGCAGAAAAATATTGCATTTGAACATACACATGCATGTTTAATTAAGCCAGGGCCACTGAACATTCCTCAATATATTTAGCTGTTGAGGTTTAAGCACCATCAGAGCATCAGGCATTATCACCTTTTGAAGTATTGCCAAATCTTTAATATTTAAAGCACAAGGCAGCCTGTAATAAAAAATTCTAGCAGACCCTAGAAGATTAAAGACGCATTATAAATGTGACAGTTTGTAAATGGAACACCAGTATTAAAGGATCCCCCCGATATTTCACAGCATATTTTTCAGGTGTATGCTAAATTATGAATATAATTAAATAGCTGTAATTATTCTCCAGGAGTGGACAGCAAATTTAAATGTCTACGATCTAGGCAATTGGCTACAGGATAGGGATTTATAGCATAGTGGCCTGAGTGGGCAAGGTAATCTCTGGAGCGGGTATCAACCACAGCAACTTTAAAATCTAGTGAGAACTTTACTCACCCTATCTGACGTTTGTCCTTTAGGAGTCCAAAGCCAGTGACTCTGTCCTGGATAAGTCTGCACAACTGCAAATAAATGGGTTGAAAAAGAATTAACTAGGGCGTGATACCCAGAGTCATGTCTTAGGAGCCACATTTGCAATCACCATTAAACAAAAAAGCCCTGAGATTTTTATATTTTTGGCACACCAATCTGATCAAACACATGCAGTGCCTGGCACAGAGTCAGTTCCATGTAAATATTTGTGAAATGAATGAATGAATCAGTGAATAATAAATATAGAATGATGCACATATTCTAATACCTTAATGTTTTCATTAAATGAATTTTCCTGGAAACTGAATTTAGCTTGATTTAGTAAATCCAGGAAAAAGGAGGGAGAAAAGTGGTATTTTTTTTTCTTTAAACAAGAGCACATATCACTATTTTTTAGTTATCAAATACTTCTTCGGGAGGTGAGACAGTATAGGCCTTAAAAGAAGCATTCTGCTACTAATCATGTATAGGAGTTTGGTGGAGTCATTGAGCCTCAATCAATTTCAGCTTTCACATCTATAAAATGGGGATGATACTCCTTTTTTCTAAGAATTAAATGACAAGTCCTTCACTTGGGTCACACATAGGAATTGTTTAATAAAAAATAGCCTTTCATCAATAAAGGCAGCACACATTAGTAGTTAAGAGCAAAGATTCTGACCCAGACTGCATGGGTTTGAGTCCTGGCTCTGCCACTCTATTAGATAACCTTGGACAGGTTATTTGATCTTGTACCTTAGTTTCTCTATCTGCAAAATGAAGGTAATACATCAACCTATCCCATTGAGTTGTTATGAGGATTTAATGAATTAATATTTGTAAAAGGATGGGAACATGTAAGCAAATAAGGTTTATGAAATAAACATAAACTATCTGCCTGTCATGGGAAAGTTTTTTCTGAAAACAAGTGTAGCTTTTGCAACTCTGTGTGAGGTAAATGGACTGTGCTTCAGAAGGGTCCTAGGAGCACCCTGTGTCATTACATTTGAAATGTTTTATTAGTCAGTGGGATATATATTGTATAAAGAACTGCAGGGGCTGAGTTCCTGACTTAGGGCTCAGGGCTCAGGATTGGTTTCTTAAAATCCTAAAAAACAGTGCAGTTATTGTCTCAATATTCAGAAAACAGGAGTTTCTCAGCCAGTTACCCCAGCAGATGAAGCTGGTGTCACCTCCTAACAGCCTTGCTGAGAGCCTGTGGCCCTTCTCAGTCCCTGATTAGATGACCAACAATATTCGCTGTTGCCAATGGTAAACCTCCTTCTTGAAAGTGTTCTATGAGCATTATCAAATTATTATTTTATTCCTCACAGCAACCCCACGAGGAAGGCATTATGATCACCATTTTACAAATGAAGAAACTGAGGCACCAAGCAATTAATTTGCCTAAGGTCTTTGAGCTAAAAGATAAAGTCAGGACTCAACCCAGATGTCATTAATTACTACACTCTACTGTCTGTTTGGAGGTGACTGTGTGAGATTGCTCAGAAAATTCAAGCTACATTTTACTTGAGTTCCAGTGAGTCCTGGTGTAGAGGTAGGGATAATTAGAATGTGTGTGTGTGTGTGCATGCACGTGTGTGTGTGTGTGTGTGTGTGTGTGTGTTTACTTCAAAGGTGCCTGAGGAAGCTAACTTGAAATTCTTTTCGTAGAAGGTTCAAGGAGTGGACAAATTTGCATAAGGACAAATTTTCTCCCTTCAGGGAAGAAAGAAATCAAAATACAGACCTTTTAATTTTTAAGAGTCATCATTACAATTTGAGTATGTCTTATCCAAAACATTTAGGACCTGAAATGTTCAAAATATTTTTTTTTTGGATTCTGGAACATTTGCATGTACCAAGTGAGATATCTTAGAGATAGGATCCACGTCTAAACACAGAATTCATTTATGTTTCATACATGCTTTATACACATAGCCTGGAGGTAAGTTCATACAATATTTTAAATAATTTTGTGCATGAAACAAAATTTGTGTGATGTACTTATGTGTGGAATTTTCCACTTGCGGCATCATGACAGAGCTCAAAAAGTTTCAGATCTTGGAGCATTTTGGACTTTTGATTTTCATATTATGGATGTTCAACCTGTATGAGAACTACTCTCATAAACAAAGATGTCTCAGGTTAAAGCTTTCTGTTAGAAAAAACATACCCAAAGTCCCTAGAGGACATTCTCACCACGAAGGAAGCCTATATTCACAACTTTTGTTCAAAGCTAGATCCTCTGGACTGGGATAAAGCACAACCAAAATGAAAAGACCTGGTTTCTACACAGTGAGTTACTAAAGTGAGAAACATTATTTGACTCAGCTACTTGGCTTACAAAGAATGTAATATATTACATTACAAATAATGTGGTATTTGTATTACATATTTGCATCAGCATCACATTGTATATATACACATGTATATCATATGTGATATACATATTTGTATATATACACACATACATATCACATATGTGTATATATATCACATCATTTGTGATATATCATTTGTATATAGACACATATATATCATTTGTAATGTACTATATTACATTCCACATTGTGTGATATATTACTGCAACAATGTATCATGTAAACAATGACATATATTGTTACAGTAATTACCCCACTTTGTTCATGCTTTCCCTGCCTTTAGGTCTTCCTCCCTCACACTAGTCTGGGCTTGACCATATGACTATGACTTGTTTTGGCCAGTAGGTAACAGCAAATATGACATAAGCAGAAATTTAAAAACTGCTTGTACATTGAGATTTGTCCTCTCTTGTTCTTAGATCTCTGCCTCCATGTGAGAGAACCTGAGTTAGCCTGTTAGATAGTCAAAGATGATTGGTGCAGCTAAGTGAGAGCCTGCTGACTCGTAGACATGTGAGTGAGGCCATGCTTGATCACCCAGCTGCCAGTTGGCCTTCCAACTAATTGCAGATGCTTTAAGGAGTCCAGCAGAGATCAGCCATCCCAGCCCAAATAAACACCCAGGTCCCTCCCTAATAATCATGAACTAAATAAATGTCTTAAGTACTAAGTTTTGGGTGTTTGCTAAATAGCAAAAGCTAACTGATACTGTTCCCAAGGAGTGGGAAACTTCTGTAACAAAAACCAAAAACGTCTGGCATTGGTTTTACTATAACAATCTAGAAAAATGGCAACCCATGCTATGAAATAGGAGAATTGGTCAATACGTTTTGAAGTCGTTTGTTATGCAGCAATAGCCTACTGATACACCACATGAATTATGGCAAGGAATAGCTAAGGCTAAACAAAACATTGGATGAGTAGCATAGTTCATTCTAAAGAACCACTAAGGCTTATTCAGGGATATGTACTAATTCAGGTGGCATCTGATGACCATCACGAGCATAATATTGGAGAAATAATCTGCTTTGTTTATTGCCACCTGTAGCTTAGAAGCTACTCCTAAAACAGCAAGGATGTCACTGTAGCAGTGGGCAAGGATTAATTCCCTCATTTATTTATTCATTTATTAATTCAACAAATATTTTTAAATTTCCTTTTGTGCTAGGTCTGAAACATATAATAGGGGAAAGACAGACACATTTTCTTGAAAACTGTATTTTACTATATACAAGATTTGCTACCAATTGACTCTCAAAAGAAATTCATTTCAACAAACATATAATGAGAACACACTATGTGTCAGATATTGATCCTATTATTATATCATAGTTAAAGAAAGGTTGGGAAACAGAGAGTGACAGAAATTACTCAAATTTTGATAGAACAAGTACCCCAGTGATAACCTTCGCAGGAAAATGCTAAAGACATTGAATCAAGAGACAGGAGCCATTGTAGTTTGACTTTTAGTTCTGCCACTGGTCAACTATAATTACCAACAATAAGAAACATTGATTTGGTGTTACTACAATATGCCAAGTAACACATTAACTATTTTAAAATGTACTGCCTCATTTAAATTTTACAGCTATCCTATATACCATTATTATTTCAATTTTATAAACAAGAATATTGAGGCTCTGAGAAGGAATGTTAGTTGCCAAAATTAACATTAAAGATTGATTTGAAGATATAACAAAGCTACCAGGACAACCAAGAGACTAGCTATTATTTGTCTCAGAGCTACCAAGTGGTAAAACTATGAATCAAGGCCAATTCTTTCTGACTTGAAGCCAGGACTTTTATCTACTATCCCACATTGCTAATAGAATGACCTTAGACAAATCACTTACTATTTCTAGGGTCTAGTTTAGTCAAGTTTAACACAAGGAATTCAAACCAGATGACACTTCTAAATTCCTTCCATTTCTGACATTTCGTGATTCAAACATTGCATATTATCCATAACACCTGCTTACTAAATAAAGTTTGAAGAATCTTGTCTAAATATTGCAATAGGTTTGGGAACATTTCCCTCAGATGGAAACTTCCCAACTATAAATCCCTGATACCTTTTCACTATAACGTGGCCGTGTTCTAACTTTCAAATCTCAGATCCAGGATTTTCCCTTGCCTTAGTCCTAACTGCCTTAGCCAAGTAGAAGTTACAGCTAAAGTCTATGCAGAAGGAAAGAACTATGAGAAGCAAGCTTGTGTATTTTGCAGGGCCCTAGAAATGCTTCGAATTGGAGATATGGTTATCATAAACATGTATGTGTGTATATGTGAGGTTGGAGATGGATGTAGGATGTTGAGTGGTGCTGACATCAGGGTAACTGGCTAAAATTCCTCATACAGCATTACTGGACCCGAAGCTTCTCTCTACACCTAATGCCAGACAACTTCCTTTCACACAGGAGATCAAAAGTATGCTTCTGGATAAATTGTATCAAAGAGACTGTCAATTTGGAGACACACACACACAAAAACCCAAATCAGTAAAGAGTGAAGGTGAGGTACAGGTCTAAGAAATTTGTGGGTGAGCATTTCTCTTCTGGCTCTGGCTGATTACCTTGTTTCATTGGGAGCAACCAGAGGAGCAGAGCAGTATAAAACATTTACAAAGATTGATTTGAAGATATAACAGAGCTACCAAGACAAGCAAGATTTAAGAGACTAAGACCCCTGATAGAAGGAAAGTGCAGACTGGTAAGGCACATGCAGCATTGTTTTTCTCTTTAATTTACAAGGGGCAACCAAGAGGCTGCCATCTTATGAGGCTGGAGAGACAAAAATGTAAGTTTAGAGTCTAACAAGATGAAGGGCTTCATGAACAATTCAGATCCCTCAAGGCCTATATCGTAGGAGTAAGAGCAAACTTGAAACAGACCCATCTCACAAAGTTTGCAACCTAGCCTTGAATCTCTACCTGGATTTGAAAGATTCTCCCCACTGCCAGAAACAAATGTGCATTAATTCCAGAGGAAAATAACATTTCTAAGAACTTGAAATTTTCTGTATAAGCTTTCATACATGATATTCAGGATTTAATTAAACAAACTAAGGAATAATAGAAGACAAAAAACAAATGACTAGAAACAAAGGAGAGAAAATAAAAATATCCCAAGAAATCTAGACATTGAAGTTATTAGACAAGGACTCTGAAATAAGTATAATTGATATGCTGTAAAGAAATTTAAAAAATTAAAACTCCAGATAAATAAAATCTATACAAACAGATGGATATTTTATAGCTGAAAAATACAAAAGCTGAAATTAAGACAACAATGTATGGGTTTAAGAGAAGATCAAACAGAGCTGAAGAAAGGATTAGTGAACTGGAATATATGTAAGTTAAAAAAAAAAGACTAAAACATGGAGAAAATAAGGATGGTAAATATAGGAAAAACATAAAGTACCAATAGGAGTCATAAAAAGATCTATCAGACGTGTAATTGGAATCCTAACAGGAAAAGAGAGATAATATAGAATAGAAGCAATATTAAAGAAAATAATTCTCAAGATTTTTACAAAATTGATGAACGATATCAAGCCAGTTTCAAGGAGCTCTGTAAATACCAAACACGGGAAACAGAGAAAACAACTCCTGGGCATGTCATAGTAAAACTGCTAAACAACAACACATACTCACACATACATACAAGCACAAAACAAAACAACAACAAAAAAAAGAATATTTTGGAAAGACTTATAACCTTCAAAAGAATGACAAAAGGCTTACAGGTGATGTCTCAATAGGAAAGTTGAAGCCAGAAGTCACCAGTACATCTTAAATGCATTGAAAGAAAATAATGGTCTATCCAAAATTCTGTATCTAACAAAAATGTATTTCGAAAATGATCACAAAAAAGAGAAAAAAACATCAACACAAAGTAGATATGGGTTCAGACAAACAAAAAAAGAGATAATTAGTCATTAGGAGGCCTGTATTTTTTTAAATGCTAGTGAGATTATTTTGGTAGAAGGAAATATCTAACACTACACCGAACATAAATGCAAAAAGGAGGCCAGGCACGGTGGCTCACGCCTGTAATCTCAGCACTTTGAGAGGCTGAGGTGTGTGTTTCATCTGAGGTTGACAGGTCAAGACCAGACTGACCAACCCCATCTCTACTAAAAATATAGAAATTAGCTGGGCATGGTGGTGCATGCCTGTAATCCCAGCTGCTTGGATGGCTGAGGCAGGAGAATCTCTTGAACCCAGGAGGCGGAGGTTGTGGTGAGCCGAGATGCACCATTGCACTCCAGTCTGGGCAACAAGAGCCAAACTCTGTCTCAAAAAAAAAAAAAAAGGCAAGGAATAGCAATGAAAAGTGGATAAATGATTATTGACTGTATCAAAATATTGTAAATGTCTTGTGCAGTTTAAGATACGTTTACTGCTATGATTACAGTAATATTAGATAAAGCATACTTTAAGGCAAGATTCTTTACTAGAGATAAACTGAAATATTTCATTGATTATATAATTGTTTTGTGTATCAGAAATATATAATTATTATAAATTAATTGCACCTAATATAGCATCAAAATGTATAAAGCAAAATTGAATTAAAAAGAGAAATGTCTACAATCCTAGAAGAATTTAACACTCATTTCAATATCTGCGCAAAGTTAACAAAATATCAGTAAAGACATCAAGATTTGAACTCAAACAACTTCTCATTAATATATGCAGAACATTGTACTCCAGAACTGAGGAATATATATATTTTTAAATGGACGTGACATTTTCTAAAATTTATCATTTTCTAGGCCACATAGCAGGTCTATGAACTTTAAAGAATTAATATCATTCAGAATATGTTTTCTCATCACAGAAAAGTTAACTAGAAATCAGTAATATAAAAGTTACTAGTAAATCTCCCAAAGTTTGAAAATTAAGGAAAACACATTTTAATAACCCAAAGATCAAGGAAGAAATGATAAGTATCAAATGATATTAAATGAATGATAATAATTATAACATATCAAACCAAGTAGGGTACAGGTAAAGCCATGTTTAGATCAAACAACAGTAATTTAATAAACTCTCTCAGGACATTCAAAACGTAACAGAAGATTAAATCCAAAGACAGCAGGGAGAATGAAATAATAAAAGTAAAAGTCATTTTATTGAATGAAACAATAAAAGAAAAAGTAAAACAATAAAAGTAAAAGTCCTCTTATTGAATAGCTCTTTTCTATTTAATTGGTATCTTATCTATTTAATTGGTATCTATTTAATTTAATAGATACCAATTAAATAGAAAAGAGCTATTCAATAAGAGGACTCATAAATCTAAAAGTTGGCTCATGGAAAAGACTAATAAAATTATGAAAACCTGGAAAGGCTGTTACATAAAGTGAGAGAAAGCATAGATTACTAATATCAGATGTTTTCAAAGTACATATAACTACAGATTTTATAGATTTACAAATATAGCACAAAGATATTATGGACAACTTTAAGGTAATACATTTGAAAATATAAATAAAAGGAGTAAAATCCTTGGAAAACACAATTTGCCAAAACACAAGAAGAAAGAGAAAATCTGAACAGCCCTATATGCATTTAAAAAATTTAAGTATAATTTAAAACTATCCCATTAAGAAAAATTCCAGGCTCAGATGGCTTCATTTATGATCTTTCCAAATATTTAAGGGATATAAATTTATCAATCTTATGCAAACTCTTCTAGAGAATGAAAAATGAAAGAATACCTTCCAACTCATTTTATGAGGCTAGCATAATCCTGAACACAATCTGATGAGGACATTAGGAGAAAGCAAAATTATAGCAGAATAGCCCTTATGAACATAGAATCAAAAATTCCAAACTAAGTGTTAGCATATAAAATCCAGACATATATTAAAAGGAGATATCTAATGACTAAGTAGAATTTATTCCCAAAATGAAAAATTGAATTAACATTTGAAAATGTAACTGATATAATTTACTACATTAAGTGAATAAAGGAGAAGAATCATGAATATCTCAATAAATGCAGAAAAAAATATTTGATAAAATCAACACACATTTTGATAAAAATGTTTAAAAGAAAGACTATTTAAATTAATAAGTGGTTTTGTCAAAGCAAGATCTATATACAAAAATCAATTATATTTCTATGTACAAGAAACCAAAATATTGAAAATAAAAAATTTGAATACATGTTCTGTAGGATTACAGATGAAATACCAAGACAAAACTCTAAAAAAAGATTTGCAAAATGTTGATAAAGAAAAAGGTAACATATTACTAAAGAAAATTAATGATCTAAAATCAAAATGGAATGATGTACTATATTCATGAACTGGAAGACTCAACAATGCAACACAGCAAATCTTCCCCAAATAGCCTTATAAATTCAGTGTAGTGCAACACAATATCTCTGTGGCTCTTTTTCTACACCTTGTAAAACTAACACTAAACTAATTTAAAAATTTATATGGAAATGTAAAGGATCAAGAATCATCAAGACCAGAGGTCAGCAAACTTTTTTCTGTAAAAAGCCAGATGGTAATTATCTTAAGTTTTGTTGGCCAGACTTTCCCTGTCACAGCTACACAATTTGGCCATTGTAGTCAGAGAGCACTCAGATAATATGTAAATGGCAGGGAATGGCTGTATTCCCTTTCATTACACAAAGCTTTATTTTAAACTCAGCTATTTGGTCATAAACCACCCACAGTTTGTCGTCTCCCGGTCAAGACAATCTTGAAAACGAAGAACAACAAAAAAAAAAAATTAGAGGACCTAAACTGCAGGATAGCCACACATGTAAAATTACAGTATGGGGACAGCCTTGTATTATGCAAAATAGGTCAATGGAATAAAAGTCCACAAAAACCCTACACGTATATGGACCCCTGCTTCATGAAAAAGGTAGCATTATAGAGCCCATAGGCAACATTTTCCCCTTAATTAATCCAACCTAAATAAGTAAAATGTTTTAAAATGTTGCCTCCAAGCCTAACTGTATGAAGAACAAAAAGTCTCCAGTGGCTGTGGGACTGAAGATGTGGTTTCTGTGGTTAGGTTACAGTAAATAGTAAAGCCTGAAAATGATTTAGCCACATTCCCCCAAGGAAAGAATCAATGTAGCTCTTCTCAGCAGCCAAATCATAGCACTGGCTCAACAGCAGCAACATTTTGTGGTGACTAACATGATGCTTCCATGTGCATGTGATATTAAAGTCTTGTCTGCCTTCTATGTACATGTTTGAATGTTACAGACTCTATTCAAGTCGTTGGTGCATTGCCAGGCATGTTTTACATGCAGATGATGTGTTAGGATATTGGTTCAGCTATTTTAGCAAACCAAATTAAATATAACCTAAACAAAATATGACATTTATTTCTCCCATGCTGTAAAGTCTGGGTGGCTCAATAAGGACCTTGATACGTTCAAGGTCCTCTTGTCTTGTTGTTCTGTTATTCCCTAGGGCATCTCTCTCAAACTTTAATGTGCATATGACTCACCCAGGATTCTTGTTCAAATGTGGATTCAATTTCAGTAGGTCTGAAAGCAGGGTCTGAGCATCCACATTTCTAACAAGTTCTCCAGTGATGCCGATGGTACCCACACATCACAACCACACATCTAAATTCTGTCCAACTGAAAAGTATATTAGTTTCCTATGGCTGCTGTAACAAGCAGTCAAAAACTTTCTGGCTTAAAAATACAAACATTTCTTCTATTATAGTTCTGAAGTCCAAAGTCCAAAATCAATATAATTGGGCCAAAATCAGTGTCAGCAGGGTCTCCCTTCCACTAGAGGCTCCAGAGGAGAAGCCATTCCCTGGCCTTTTCCAATTTCTGTGGCTGCCAATATTCTTTGGCCCAACAGAAACCAGTCCTGCTGACTCCTTGATTTAAGATCTGTTAAGACTCATTTTGGACTTCTGACCTCCAGGACTATAAGGGAATAAACTTAGACTGTTTTAAGTCATTGAGTTTGTGGTAATTTGTTACAGCAGCAATATGAAAATAATACAACAGTAGAACCCAGCTACCGGCTTGAGGTTTGTGAACAGATCAGCCTAGGCAGTAGCTGAAACAGGATCTCAAGGCAGAGTCAAAGTAGAAGCTTATGTTCGTGAACAGGGCATAAGCACTCCTATCTAGGGAGAATCCAAGCAGTCAGTGGCAGCCCTGGCCTGTGGCTCACGTGTTCAGCAACAGGACTGAGTCTGTAGCAATGCAGGACTGGGCAAACGGATTGAGTGAAAGCGGAGGGAAGTCAGAAGAGAAAAAATCAAGCCCAATGGTCAGCAAAGGGGATGGAGAAAAGAGGGGATGAAAAGGATTCAAATCAGACTGGTTTCAGACTAATAGGGAGAAAGATTTGAGAACTCTTACAGTAGGTCTTATCTCAAAGTTGGTCTTGAGCTTGAGATAGGGTCTGGGTCTACAGATGAGAATATCAATCGCCCTAACTAAGAAAGGCAGCTTACCACGTAAGATTGATGCTGGCAAGCTATTTTAAGAGTTCAAGATCCATATCTGCAAAAAATATAAAAATTAGCCAGGCATGGTGGCATATTCCTGTAGTTCTAGGTACTAGGGAAACTGAGGTGGGAAGATTACTTGAGCTGGGGAGTTCAAGGAGGCAGTGAGCCATGATTATACCACTGCACTGCAGCCTGGACAACAGAGTGAGACCCTGTTAAGAGATAACAGGGTATCAAGATTTATGTTTATCATAAATCTTGGGGTTAGGAATTATAAGTAATCTGTAAAGATCATTTTCCTTGACTTAAGAGTACTGGTGTTTTTTGTCCTAAATTTGGAATTTAGGAAATATGTTATTCCTGAAAGGTCTTCAGAAAATGTAACAAGTCACCTAATTTATAGTATTTTGTTATAGTAGTCTGTCCAGAGCAAATGTCACACTTAGGGGTTGTATTTCTGACTATGATGTTATTATGAGAAAACCACTGGCCCTTTCTCTAGAATTGGTTTGGAATTCTTACAGCTTTGCCACTTGATTCTTACTCCTTATGTCCCTTTGATTTTTGATTTGGGCACAATGATTGCTCTCTGATTATGACATCTTAATTTCTATGGCAAGGAACTTGACTATATCAAGTTCCTTTCAGATTGGGAGATACTCCTACCTTCCATTGTACCTCAGTTTTGGTTCCTCATAAATTCAAATATATGTCACATAGTCGATATTTTAAATAAGGCCACTCCACATTGGTGAAATTTTATGAAGTCATTTTTACTGTATGAAACTTTTCCTTAGATGACAGTAAATCTGGACACTTTAGTGCTTGCTCAGATCACATTTTATTTCTGTTGGAGGTAGGGCATAGTCTACGTTCTGCAAAGCTGCCCTGTCTCTCCTCCTATTGATGGCACAGTAGGGAGAGCAGAACACTGGTTACTGTAAGGCTTAAAATAGAGACAGATCTTGATGCTGAGAGCGCTATGCTAGTGACCCAGTAAACTAGCACTTACAGGATCCAGGCCATGCATTTATGAACAGGAAGACTTAGGCCCAGAGGTACTTTCATTATAAATTCATGCAAATTTAATCTACCTAGTAGAAATCAACATTAAAAGTTCAAAATTATATAATACATTCAGATAAGGTTGTTGGTGAGAACTCTTTATGCCATACAAAATAGCTCTTCAAAGGGTTTTTATTTCATACCAGGGTTTCTTCTACATTCAAGGGAATTATAGTACTTAAATCCTCCATTAGGTTGCTATTGATTATGACCAAGCAAATTCCATTCTGGTATTGCCTTTTAAGCTTTTTTGCTATGCAGACAAATTGTGCAATTAAAGAAAATTATGTTTAAGGGTTGTGTGTAATTTAAACATAGATAAGGTATTTTGAAAAAAATTAAGCAAGTTTTATTAAATTAGGAAAATATTTTTAAATACAGGGTGTGATACAGCAGTTTGATGATGATGATGATGATATTTGTTAGATATTTTCCCGCTATTCCATTGTGGAAGATGTCTTGTGAATAATTAAAAGAGCTTGTCTTCAATATTCATTTTAAGATATAAGGTGAAGAAATTACTTATAACATTTCTCTTCTAAGGTTTTTCATGCCCTTTATTAGTGGGACATTTACTTTCCTCGTGGGCTTTGGAAGGAGTTGTGTGATTGTTAGACTGATTTTTATCTAACTCTATCTATAGTATTTTCCATGAATAATAACTAGGACAAACTGAATGTTGTTTTTAAAGATTTTTAAAGTGGAAATTGCTTCCAAGGCAGCAATTTTTATGTGAAGACTGAACTTGGTGCTGGTTTTGATGTGTGAGCACCGTCAGTGTCACTGGAGCATCACTGGAGAGCTTGTTGGAAATGTAGGCCTTACTCACAGACTTACTGAATCTGAGCCTGCATTTGAACAAGAATCCTGGGTGAGTCACATGCACATTAAAGTTTGAGGGTACAACCTTCAAAAAAGATAGGACAATGTTGTCTACTCTTACCATTTGTAGTCAAGATTATCTGGGAGAGAAAAATTACAAAGAAACATAACAAAACTTAAGAGTGATAGATATTTTCAATATCTTGATTCTGATGACAGTTTCATGGGTGTATATACATAAATCAAACCTTATAAAATTGTACACTTCAATTTTACTTCAATAAACCAAGCAGTTGGGGGTTGAGGGAACAGAAGGAGGCCACCATAGTAACTGACCATCGTTATTGTCAGATAATCTTTGACCATAAGGTAAAAACTTTGCTTCTGTAGATTGATTAAATAGAAAAGTCGACAGATATTTATCCTGTGAAATGTCACAATATTATTTGCTTCAGACAAATAATTTAGGAAATATTAGATTGCACACAGACATCTTTCTCTAATACAAAATTTCTCAGAGTCCCTAATATTTTTTACTTAGTGAAACTCAGTAAAAGAAGAAAGTAGTTCATAGCATTTCTTTAATATATTTGACCATATGGTTCCTCTTCTTAAAGAATATTTAAAGTACCTACTGATTTGCAGGTCACACCTTGGGAAATAACGAATAGACCGGTCAGTTACTGTTAAGTATGAAAGACTCAATTCTGAACAAGTTATTAGGTTGGTGCAAAAGTAATTGTGGTTTTTTGCTATTGTTTGTACACAGTTTATTTCTATTTATGTGTCTTAGTCTATTTCTGCCACTATAACAATACCTGAGCCTAGGTAACTTACCTGAGCCTAGGTAATTTACAATGAAGAGAAATGTAATGGCTCACAGCTCTGGAGGCTGGGGAATCCAATATCAAGGTGCCAGCATCACATGGTAAGGGCTTTCTTATTGTGCCATCACATGTCAAAAGGCAAAAGAATGAGAGAGAGCAAAAAGGGGACTAAATGTGCCCTTTTATAGTGAACTCACTCCCATGATAACAGCATTAATCCATTTATGAAAGTGGAGGCCTCATGGCCTAATCACCTCTCAACTGTCCCACCTCATAATACTATTACGATGGCAATTAAATTTCAAGAGTTTTGGAGGGTACAAACATTCAAACCATAGCAATATGCTATTTATCATTTTTGCTTTAAAGAGTTGATTCTATTCGAACGGTATTTAAGTAATAAAACTATTTGTATTTATTTACATAATTACCTTTTTTCGATGCTCATCATTTCTTTGTTTACATAGAAATTTACATCTGGCATCATTTTTGTTCTACCCAGAAAACTTGATGAATTCTGTTTGCTTTTATATGCCTCAAAAACTTTTTCTTCCACATTTATTTCTGAAAGATATTTTTAGTGAGTAAAGACTTCTAGGTTTAGAGCTTTTCTTTCAATGCTTTAAAGATGTTCTTCCACTATCTTCTATTTTGAATTGTTTCTGTTAAGAAATGTTCTGTCATTGTTCTCTTTATTTCTTCATACCTAGTATTCTTTTTCTCTGGTTGCTTTTAAGTTTTTCTCTTTATCATTAGTTTTAAGCCATTTGGTTATAATGTGCCCTCAAGTGGTTTCTTCACATTTCTTGTGCTTGGGATTCTTTGGACTTCTTGTAACTGCGAGTTTATAGTTTTCATCAAATTTGGAAGATTTTTGATTACTTCATCTTGATATATTTGTTCTGTTCCTGCTGCTTCTCCTCTCCTTTGGAGACTATAATAAAATGAATATTGTGACTTTAAAGGTGTATCACAGCTCCCTGATGCTCTCCTTATTTTAAATTCTTTAGTTTCTTTTCTCTCTGTGTTTCATTTTTGGATAGTTTATGTTGCTGTGCATTCAAGTTCCTCAATCTTTTGCAACATCTGATTCATTCTCAATCCCATCAGGTTGTTTTTTTAAATTCTTAGACATGGTAATTTTAATCTCTGAAAGTTTGAGATGAGGCTTTTTGTATCTCCCACTGCTGTACTTATTATGTTCAATCATTTCTCTGGCTTCTTGAATGTGTGTGTGTGTGTGTGTGTGTGTGTGTGTGTGTGTGTGTGTATAAAATTATTTTAATGTTCTATTAATTTTTTAATCTGTGTCATTTCTAGGACAATTTTGATTCATTTCATATTCTTCTTACTGTGTGTCTTTTTTTTACTTTTACTATTTTGAGTACTGGACATTTTTGTATTTTTATAAATCTTCTTGAACTTTTTTTTGGATATGGCTAAGTTACTTGGAGATAGTTTGACCCTATCATGTCTTGCTTTTAAGCTCTGTTGGATAGAATCAATCTAGTGTTAATTTTATTCTCCCACTCTTGTAGAAAAATTATTCTGATTGCTCTATCCAGTGTCCCAAATAATGAAGTTTTCCATTATGATTGTTGGTAACAAGCTTGATTCCTGCCCGTATATGAGCTAGATATTATTCCTTTCAAAAGGTGGCTCTTTCCATAGCTTTGGGTGGTGTTCTTACATGCATGCATTCCTTATTACTCAACTAAATAATCAAGATAGACTGTCTAAAGATCTCTCGGGCTTGCTTTCTTTCTGTGCAGCTCACTTTATGTTACTCTTCCCTGTAAGCAATACTCCCAGCCTTCTATCATCAACTCGGGGAGGCCATCAAGCTCCACCTAAGTTTCTCTCCCTCTCCTTGCACTGTAGCCTGAAAACCCTCTCCAACCTGTTATCTGGGTCAATTTCAGAGCTTTTTTCATTTGTTTTACATCTCTTAGAGAGCCTTTCTTCATTGTTTGATGTCCAATGTCTTGTGTTTTTTCTTTTTCTTGTTTTTGGTTTCTGTTATTGTTTGTTTCTTATATTTTTGTCATCGTTGTTTCAGGCAGGAAGGTAAACCAGACTCTGTTAGTCTGCTGGTTATTGAGGAATATATTGCCAGTCTATCTGAGCTTCTTTATATGTAAGACATATGCTCGCACACTGGGCACAGACTATCAATTAAGTAAGAAACCTTCAACCTACAGATTTGTTTCCTCATTTTTCAGGAAAGCCATAAAAGATGAATAAGGCCTAGCCTTTCTCTTTATCCTGTAAGCATTCAAGCCCACCCTGGTTTGATGCTGACTTGTTTATGACACATCAAAGTAAATTTTAGCTCTGAAACATGGGGAAAACTGACTTTCCTGATATGGGTAATATTTTCCCTCTGCATATCCCTGAATTTTCTACGTCCTATTTTCCTGCTATACAGAGCAGATTTCTGTAGGTGAGCACAGAGTAAGCATCCTGAGCCTTTTGCTGTGCTAACATACAAAACTGACACCAAATAAATACAGTAGACTGGAGCAAATGTCTACAAGAAATGTAAAACAGCTAGGCTTCCCCCTACAAAGCCATACAAAACTACAAGTTAAAAAGCAATTTAAATTTGGGGGAACAAGGATGCCTGGCCATTTTTAGGTTTAGCAATATGTAACTTTGGGTGATGCTGTTTGTTTTTTAGTTTTAAAAAATTTAAATAAATACGTCCTGGAGATGTGTCCAAACCATTCCGGGCTTTCATTGCTCCCTCTCTTCAGTTTTCACCCCTGATATTTTCCTGGGCAAGCATATGCTTAGATCCCTCAAGCATAGTGATAATTTCTCCTGACCAGCAGAGCCAGTCATTATTTATTATACTTTGCTCTCCCTCCTTCTCACTCTCCTGGTGGGAACATTGCAGTGGCTGCTGGCTAGAAAATTAGCCCAGGGAGCTTCTTCAGTTTGTCTCTTTTCTCATTATACTAGTAAAAAATTTAACTGTGACATTCTCTAGTCCTGCATGTATGTGCGTGTGTGAGTGAGTGAGAGTGTGTGTGTGTGTGTGTGTGTGTGTGTGTGTATCCACATACGTTGGAAGCATACTGTAGGGGCTAATAGTGAGTAATTTAATGGTGCTTTCTTACACATTTTACTCTCTTTCTTTCTCTAGAGTGGCTGCAGAAGCACAGTGTGCTCATGTGTTGCTGCTCCACATTAGGAGCCAAGCTTGTGGGTTTATATGTCATCTCACTGTTTCTGCTGGCTTGTTTTCTGGCTGGATGTGATATCATTTCATCCATTGTCAGGGGGCTGCCCCAGATACCTGGGATGCTCCAGAGATGCGACATTTGCTTGCCATGTGATAGCAAAGGCTTCTGTTTATTTCTGTGGCTGCTCCCTCTGCAACCCTCTGTGGGATCCCTGGATAGCTGAGCTGATGGGGAAGCTGAAAACCACACAACCTCACCGAGGCTTTAAAAATTTTTGTTTATGGGTGTTTTTAAGTATGCACCAGGCAACTGTGAACTATAATTTACAAGAAATACTTTGTTTTTTTAAGTGTCCTTATTATTTTAAGTCTGTTCTGGATCACACTTCCATGGTTCCATGAGCTTTTAACTAATGGCACTGTTAGTCCCACACAGCTTAGCTCTGGAAGGGTGACTAACAGTCATTACCGTAGGCTGAAAGCAGGGGCCATACTTCATACCTTCCTCTGCATCTCAGCAGCATCTAGCTTGGTACTAGGCACTCTGAAACTACTTAAGTGATTGACTTAAGACAAAATAACCTATTTTCTTAGGATAACAATTTTGATTTAGACCAAAGACATTGGCCTTTTTCTTTTGTAATGGTCTGCTGCTTAAAGAGTTCAGAAGTTTTTAGGTGAGGGTGATGGGGAAAAAACTTAATCCAAAAGGATCTGTCGATATCTGCAAATGCTATAATCTATCAGTTTCAATTAAAAAGAGAAGGTGCCATGTATGCAAAGTTGGGGGAGAAAAGGTAAGGTAATGATGAAAGAAATACGGAAAATAATAGTTTCACAATTTGGTTTTCTGAGTTTTATTTGACAGAAAATGATTCTTTACGTGGTATTTGATCAACAGAAGGGAAAGAGACATACATTGATTTTTGGAAGAGGTGTTGCCAGTAGTGAACAAGGCATAAGAATGTGAGATTAGTTCAACGTTGGGAGGAAGCGCATCATTTTTTCCATTGCACCTTAGTAATCTATTTAATTGACTATCTGACTATTTAGCTTTCTAAGGGTTTCAAGTTGTTTTTAACAAGATTCTCTGTAATTAGGTCCAAGTGGTACAAGACAGTTACTGGTAGAGAAGCTATATTTTATATTTGTATCTCATTAATGAGGCTTCAGATTAACATCACCAGTTCGTTTCTGGGGAGAATGTCACTATGGACAGTAAAACCCTTGTTTTCAGCTTTTCAGGCAAAGCACGTGTAACCCTTAACTTAGTCTAGAGCAATGTCTTCCATGGGAGGCATGTGTGAACACTGGTCCTGTCTCCGGCTGGCCTTGTGCCTACAAATGGGAAGCAAACCTTTGTCTGACTGATTCCAGGGAACATGGTGGTACATCTCAAGGAGTGGGAGGCATGAAACTGATCAAAAGAGCATTTGCTGACTGTGTCTCTCATATTCCATCTACTCTGGGAGAAGTCATGTCACCCCATGGTGTGTGATGCTGTTCCAAACCATTTGCAAGAAATAATCTAAATGTCAAGTTGTGGGTATCATGGGGCACTGCACATGTTGAGACAAACCAGAGCGTGAGAAAATTTAGAGTGAAGTTGGTTTTGAAGGCTGTGCAAGAAAAAAGAAGCCTTGTCATCTAGCACCCAGGAAATGCAGAGAGCCAAAAGAACGTTTGCTTGAATCATCTCACAATCCAATTCATAAAGAGCAGAGTTGCTACTCTAAGTATTTATATATTTCTTCAAAATCAATTAAGTGCATTCATTCAAGAGGCATTTCCAGAGTGTCTCCTATGGTCCGGACACCATTCTGGGCATTGTGGATGTAGTAACAACCAAAACAGAGGTCCAACTCTCACCAAGTCTATCTTCTCGAGGAGAACAATAGATGGTATACAAACTAAAGAATGTATTTCCTCTCAGTGGTGACAAGTGCTGTGGAGAAAAATAAAGCTTGGTAAAAATAAAGTAGAGTGAATGGACAGTGTGCTGTTTTATACAGGGGCTTAGGAGAGGCCTCTAAAAGGGTGACATTGAAGAGAATGAATTCCTTTAAATCCCAATTTCCAATCCTTCCTCACCATCATGGCCTTTTTCTGAATTATCACACTTTTCCTTGTCTGTGCAATCAAAGCTGTGTCAATTTAGACATTTCTGTCAAATTCATAACGGACTACATGGCTAAGGATCAGTTCAGCTGAAATTCTCAAGAACTCAACTGGAGGTTGGTTAAAAAAAATCCTCTCCTCTCATTCCCCTTTGCTCTCCAGGCAACAAAGCATAAGCTGTAGTTTATCCAAATAACCCAGGAACCAACAAAGAAAAGGAATTCTAACATCCTTTTCTAATGGAGGAACATTGTAAGTGCTAAGTTTTGATGAAAGAAGACCCCTAGAAAGAGCACAGGAACCACAGTCAGATTTAAATCTTGGTTTCTCTACTTACCAGCTGAGTGAATTTTGAATTAACTACTTAACTTCCCTCTGCCTCAGATGCAGAGGATGATAAAAGTGCTTAACTCGATGGGATCTGCTAAGGATTAGATGAGATCTCTACATACAGCTCTTAGCGTGGTTCCTGGAACGTGACTTGCATTCAATGCTTGAAATGAGTATTATCGTGATTATTGTTAACGGTACCATGTTTCGGCACAGCCAAGAGCCACATGCTCAATGAATATGTGTAAAGAATTTCCGACCAGCATGACTCTTTACCCTATTTCATTTATTCATTCATGTAATCATGCATTCATTCAAGGAATAGTGTTGAATGGTGGGCCTGTTGCCTAACACTATGCCACAGTCTGTGGAGAGTAAAGAATATATGTTTTTTTACTTGTTGAGAGAACTGAAGCCTCAGAGAAGACTGGATCTAGATGACCTTTAAAGTCCCTTGCAAGTTGGGTTGCCTGTGATTCTAAGGCATTTACTCACCATCCAATAGAGAGGTGGAAGCTCTAGGAAGTGCTATGATCTGTACAGGGCCCCAAGGATTTCAGTGCAGGCGGAGAAATGCCTCCCGGGGCTTCAGCCAGGAGCAGGAATAGTAACTGGTTTATAGGATCTCTTTCCCTTTCCAATTCCTCACATACTAAAAACATAAGAATCCCTTGCCTTCGCATACTGTTTGGAGTTTGTCAGGTACTGTCACCTTTGTCATCTCAAGTGATCAGTTTCACTACAACTGGGTAGGAGAAGTGTCCTTATCTTGCAATGAGGAAACTGGGGCTCAGAGAATGTAATGGAATTGTTCAAGATCCCATAGCAGCAGAGCTAGAATTCCTATAAACGAAGCGTAAGAGCTGGTACAAGCTCTAGGATTCTGCAAGGCAAAGTGCTCCTGATGGTCAGAACGGTCCTCCTCCACTAGAAGAGTCCCTCTCTTATATCTGCCTCCTTGGGGAGGCCAGCTACTGATGAAGGTAAGGAAGGGTCGCTCATCCTCCCATCACCTGCGCCAAACCAACCCTGACAGTTCAGTGTGAAGAGACGATAGCACAGTCCTCTGGCCCTTCCCTTCAGGCCACAGCTTGAAAGCACGCCTTCGCTATCAGGTTTCATGCTAGGTACCTCCCATTCCACACTGCCCACAAGAATATGGGATTTTCCTTGGCCATCCGTGGCAGATGTCCCAGAGACGCTGCGGCCTCTCCCTTCTTCCTCCCCAGCTCAAGTCCCGGCAGTGTGGGCCGGTGTGGGTATCTGGCATGCGGACTGCAACTGCGGATGATCGCCTGGGTGACAATGCATACCTAGCAGCCCAGATGTCAGGCACTGCTGTTGCCTAAAGGCAGGAGGAAGAGTAAACAAAGCCCTTGCCCTCCTGCATTTTGGGCTGCCTCTCTGTTTGAATTGCAGTGGCAGCGCTTTGAGCGAGGAATGGAGCCGGCTGGCTCCCGCAGCTCACAGGCGTGCTGCCCCCGCCTTTCTGATGACCACTGGGGTAATTCAAAGAGAAAGAGTAAAAACTCACCCCAAGGTATGGAGAGTGAAGACATTTCATACTGCAAGAGGTCTGAGCGTGTGTTCTGTGTTCTACGATACAGCCGACTTCCTAGCTCCACTCCTTTGCCAGCTTACCTACGCCCTGCTCACGTGACCCCAAATGGACCAGGCCCTCTTTCCTGAAGGGATTTTGCCGGGGACCTCACGCAGGACTCTCTTCTTTTATCATGTCACACTGCAGTTTGTCCCACTGTATCTTGCAAAAAGCTGATATTCCAATGATGTTATTAAAAAGTGGCACCTTTCGCGTGCTGTGAGAAAATCTTTCCAGTGGGGGCAAGGAGACAGCGATATGTTTTCCCCAAGGAGCTCACTTCAGCCGCGGCATTTGATGTATGGTGACATCTCCCTGTGCCCTGACATGCACACATGCACACACGCATGTGCGCACACACACACATACACGCACCCTCACAAACACATTTTCTAGCTGAGATGAATAAGGAAGTTAAGGGACTTGTTCAAGGCCACACAGAGGGGCAAGGAAGCCAAGTCATTTACACAGGGCACACAGCATGCCGCCCAGTGCTTTTGGTGCTTAGTCCTTCTCCCTGACCTCTACTCATCCACCACCTCACCTCCTTTTCGGCTGAGTAAATGTGCAATGCACACTAGAAATGCCTCTGCAGTTCCGAATATCACTTACAAACAGTGGCTTTTAGCTAACAAGAGTGCTGTTAACTCTTACTCCCTGTGGGTGTTTCTCAATTCAGGGTTGTGTGTTTTTATTTTTGCTTTCTGGGAACTCAAATCTATGCTCAGCTCAGCATAATATCCAAACCTGTGTGCTAAGGAAAGCCTGGTCCGATAGTTACGAGGTCTTCATTTTAGCTCCAGCTCTACCTCTGACTGGCCATGGGGCCTTGAAGTTGGTGCCCAGCCTCTCCAAGGCCCAGCTTCATCAGAAGTCAGATACAATATAATGCCTTATCTACCAACCTCACCAAGATATTATGAGAAACAAATGAGATTATAATCTCGAAAAGTTTTGAAATGACTAAAAAAAAGTGCGACTTTCTATCTAAAAGGATCATAAAATAGTGAAAAGCTAGTGGGCTGGGTTCAAAACCTGATTTCACTTCTAGGCTCTTGGGCAGGCTATTTAAGCCGCCTGAGTCTGTACAAAATGGGGAGATAAAATCTATTTGGCAGTGTTGTGAGAAAGATTAAGTGAGAGTATGTTTTAAGCCCCTAGCAGAACACCTGCCACAAGGGAGGTGACTATGGGGTATTAGTTCGTTTCTTCTTAGCACCCCACACCCTACACTTGCTGCACACAGACTCTGAGACCCTGGAAGGGAGTTGCACATCTTATTCTTGAACATCCACCATCTGTAACTGTGCCTGCTACATTACTGGAACTCAATAAATATTGTGGCTATGAGTGAACATATAGATTAGGGACAAAAATTGAGGAAAACTCATTTGGTTTGAAGAATCAGTTATGATATTTGACAGTGTCCATTCACCTGGCTTCACAATTGGGAACACAGGAGTGAATTTGCCAGTTGTACTCATACTGGAACAAAATTACGTGGTAATGTGTGCATTTAACTCATAGATTGGCTTAGGATGTTTCAAATCTAGCAGCAGTTTTCTTCACACAAAATAAATCTCACTTATCATCTGGCCCAACTCATCGCAGCAACAACTCGTTTCACAGCAGGAATTCAGACAGACAAGTGAACACTTGGGGGAAATTCCCTTGTGAAGTAACCACATGCCTAGTCAGAACTGTCTCATAATTTAAGAGCCAATTTTAAAAATAACTGTCAAATTAGGCTGGCTAATTGTTCCAGTCTCCAGCAAGTCAATCACAAGTAGAGAGGAGGGACGGACCTCAAAATTGAAAGGAAGATATAAACAAATGAGACCCAGTGGTGACCTGAGTGAAATTATATGTGGCAACATGAATCACAGGATGTTTTCACTAGGTCCGTTTCTATATTGCTTTCCCTGGCATTTTTGTAAAGTTGTTCTGGATGGACATGTTTTTCAGGGTAGTTGATTATACATGCATCCTTATTTTTAATAATACTCATAAAATTGTTAAATGTAATCCTTTCCAATAAATTTACCCCTAAAGTAGCTTCAAGTATCTTGAATTTTTTAAAAATGAAAACATTGTAGTAGGTGAGACCAGAGCCAAAGGGTTGACACAGAACGTAGAAAACAGCAAAGGAGAAAATATCCTAAAGCTTTGAGAACTGATGTTTGAATATCTTCTTTCTTTTGCTCCCTAAGAAATTAATGAACAGACAACCCTGAAACTTCAAAGCAGTAACACCCTGCTTTGGGATTTGCAACCTCCATCTTGGTTGTTTAAAAATGAGCACACATGGAAATGATGCATCAGCATATCTTTTCAAGTTTTTTTTTTCCTGTTGAAAATTAATCAACAACCCTCCAGTTATTTATGGCTCAGTAAACGGGTAAGAAAAAAATAAGTTAGATCTGTCAAAAAACAAAACAAAAATATTTTTATCGCAATACTTAAGACATAGCCATTGTCAAAAATTATAACTGGGCAAGAAAAATGTGAGGAAAAAGCTCACCTCTGCAGTCATCATTCAGGACTACTTTGCAAAGATTAGAGTCTTTTGTTTTTCCTTCCTGAAAATGCCCGCATCTACGTAAGATTATATGTATATGTTCTTCATTCTCCCTTGCGTTTAGAGGACATGGTCAAATGTGAATGGCAGGGTCTGAGTTTCCCCTCTGTCTCTCTGTATATCATCAGATGGGCCATGTGCACAATGGTTACTTGATCAGATGTTGAAGCCAGATTGCTCAAGCATATAATTTGAATGACTCTGGGTAACTTACCTAATGTAGCTATGTCTCTCCTTCATCATCCATAATATGGAATGATAATAATGCTACCTTGTGAGCTTTTATGAGGATTAAGTGAGTTAATATAGCAAAGTGACCCAACTCTGGTTCAGTAATTCCTGAATAAATGGTAGCTATTACCATAGCCAGATCTGGTCACTCCAAAGCTCCGAGTTACTCTCTTTATTCTGATTGCACATATTCTCAGCTTTGTGTCACCTCTGATTCAACACACACATATAATTTAATGTACTATAAGAACTAAGGTTATGCATTTTCTCCTGAGCCGCTCTTTCCTCCAAAGCACAAGTACTTCAAAGACTGTAACAATCATTCCCGAAAGCTTTCTGAATTTAGAGTGAACTCAATCACTTTTTCATTTGGTATCTCTCATGTGCTCTAGATGTATGGCCTATTTCTGACCAATGAGTTTATATCTGCACTACACTACATTTTAGGAATCTTCTAGCACAAAAAGAAAGACTTGGCTTCAGAAGGGATCATGACTGGCCAGTTGATCCGTTAAATTATATGCCAAATACTGAGGAAATAACAAGGAGGAGAAAATTACATTCACACTTCTTTATTGATGCCATTAACAGTGTTTTGTCATCCAGCTGATGAAGCGGTGCCATCTCCCCAAAAGCATCACATCACAAGACTACCTGGAGCCTCATACAACCCCCTCACCCCTGTGTCCCAGCAACTCCCTCTGCTCCCAGGCGGGGGGAGGCAAAGGAGGACCAGAGGTGGATTCTGTGAGGATGTGCTAGTTTAGTGGAAGCCAAAGGATTGTGCCCCATCCATAAGAATCTCCCTGTGTGTAAAAGTCGCTTCCTGTATGAAAGTCATCAGCGCCTCAGAGCTGTGGTGAGCTCCTGCTGCCCCCTTGCACCACTTCTGTGGAGGTCAGAGGACCCTTCTTTGAGTCAGGATGCAGCTCAACCCAGTCAGTCACCCGCCTTTCATTGTATGGCGGGCCTTAGCCTGGCTGCTGAGACCTTACCAAGAACAGTCCTCACCTCCTTTCTGTCTTCTCCCCGTGCTTACTTAAACAAATGTCTTCTTTCTAATATTGGGCAGACTGTGGAGCAGACAGAACTCTCCTCCCATCTCTCACCCTCTCCCAATTATATTCCCCAGTCTGAAACTCATTTCTCTCTCTCTCTTTCTCTCCCTTCTTCTCCTTCTCCTTCCTTCTCAGTTTCTCTCCAGAGTTTCATTTTGTTTCAACAATGAATGGTTGTCTAAATGGAGAATGTCATATTGAATTCAGTCAACCTCTGTTTAGGACTCATTGTATTCCAGATTAAAGTCCAAGTCCACCCAGGCTTTGAAGTCCTGAGCTGTGCTGTGTGTCAGTCTCCAGCCTCATCTCCTTCACTCTGTGGCTCACTGAATCCCAGCCACCAGGGCTTCCTTCATTCATAACAACAGCTCTCATTAGCCAGGCACGTCTAATCCTCACAACGACCCTATGAGGACAGAGCAGGTATCCCTGCTTCACACGTGAGAAAACTGAGGCACAGAGGGTAAGTGACACATGACTAGTAAGGGGCCCACCTAGGATTTATATCCAGGCTGTCCAGCTCCAGACCACTGCATGGAGCTGCCTGCCTCCAACAAGTCAAGCCTGCCAAGCTCTTCCCTGCCTGAGGGCTTTGGCACAGGCTGTACCTCTGTCTGTTAGACTCCTTTCTCAACCCTTCTTCTGGGTAACATCTCTTCATCTTTTAGGTTTAAGCTGAGATGTTACCTCTTCAGAAAAACCTTTACAGACCTGCCACCACCAGTAGCAGCAGCGGAAATCACTGTCCATTGTTATTATTGATCATAGCCCTCTATTCCTTTCCCCGTGACTGCTGTTCTTACAACCTATTAACATAAATTATTATTTGTAAGTTTTGATATATTCATATTCTTTGTTCAAAAATATTTGCTGTGCTTTCCTACCAGGCCCATCTCTGTTGAGGGGCATGAAACTTCCCCACTTCCTTGACATCTGGTTTGGTCGTGTGACTTGCTTTGGGCAAGGAAATGTGCTCTGACAAGCAAAATGCTAGAGCCATCGTGTGGTGCTGCTCCTTTAGCCTTGGTCCAAAAGGGAGAGAGCCCCAGGCAGAGCCGTGATAGACCCAGCATGAGCGAGAAATAAATCTTTGTGGTAGTAAGTCTCTAGGCTTGGAAATTATTTGTTACTGCAGCATAACTTAGCCAAGGTTGACTGATCAGTGGGCCTGCTTAATATTTATCTCCCCACTAGACTGTGCATTTCATAAAGTCAAGGATTACATCTATTTTATTTTCTGTCCTTTACTCTGCATCTAGCAAAAGGCTTGGCACATTGAAGCACTCAACAAACGTTTGTTGAAGGAATAAATGTGTAATGGATATGCACATAAACCAGCACTGGAGGAATACCTTTTGGGATGTATTATTTATGATACTGAGTGAATAACATTGTAAAGTTAATCAGCTCTCACCTTCCACTCTGTTATGCACTACCCCTAGACTCACCTTACTCTATCTCCCAGCAGACACATAATTTTGACTTTGCCTTTAATTTGTATGCAGTTGCTATGTAAGGTTTAATTCCTAGGAGAAAATCCCTTTACAACTATTTAGTTTCCTTGGAAAAAAGGAATTCTGTTAAATATCTTCCTCCTAATGAAAAATAGCTGGTCCCCAAATGGTCAAGGGACTTAAAAGAACCTATGATGGCCTTGAGGCTGTTTGCTTTCCATTCAAGCAAGCTGAAATAAAATACACATATTATGGGAAGATATTACCAAACACATTTTGAAAATATAAGGAAATTCACTGGCTTTCTCTAAAGCAGAAGCTATTTTCTCCTGTATTTAAACTATCTCTAACTTCTACAGGTGGCTACACAGGCACTTTTTTGCCCCATAAAGGATTTTGCTAAAGGCCCTAAGTAGTAGAGGACATATGAACAGAAGAATTACATTCTCCTTTGAAGACGGTCTAAGTGATCTGTCCCTTTCGCCATATATCATAAAAGCCGTTTGTCCTAGAGGCTTCCAGTATAAACCTTGTCTCTGAAGATGAGAGTAGGGACTATGTCTTGTTTATATTTGTGTCCCGAGTACATAGCCTATTGCCTGGCATGTGATGGAGACTCAGTCAATGTTTACTTGAAGACTTGGGGCCCCTTTTTATTTGCATTTATTTCAGAAAACTTGGAATGAAATGGAGGCTGTGGATGGTATACCAGCATGCAACCACTCTTCCTCCTCTGAACCCTTCTCATAGTCAGGACCTGGCTTCCAGCTTCCAGTTATTTGGATCCTGATGGTCAAACAGTATGGGTGTCAATCAAGAGTAGGCGAGAGACAAGAGAGAACCACATTCCAGTGCTGGCTCTGTGCTGCCCTTACGTGAGCCTGAGCCAACTCCCTTCCCAACCTTGTGGCCCAAATGATCCTTGAGATCTCCTGTAACTGACATGCTGTGCCTTTTCCTTGAAGCACTCCAGATTTGGAAGAACTTTTTCCATCACCATTGTTTCAATTAGCTGGGTAATTTTTCCTGAATACAAGCATATTCCTAATTAGACAGTGTCTAGGTTCATACAACGATTAACCCCCAAGTGGAATAATTGCTCTAGAATGAACACTGCATAACTGTTTTTAAGCTCACCCTTCCTTCCCATTGGCACCCCTCTGGTTACAACAGGAGAGGAACTATCTGCTCTGGGCTTGCCACTTCCTTCTTGACTTCTGAATGGCAAAGGCATGCAGAAGAATGTGTTCCCCCATTCATCTTCCAAACTGGCTCCTAGTTGCATGGGTGTCACTATAACCTGCTATTAGGCCAGTCTCCTGACTTATGACATAGCAGCTCTGTGGATTCATTGATAATCTCCCCTCTGCACCTATAGGCCTTCCATAGGTCACAGAGGGCCAAACCTATACCATCCCTCAAAAACGGGCCAGGAAATCCTTTGGTTTGTTTTTAGTCTTCCCAGGATAGCAGCATTTGGGTTGCACAAACTTAACTGCTTTTGTCTATTTCCAGAATTTATGATGACTGCTAAACATAATGCACAGTCAACCACAGACGTCTGAAACAAGCTACATTTAATACAGCACAAACAGAGCAAGTAGTGAGAAGTGACTCTTACCAAATTTGTTACAGTGATTCATAGATATTTAAATTTGAGTATGTTTTTACAGTTTGATATAATTGTCTTATTTTAAATAACTGGCAACACACATACGCACTGTACTTTTTTCCTTTCCTTTCTTCCCACCTCCCTGCTAAACATTTCCTGGCATGCTGACAGTTCTGAGGCACTCAGCAACAGGGCAGTATGCAATAATGCATTACCTTGGACCTAGTCACAAGGACCTGATCAGATATTTGGCATTTGGAGTAGAAAATATGGACTAGCAGCAGGGATTAGGGCCCAGGTCTGCATTTCAGATTTAAGGCCTAGTGCAGGGATGAATGAGAGGCTTGTCAGCTGGTGAGGGAGGTACTAGTAAACCAACAGTGTGGCTGAGAATTCCTCCGCAGAGGCAGGGCTGTTATATGCAAATTCTTGCTCAGCCATTAATTCTTAAGGGAGCCAGGTACACACTCACTAGCTGTGTACCTGGTTCCCTTAGGCCTCAGTCTCTTCAGCTGTAAAATGGAGATATACCTATCTCACATTGCTTGGACCACAATAAAGTATGGGAAGCATCTCGCATAGTCCCTGGCACACAGTAGCATGATAAACACTGGAAATTATTACTGTGGAATTATGAACAACTCTGAATATGAATACGTTCAGTCCTGCTGCCAGCCAAATGTGCAATTTTGAAAAATGTACCCATGGCTCAAAACCCTTTGGTGCAAGTAAAAAAATAAAATAAATAAATATACAAATCTACAATGCCAATCAACCTTCATGGCAACTGTCTAGAGCCAGAGAATGCACAGGTCCAGAGTCTGCACTCCTGGAAGCCGCAGCCTTGAACAGATTTTTAGCAATGGTTGTGCCTCTTCATTTTCTGCTATGCAATTAATGCAGAGGCTGTTCTGTTAGCCCCTCTCAGTGGCATGAAAGAAGCCTGTTAGGTAAAATTTGTGGTTCCAGGATACCTTCTTTGATAAGAAGGGTGTTTCGTTTGGTGAGGGAAAGAACACTAGATTGAAGTAAATGAGTGTGTGCTTCCTTTTTTCTGCCCTTTCCCCATTTTCACTCACAATATTGTTAACTATGTGAAATGGGACTACAGAGGAGATCATGTACAACCTTGAAGAAGAAAAGTAGTCCCAAAGGGAAGCCTAAGACCTCATATGGGGGGGGGTGGGTGGGTGAATGCATGGAAAAGAAAGATTACCCACTTTACCAGTAGAGACCACAGAGGCTGAGCGGGGTCTAATACCACAAGAGACATTCTCTCTTTAGTACCAGCTGAAGGAACTTCCTTCTTGGTTGCTTCTCTGGGCTTATGCTCATTTTTCAAGAGCCCAAGGCCTTAAGGGAGCAGGGAGTGGGGAGTGAGTTGAGCTGACAGACTGCCTTCTGTTGTAGAGATCTTGGAATGGAAAGTGGCTGGGGTACCATGTTGCTCAGTGTCACTCTGAAAATGGCATTATACTACTTGCTCCAAGTACCCAAGGAAGTTGTTAAGAGCACCAGTGATGACGCCAGCAGAACTTGAGAAGGATCAGCTCTGGCTTTCCAACCTTGAGCAAGCCAGCTGAATGCCCCTACCTATAAAATGAGGGGACTAGAGTCAATTAACCGAGGTACTCTTGGCTCTGGCAAGACACTGTAATGTTTCAATTCTGGCCCACCACTTAGGAAGCAAGTGCCCTTGATGAGTCAGACAAAATTAGTATGCACAAGAGCTGCTTCTGTCCTGGGCATGTGGAGAAGTGTGCTTTCCAATCCCCTTGCATTTGGGCAGGGCCACCTGACTAGTTCTGAGAACAAAATATCATGCCTCTTCTGGGTTATGAGAATTTGTTGATATGAGACTCTCCCTCTGCTTATTAATCAAGAAAGCCCTTTGTCCTGTGTAGTATCACTCCAGGATATTGATAGATATGCCAATCTCATTGCTAAATCACTGCCTGGAAGACAGTTGCCCCTGAGAGCCCCTTAGACCACAGTAGATTTTTTAAAGTGAGACAACGTATAACTTTGTTTTGTTAGCCTCTAAAATATTGAACCTCAGCTTCTGTTTTTTTTTAACCTGGAGTTATTAATATAACTTGCTTTATATGATTCTTATAAGGATTAAATGATATAATATATGTAAAGGGCTTATAACAAAGTTTGGCACATAGTAAATACTCAATATGCATTTAACCTTCATTATTCTTCTCCTTTGCCCCTGCGATTCTATTATATTTTGCTTATTAGATGTTATCCTAAACCATCTGTATTATTTCCACTGCTATAAAGATACCCAAGACTGGGTAATTTATAAACAAAGGAATTTTAACTGACTCACAATTCCTCATGTCTTGGGAGGCCTCAGGAAACTTACAGTCATGATGGAAGGGGAAGCAAGCATCTTCTTCACAAGGTGGCAGGAGAGAGTGAGCTTGTGAAGAAGAAACCCAAATACTTGCAATAAAACCATATCTTGTGAGAACTCACTATCATGAGAACAGCATGGGAGAAACCACCACCATGATCCAATTATTTCCCTTCCTTCACACACGGAAATTATAGTTTGAGATGAGATTTGGGTGGGGAACACAGAGCCAAACCATAGCATTCTGCCCCAGCCCCTCCCAAATCTCATGTTTTTTCACATTTCAAAGCCAATCATGCTTTCCCAATGGTCCTCCAAAGTCTTGACTCATTCCAGCATTAACTCAAAAGTCCACAGTCCAAAGTCTCATCTGAGACAAGACAAGTCCCTTCTGCTTATAAGCCTGTAGAATCAAAAGCAAGTTAGCTATTTCCTAGATACAATGGAGATATTGGGTAAATGCTCCCATTCTAAATGGGAGAAATTGGCCAAAACAAAGGGGCTACAGGCCCCATGCCAGCCCAAAATCCAGGAGGGCAGTCATTATTACATCTTAATGCTCCTAAATAATCTCCTTTGACTCCATGTTTCACATCCAGGTCATGCTGATACAAGGGACGGGCTCCTACAGTCTTGGGCAGCCCTGCCCCTGTGGCTTTGCTTTGCAGGGTATAGCCCTCCTCCCATCTGCTTTCACAGGCTGGCATTGAGTGTCTGTGGCTTTTCCAGGTGCACAGTGCAAGCTATCAGTGGATCTATCCTTCTGAGGTCTGGAGGACGGTGAGCTTCTTCTCACAGTTCCACTAGGCAGTGCCCCAGTAGGGACTCTGCATGGGGGCTCCAACTCCACATTTCCCTTCTGCACTCCTCTAGCTGAATTTCTTCATGAGGGTGCCACCGCTGAAGCAAACATCTGCCTGGACATCCAGGCATTTCCATACATACTCTGAAATCTAGGCAGAGGTTCCCAAACCTCAATTCTTGATTTCTATGCACCCGCAGGCCTAACACCATGTGGAAGTTGCCATGGTTGGGGCTTTCACCCTCTGAAACAATGGTCCAAGCTATACTTTGGCCCCTTTTAGCCACAACTGGAGCTGAAGTGGCTGGGACACAAACTGTCATGTCTCGAGGCTGCACAAAGCAGTGGAGACCCTTGGCCCAGCCCATGAAACCATTTTCCCTCCTAGATCTCCAGACCTGTGATTGGAGGTGCTGTGGCCAAGATCTCCGTCATGCCCTTGAGACATTTTCTCCAATGTCTTCGTAATTAATATTAGGCTTCTTGTCACTTATGCAAATTTCTGTAGCTTGCTTGAATTGCTATTTAGAAAATGGATTTTTCGAGCCGGGCACGGTGGCCCACACCTGTAATCCAAGCACTTTGGGAGGCCGAAGTGGATGGATCACCTGAGGTCAGGAGTTCAAGAAAATGGATTTTTATTTTCTATTGCATTGTCAGGTTACAAGTTTTCCAAACTTTTATGCTCTGTTTCCCTTTTAAACATGAGTTCCAATTTCAAACCATCTCTTTTGAGTACATAAAACTGAATGTTTTCAGAGTAATCCAGGTTACATCTTGAATGTTTTGCTGCTTAGAAATTTCTTCTGCCAGATACCCTAAATCATCTCTCTCAGGTTCAAAGTTCCATAGGTATCTAGGGCAGGGTCAAAATGCCACAAGTCTCTTATCTAAAGCATAGCATGAGTGATCTTTATTGTAATTCCTAATAAGTTCCTCATCTTTATCTAAGACCACCTCAGCCTAGATTTCATTGTTCACATCACTATCAGCACTTTGGTCAAAACCGTTCAACAAATCTTTAGGAAGCTCCAAACTTTTGCACATCTTCTCATCTTCTTTGGAACCTTCCATACTGTTCCAACCTCTGCCCATTATTCAGTTCCAAAGTCACTTCCACATTTTCAAGTATCTTTCTAACAGTACCCCACTCCTGGTACCAATTTATTATATTAGTCCATTTCTACACTGCTACAAAGAACTTCCCTGAGACTGAGTAATTTATAAAGGAAAGTTTAATTGACTCAGAGTTCCACATAGCTGGGGAGGCTTCAGAAAACTTACAATCTTCTTCACTAGCATCAACTTAGTGTAAGCTGCCATTATCTCTTATCTAGACTGTTTGAGGTAACCTTCTCTCTGGCCTCCTGGGATCTAATCTAGCCCTAGATTAGATTAATGGAAGGAGAAGCAGACCCCTTCTTCACAAGGGGTTCTCATCCTACTATGCAGGAGAGAGAGAGTATATGAAGGAGGAACTGCCAAACACTTATAAAACCATCAGATCTCATGAGAAGTCACTCACTACCACAAGAACAGAATAGGGGAAACCATCCCTGTGATTCAATCGACTCCTTTCCTCCGCAGGTGGGGATTACAGGCCCCACCCTCAACACCTGGGGATTACTATTTGATAATGAGATTTGGGTGTGAACACAGAGCCAAACCATATAAACTGGTATCTTGATTCCAGACTTCCAGCCTCCAGAGTTGTGAGAAAACAAATTTTCTGTTAAGTCACCCAGTCTGTGGTACTTGTTATGGCAACCTAAGCAAACTAAGACACTGGTCCTTTCTTTAAATTTTTTTTGCCATCTTATCCTTAAATAATGTATTTATTTTATTTTGAACTCAAAGGGTACATGTGCATCTTTGTTACATGGATGTATTGTGTAATTGTGAGGTTTGGGCTTCTAGTGTACTCATATCCCAAATAGTGACCATTATACCCAATAGGTAATTTTCCAACCTTCATCCTCCCTCCCAACTTGCCCCTTTTTTGAGTTCCCAGAAGACCAGCCCCTTTTGCAAGCTTCCACAGTGCTCCTACTGCTCCAAGCTAGCAACAATTATGTTGAATGTGAATTGTGCATTCAGTTGTTAATATTCTCTACCGGACTTAGAGTCATTTAAGAGGCTTAGATTGCATATTTTCCCTCTAAACACTCCCATGTTTATCTAAGAATTATAAGTGAATGTTCCACAGACACTTGTTGAATGAATGAAGAGTGAGTGCTGCCTCTTTCTTTCAGCCTAATAAAACACTGGGTGGGACCGAGAGTGTGTGCACAACCCAGAGTGAGATACCTGTGCTCCTTGAGTTGTTCTCAAAGATGGTGGCCTTGCAAACAGTAAGTCACTGAAAAAGACAGGAGAAAGTAAACTGAGTGAGAAAGAAAGATCTTGGCATCTGGCAAAGTCAATGTGTGATTAAAAAAAGAATTGCTCTGTGGTTGATTGGAGAAATGGAGTTATTCCTAATTGTCTGCTATGAAAGAGCCTATCTGTGGAGACAATGGAGTAAAAAAATATTTTTATTTCTGGGCCAATATTTTGGTCTGAAAAAATATATTCAGGACAAAATGTTATATTAATGCATTTGAGTACCTTTGATTTATATAGCCCTAATAAAACACATTAAATTTTAATAAGATTTTACATTTTTATTATTTCAAAGCATTTTACTTTTATTATTTTGCAGCAGCCCTCAAAAGTAGACAGGCAAGTACAGGGGTTGCAGCCACCAATCACATTGTCTGCCCAGCACTCTTTGACCTCTTTGGGGACTTGTTCTCTCTTAAATTAAAGAATTTCCCTAGCACCCAATCTTAAGATTTGAGGGAGTTTCGCAAACATAGAACTTCATCACCCTGGCCACAAAATGGCACATAATACAAGATAAGCCAGCCAAAGCTTTTCTGCAGGATGGCTCCCAAAGGAACTAAGAAAAGAGAGCAATTTCTGTCTGGTGGTAGAGTTGGAATCAAGAGGCACTGGATTTGCCTGTGGTCATGTATCTCATCTCATGTGGAACTCCACTTGGAGAAAAGGAAGCCAATACATTGAGAGAAGTCAAGGCAAGCAATGTCTTGAAGATCCAGCTCTCTTTTGGTTGTAAGCTATAGAAACTCAACTTTAAACAGCTTAGGAAAATAAGAAAGTTCATTGGCTTATTTTACAACCTGTGGTAAAGTTTTTGGTATAATTAAGTTTTAGAAACAACTAAAACTGTTAGGAATGTCTATTTCCCAGATGTAACTACTGAGGCTCAGAGAAGTAAAATGTGTTATTCAAGTTAGAAAAGAGAAAATGGAAATTACAGTTTCTGAACACTTACTCTATGCCAGGCAATAAATTTTATGCTTTATACATTTTCTTATAACTAAGTGTCATTTTCTGCATTTTACACCGGAAATGGAAGTCACATAGCTAATACTGGCAGAGCTGGGACTTGAACTCAAGCTTGTCTGGCCCCAAAGGCTATGATTTAATCCTGTGCCACAATGTCTATGTGTACCTGCTTAATAAGTAACAAAGCCAGATATCTTCAGTGTTGAGCAAGTCTTCTTTCCACCATATTATCCTGCCTGTTCTCAAATCTTTGAGGCAAAAGTCTAGAAGGAGATTCATAATTTACCTATGTGTTAAGACATATTATCTAATCCTCATCCTTTTTTTTTTTATAATAGAATATTACATTTTGTTCTTCTGTAATCAGTCTTTATCTGTCTAAATACTTTCCTGACTAACATGACTACATGTCACATTCTTGGGTGAGGGATTGGCTGCAAGAGGTGTTGATTCTCGAATGGAAACCAAACTTGCCATTCCTGTATGCTGTCAAATATGATAAAAATGTAACATCACTAAAAACCTGATTTGGCACTTTGGCCAAGCCTTCAGCAGAAGTGCTGTGAGACCACATGTTCCCTGAGAAAGTCTTCTAGTGTAAACAAACCACCAAGAAGGGAAGAATGAAGAGTGAAAGACAGCTCCAAGGGGAAAGACAGACAAACATGAAGAACAGAAGTAACAATGTGAAGAGGAATGGCCAAAAGAGGGTGTGATCAAAGCAGTAAGTAAAATAAACAGAGGATATGGGTGTGAAGAATGGGCATGGGGAACAAAGGAGGAGCTGAACAAAACCAGGGATGACTCTAAAGAAGAGGAGAAGCGAGCAGGCAGAAGAGTCCAAGAATAGTGAAATATGGAGTCAATCACTGATACTCACCAACAGAGAAGAGAATCCTAAAGAGAAGACAATGACCAAATTATTTGCATACTGCTTTGGAATGCAACTTTCCCTTGGAGAAGAAGGTTCTGGGAAAGCTGATAGACACTCCAATGTGCTTCATTGCACTTGCATTTCCCAGCACACAGGGCCAGGTGGAGGCAAGAAGTGGGGTACACTTCACAGAATTACTTCTGATACAATCCAGTGATTCCACAAAGTTGATAAAGAATTTGCAGAAAATTTATCACACACTCTATAAAGAGGGTAAACAAAATATTTCTCAAGTAGGTTATGAATGAGTAAATAAAAATGGAAGAAAATGGAAAATAATACCTAAGTAAACAAAAATTAAAACCATGAAAGAAAAGAAAATAAAAGGAAATATGAAGAGATATTTAGCAACTGAAGGTGAACTTTATAAGTGAGAATTGAAACCAAACCCTTTTGGGCTATAAAAGTCTAAAAACAGGAAAGCTCCATGAACTGGAATTGGGCCCCACAAAAAGATAGGGGCAGACCAGGGAGAACCCCAAAGTCACCATTAAGAATTTTAATGCATACTAAGATGAGCAGAAAACTATTATTAATCCTAGGTGAAGGGAGGAATAATTAGATGAAGGGTTAACATAATCAAATTTGCATTTTGAAGATTGCTCTAGTTAGAATGTGGGGAATGCATTGGAAGAAGGCTAGATTAGATCCCAGGAGACCAGAGAGAAGGTTACTTCAAACAGTCTAGATAAGAGATAATGGCAGCTTACACTAAGTTGATGCTAGTGAAAAATGAGGGAAGTGGGAAGATTTGAGAAATAATTTAAGCAATGAAATAAGCAAGGCTTCACAAGGCATTAGACATGGAGAGTGAGAGAGAAGAAGGTGGCAAAGATGAAAGATCAATAAAACTTTATTAGAATAGTTTTGGTATCCTATATTAATCAGAACTCTAGGTTGCAATGGACAGAGTCCACCTTAAACTTGCTTAGACAAAGAAGAAAACACATTTGTTTCTTTAAGTGAAAAGTCCAGAGGCAGACTTAAATTCAAGTGCCACTTGATCCGGGGTTCAAATAATGTTACAGGATCACACCTTTTGCTAGATCTTTTCTCTGCTCCTCTCCACATCAGCTTCATTCTCAGAACCCCCATGTAGTGGCAAAGTGGCTGTTCAGTAGTTCCATCTCGATAAGTTCAAACAAAGAGAAAGGTTCTCTTCACAGGAGATCCCACATACCCCTGGATCAACAGGAAAAGTGTTGCAGAGGAGAGGATGGGAGTCTTTACTCAAAGGGAATTCAGGGTACCACCATTAAAGCAAGGAGAAACAGATGCTGGTGGCCAAAAAACAATGGCTACTCATGACACAGTTCCAGTAAAGCCATAGCAATCTAGACAGATGCTTCCCTCTTTGAAATCACAAATTAAGTTATAAACATGCACACGTTCTGTTGACGAAAAGCTGATACAGTTTACACCCAGATCAGTGCATCACACAATACCAGACTACTTAACGTTTTCAAACTTTTTGGCATCGTGAAATTATTGGTGGATTTAATCACTTGCTTGGAACCAAAATATAATCTTGTAATCTATTTGTTACTCTGAATAAGTAAAATCTTTTGTGTGGTAGACACACCTGATAGCAATAACTTGAGCATACCCTGAGAATGATCCTGTATTGCAATCATACCTGAATGCTTGTTCTGAGCTAGGGAATCCAGAAGTGGCCAATTCAGAGATTAGTTTCTTGTCTATGAGGAACATCCGAGCCCCACTCCCATCCCATGAAATACAGGAGATCAAGGCCCTGAGATTGGGGTTGAATGAGGGTCGCCACGTGGAAGGTGTCAGGGAAAGCATGCTAAGTGAAAATGCTACATGAACTGCATACCTTTTGCAAATAGTTGTGGTTCTCCTGCAGCCTGCTGCCACTGAACTATATGTAAGACAGGTCTCCCATCCAGTCTACTGCACTGGACTCTCTCCTCTGTCTCTAAACCCCCAATAAAACCGCACGTCTTATTTGCTGGCTCTGCGTCTCTTCTTCAGACTCATGAGCCTGGTGCCAGATGAAGGTTTGGCACAACATCTAGGAAATGATTTTGAGGCATCACTTTATTCTTGGTAAGAAATAGTTAAGTTATATAAACAAAACAAATGCAAGGTATGTTTGCTCCCTAAAATATTTGGTAGTTGTAGTGTGGGACTATGTAGGCAAAAAATCTGAGAACAAAAGATTCATATAGTAAGTCAGCAGACATGTTTTAGATCATAGCTAAGTTGTTGATTACTTATGGCTGTTGATTCCTTACAGATTACAGGTTGGTTGCAGACAACAGATAACAACCCTTGGTTACTTCAAACGCACGTTTTCATTGCATAGTGGTAGCAGAGCCAGCTGTCTGGCTTACATCTTGCTTTTGACACTCACTCACTGGTTATGTGACCAAGAGCAGGTAATTTAACCTCTCTCTGCTTCAGCTTCCTTATCTGTAAAATGGGAATAACAGTAGTACGGTTAGCAATGGTTATGATGAGGATGAAATGAATTTACTTACTGTAAAGTGCCTACAGCAATGCCTGGTACATAATAGCTGCTATATATGTACATGTTCAATAAGTTTCAGAGTTTTTTTTAACCTTTCTGAACCTCAATTTTCTGATCCACAAAATAAACATCATACTACCTGCAACTTCCCAGGATTGTTCTGTGTTTTAAATGAGATAATTGTACATGAAGCTCCTCATACAGAGTTTTCCACAAAGCAGTCAATAAACATGGTCTCCTTTCCCCTTTCAAACCCTGGAAAACTCTTTATATTAATAAGCATTCAAATGGATCTAAGCCTCATCCCTGCCTAGCTATTCTCTACCTCTGCACCCTTCAATATTTCTTTATGGCCCTCCTACTAGATGATAAACCCCAGAGGCCAGTGGCATGCTTGAATTGTGCACAGTGAGCACGATGGATATACACACCAATAGGCACATGCAGATGCTCAATAAACAGTTGCTAAACAAATGCATGATTGTTCAAGGCTTCATTTCAATGCACTTCGTCCACTTATTAGTTGTCCTCAGATACTTTAAGACAGATTCGGCAAAATGAACAACTCATTTTTTTCTTTCTGTGTAACAATTCTATCTATATAAAAATAACTGAGCAGGGCTGTAATCAGCTGTCACTTCATGTAGACATGTGCAAGCACAAAGCCCTGTGTGATGGGCATAGTTCTTGAGTTGTGCTGTGTTACATTCTGTCAGATGGAATATGTTGGGGAAGAAAAAGTCCATAACTTTGAAAGTACAAGTAGGTATTTTGCAGATAAAAAATAAGGGATTTGAGAGATGTATATTTAACAAACAAACAAACAACTGTTTGCTTCCAAAGTTTTAACTTAAGATAGGCCTGATATTAGTCCAAAACACTGTAATAGAAGAAACTTCAGGGTGTTTCTCATCATTTGGATCCTCTTCCATTATTTCTATTGTCCTGGGGAATAAATTTCAGTATTTGATCAAATAATGGCAGATTCCATGCTATCCCATTCTGGTATCCCCAGTTTATCTATAATGATTTTCCTCTTGTCAGCTCATTTCTTAAACCTTTGTTGAATCTGGTTTCAATGGTACTATAAACAATCATCATTGCATTGTAAAACTGGAAACTCTCCACTAAAATAGTGTTTTGATCTGGGTTGCCATAGTAATAAGTGTATGCTCCCCTCTTTGGAGGCCTTGTTATATGAAGTATCTGTGATTTGCTCAGAACGGCCCCAGTTCATCTGTCAAAATGGGTTTTTCCTTTTTTAAAATAATGATCTAGAAAATCCCACAGTGGCCACAAATATTTTACAACCATAACGAGGAGCATTGGAGTAGTCAAGCTTTATAAATCTATGCCATTATTACATTAGAATAAATCATGTTTCTTAGGTATATTACACAGGCTTGTGTAAGCCTAATTTCAGATCTGCTGTTCAACAAGGGTGCGGTTGTTTATTATGAAAAGAGAATTATTAAGTGTGACTTCAAAAATGCATCATATGTCAGTTCATGTAGAGGGACCCTGGAGCAAAAAAATGGAAATTACTTGTTATTTCTATCAAAATACTGCAAATAGCTATTCAGGTTCAAACTTAGTTACAATTAGAATGTGACGAACATTTTTTGTAACAGCATGAAATTGTACATTCCATTCACGTTTGGGTTCAAATTATTCATTGGTAGGAGGGGATAAAATGAGAAATACAGCAAATTTATCAGTGTCACCATGAAAAAAATAATGATGTACATTATTTAAAATAAAAATATTCTAGTCAGTTACAATAATTTGAGACAAGAACTATGATATTGTTTCCTGCAGGAATGCGAGTAAACAAACACTATATCAACAAACCAGCAATAGAATCCACAAAGAGGTGTAAGATCATTTTTCATCTAAGACAAATGGTGAAGTTGGTTACTTTCTGTAAGTCACTACCAGCTACAGGGTTATTTTGTATACTGCTGGCTACTGCCTCATAATATCTGATGTGGGAATGTTAACAACATCAGTGGGCAAAAGAACAGGAAGAATCCATCTGTATTCAGTGAATTCTAATTAAAAAGTAATTACAGCACAATGAGGTTGCTGCCAGTTTTATTCCCTCTTCCCGACTGCAAACCACACACACGAAGTGTTAGTCTTCTGCTATTTGTATCCTGCTAAACAACCAGAAAGGCAGGCAGGAACCAGACCCACATTTCCTTCCATTTTTCAGGTGACTTAGTTTTAAACAACTGCAGCCCCAGAAGACATTCAAGGGCAAGAGGTGGTGCACATCTTCTGTTATAATTGACCTGGGCTTTGAGATTTCTCTGTCATGATGTATCCCAGACTGTTGCATGATGGGAAGACCCTTGTTATTCCTCCACCAGCCGAGCCAAACGGACAAGATCAAGTAGGCCTGGGACTTGGGAAAAAAGGGAAGAAATATTGACAGATAAGTAACCATTCCAGGAAATGACAGGCAGCTGGAGCAGTGTGGGTACTCTCCAGATTCAAATGTAATCCTTTAACCTCATGCTCAAACTCTGTAATCTTTCAATGAGATGGAAGAGAAAAAGGAAAAAAAGCAAATTGCTTAATCAAAGCCCTTAATGTGTGACCAGGATTGGTAACTAAGTCAGAGTGACAACCTGCAGGTATAAAAAGGCTTCATAAGATGGCCTCTGTACTAATGAAGTCGTATCTGCGGAACTGAAAATAAGGAAGACCAACCTGGCATTTCAGTTGGCATAGACACCTTTCTCTACCTGAAAACAGGCATACAAAACTGATTTCCTGATCAGGAATTTTTAACCACCACGTGGAAGGGCTACAGCCTTCATTCTTTCTGGTTGGCAAACTTCCCACTTCACCCACATTCTGTAAAATTGTCTTCATCTAATAGACAACATAACAGGTGTCAGTTTGGTTTCTGTTTCAAGAAGAAGAATAGACTCTGGCATAAATCATTTGCTGCTGAGGGCACTAAAAGATGTTGGTGTTCTTTCTCAGAAAGGAAGTGCTAACAAACTAAAGTGGCTGTCAATTCACATTAAAAATGGAAAGTAATAGCCCACTAGATTTATACAGCATCCTTTGAGGCAACCATCCATTTAATACTATGAGTTTTTGTGTCAACTCTCAGAAATGGGGGAAGTGTGCATTAGTTACCCTGTCCTACAACAGGGTGTTCTGAGGCCCCAATGAGTGATTCATTATCACCATGATAGCAGTTATACAGCAAGAGCAGTCTTATCAAAAGCAATTTATTTCAGCCATTTTGCCAGCCTTCTCCCCAATCCATTACCAATCTTCCACAAAATAAGCAACCATAAGTGCTTTATGCCACTGTAACAATCTGGTCTGGTTTAGCCCATGGAAGAATAAGTCTATGAAGTTTACAGTTGTCCCCCATTGCCTCTTCTCTAGTTTTGTATCAGCTATCTATTGCTGTATAACAAATATCCCCAAAACTTAGCAGCTTAAAACAGTAAGAGTTTGTTATCTCACAGTGCCTGCATGTCACAAATCTGAGAATGGCTTACTTTGGTGGATCTGGTTCAGAGTGTCTTGTGAGACTGCATCACCTGAAAGTTACACTACATAATTACAAATCTGTAGTACATACTCTGGTAAAGCTAAGGTAACTTAAGTGACACAGCCGCTGTCTCATCAAAGCCACATATGCAAGGAACAACCTAGCAGGTACCCTGGGTTCACTGAATTCATTGCTCAACCAGCTTTCAATGTATCCATTTCTTTATTTTGTCTCTGACTGTCTGCTTTATAACCCCAGTATATATCAATCACTTTTCTCCTCCTCTGCCCCACAATGAGCAGACTTCTGAGGTTTTAACCCTATCTGTTCTACTTCAGACTTTGACTAAGACTTTCTCCTTCCTGGTATAGCACCTCCTTGGACAGATGTCATTGGAGCATATCATCTTATAATGGCCTGTTTATGAGCTGGATTAATAGATTACTAATGAAAGAATCATATCCCATTCTTCTTTTTACCTCCAATGCCTAGTACAGTCTCTGGCATATAGAATGCCCTTAGTAAGCGTTTGAATTGAGTTGAATCATTGCTCTAGTCTTAGCTTGTCACAAACATCCTTTAACACTGAAGCACAGCCTTAACAGTGAGGAAATTTTTACTAGTATCCTAACTATGGATTGGTGAAGAAGTCATTCATTTCTTAAGTATTCAATTTGAGCACCTACTATTCAACTATTGAATGACTACTAGTATCAGTGCACTATACATTAATTTTGCACCACAGGACATTTGATCCCATGACAGTTAGAATCTGGTTTATTCAATAGGTGCTTAGTAAAATGTTGGTGGCTGATAGAATAATGTATGATAGTTACCTTCAAATGTATAAAGGACTATCTCATAAGAAAGAAGCTAAACAGGCCCGATACGGTGGCTCACGCCTGTAATTCCAGCACTTTGGGAGGCCGAGGAGTGTGGATCACCTGAGGTCAGGAGTTCTAGACCAGCCTGGCCAACATGGTGAAACCACGTCTCTACTAAAAATACAAAAATTAGCCAGGCATGGTGGCAGGCACCTGTAATCTGATTCTCCTCCCTCAGTCAGGCTGAGGGAGGAGAATCACTTGAACCCAGAAGGTGGAGGTTGCAGTGAGCCAAGATTGCACCACTGCACTTCAAGCCTGGGTGACAGAGCAAGACTCCATCTCAAAAAAAAAAAAAAAAAAAGAAAGAAAGAAAGAGACTAATCCGATATTTAGAGAACAGAATTGGGTTCCAGGAGTTACCGGGATATGAATTTCAACTTAATTTAAATAAGGACATTCTACTACAGGAGTTGTTGAACACTGGGGAGGAATAGCCTTGGGAAATAAGGAGCGTCCCAGCACTAAGAAGCTGGATGACCATCAGTTAGGAGATACTGTATTAACAATGATAACAGCAATAATAATAGAGACTGACATTGATAAAGTTCTTACTATATGCCAGGCATTGTACAACACTCTATAAGGAGGTACCACTACCATCATCATTTTGTAGATGAAAAAAGTGAGGCCCAAATATGTCCAGAAATCAAATACAGGTAGTCCAACTCCAAAGCCTGTGTGCTTAACACTTACTTTTCCAACTCTCTGATGAAAGAATCCTTCAGCATGTGGCAAGTAGGCAACATGTTCCTTTCTAACACTGAGATTTTTACAAGCTGTAATTCTCTCTATGGGCGCCTATGAAACTGGGACCCAGGGTTTGTAGTTACATTGAATAATGGCAGAGATATGAAGAAAGCCCTACTGTAAATCTCCCTCTCTCCCCAGCTTCTCAGGAGAAGCACCAACAGACTGGCTTCTGCAAGTCTACCTACATGAGACCATGACTTTTTAAAGTAAGACTAAAACCTTTGTTTAAACACAAAGCCTTGGGCAGGATCATACTTTAAACTGGTGAAAGGTCAAGAAACCATATCACAGAAGGAAATGTTGAAAGAACTGAATCTGCTTTGGCTAAAAGACCAAAAAAAAAAAAAAAAAGGAAATATTTAAAGATTTGAAATATTTAAATATTTGAAGAATTGTCACTTAGAGAAGGAGGTAGACTTATTTTTGTTTTTGCCAAAGGCCCAATGGGAATCAACAGTGAACGTTGTCCCATGACTGCTTTCTGTACAACATTAAGAAAGATCTTCCCAGTAATTAGCACTGTCCAACAACGGAATGGACTTCCTAGGGATGTTGTGAGTACCCCTTTATTAGAAGACTTTGGCAGGGATACTGGAGAGAGATTCCTCTCCTTTTAAGAGCTTTTCAATCCTAAATCATATAGCTCTTTGGTTAGTAATCCATACCTTTGTACAGGCATTAATAGCTATATTTCTGTGATTTAAAAAATTTTATTTAAAAATACTAAAAACACAACATAAAGTAAAAATCATCCATAATTTCACTAAAGATTAATCAAGGAAAGAAGCAAAGGCTTCAGCCACTCTAATTCTCTCCTCCATTGTTCACAGCTTGCCTAAATTCAAGACAAAAGAAGTCAATTGCTAATATTAATGAGAATAAATAATTAATAATTAAGTAGGTGACATGGTATGGATTGACATATATGTGTATGTGTATATACTTTTGTCCTAAATATATACATTTACATACATACACAAATACATTTTTAGAGTTGACATTAAAATCATGCCTTGAATTGCATTTCAGCCAACTTTAAAAATGGAAATTGGCTTTTAAAACTAAAATTTTATTTTTATTTCTTTCTTCACCTAAAGGCTTTAGCATTTGTTGAGAGTGTTTTCATTTTGGGGATTGTCTTATTTCCTTTGGCTTCAAAGTAAAATGAGGCAGAGTGTGTGTGCATGCAAGTGTACCTACCGTGGGGGAGGCCGTGGTGCGTTTACCCCCAGGACACACGGGTGACCTGCAAGAGTGCTCTCAGAGCAGTTACTTGGTGTTTTTCCCTATAAGCCTGTTTGTCTTCCTTTATCTCAGAGATAACGGCGCTGTCCACTCATCTGTGCAGGCCAAAAACATAAGAGTTTGCCTTAATTTATCTCTTTCCCTCACTCTCCACATCCAGCCCATCAGCAAGTCCTGCCTCCAAATGTATCCCAAATCTGACCACCTTGCTATCCTTACCCAAGCGATTGGCACCGCTACTTGGGATGCTCTTAGAGAGCCCCTGCCTCTACTCTTGTTCTCTATAATCCATCTGCACATAGCACCCAGAGGAACTTCTTTATTGAACATAAATTCGATCATGTCACTCCTTTGCTTAAAACTCTCTAGTTTTAGGAGACATTCAAACTCTTTACTCTGACCATAAAGCCTCATTGACCTGACCCTGCCTGCTTTTTCTGTGGCCTCTCCTACACTGTCCCCAGCTCTTGGCCTTTAGTCTGGTCCTCATAGACACCACACTGGTGCCCACTATGGAGCCTCCACAGCAGTGGCACCCTCTGCCTGGAACATCGGCTCACCCCTAACTCTGCATGTCCATCTCCTTTGATTCAGAGCTAGCTTAGATATCCCCTCATGGACACGTCTCACCTGAGCCCTTCATCTGTCAAAGTTACTTTACATCTCATGGCCTTATTTTAATTCTCTGTGTAGCTCTCACATACTCTGATTTATTTCTATCTCTTGTGTTTCCCATTTTCTCTCTCTCTTAATTTCTTGTCTGTCTCCCAGATCAGAACACAAGATTACCTTGTTAACTGCTAAATCCTCAGCTCCTAGAACAAAGCCTTAAGTATCAAGAGTCCAATAACTATCCAGAAAATATTTGTTGAAACAAAAGTGTGAGTAATTAATGGTTTTAGACAATGAACTCCATTCCACTGATTTTTTCTTGTACCTAAGCTCTCCTGTTCATAACTGGATAATATTAGGCTTTTCATGCCATGATAATGAGACTAGCTCTGAGGCCTTGTAGCCTCTGAATGAAAAGCCCAACTCTTGGCGCACATTTGTGAACATGTGTGAAATCAAGCATGAAAAAGAAACCAAGACATCCTTACATGGTTCTAATTTGTGAAGATAACTGCTAAGAAACTAAAAAAGGTTGGAAGGAAACTTCAGGATCAGGCAATTCCTCATTTGCTCTCAACGCCATTAGCTCTCTGTGCATTAAAGTGTTGTCACTGATAGAGGCAGCCAGAGTCAGAAAACTTGGGTTCGACTTTTGTAAATTAACACTGTGAGTGCCTTATGTTCTTGTGGTGGTCATGACTTGTAATGGTCATGACCACCACACTGATTGACACCCGTTTAGAGGGATGAATTGATCCTTTTTCCCTGGAAGTCACTGTCCAGAATAAAACTCCAAAATAATTCTTATAATAATTCTTATTGAATGAAATCACCCAGTGAAAGATTATTAAGTGTCTACTATATACACACAAATTCCAATTCTGTGAATGCCTAGCTGTATATGTGTATAATTGTATATATATTAATATACAGTCAGTGAAATGAGTGTATGTGTATATATATATACACACACATACATATATATACACACACTCATACATTCATTCCACTGACTGTATATAAATATATATACAATATGTATATATTATATAACATGTATATATAATATACACATATTGTATATATGTAACATGTACATATTACATATTATTGTATATATAATTATATGCAACAATATATATTAATGTAGATGATTATATATTAAAATAATATGTAATTGTATATATTATGTGTATATAATAAATGCATATTATGTAATATATACACGTATAACACATACTGTCTATATACAATATGTATAACCACTGAATGTATATGTATGCATGTATGTGTGTGTGTGTATACACATACAGTTGGGCATTCACAGAATTGGAATTCAATCCTGACCTCTCAGCTATTAAGTGTTCCCATCTACAATCATTGAGCAATGAGTAGAGTTATAATTCTCAGTGTAAATGACTCATTTTGCATGTTCTTGTGGACAGCAACCTCTGGAGTGTCTGGTCTATAGAGAATAACCCCAGGAAACCAATCACCTCCAAGAACAATGATGCTTAGGGACTTCCGGACAGACGAAGCTGAATACCAGGCCTCATGATGCTTGCTTCCCACAGGTGCCTTCCCCTAGTGGTCCCCTAGCCTTCTGCGGTGACATGATTTCTGTACCCACACTGCAGGTTGGTTTTCATTGCTAATCCGCTGGCACCACGTCTCACCCCTGGCAATCAAACAATGTCTGCTCTTACAGAGAAACCTTCACTTACATTTTCTTCTTAAACCAGGTCCACGGTTTTTTAAAAAAAATAGGAGGAAGTGTTTTTAAAATATAACTTGCCAAATATTATTTTCTTTTCAATGCCTCTTCCTTTTGAGACTAAAGTAGTATCCTCTGTCAGACAGGGGAGGGGTGGAAGGGAGAAGAGAGTCCTGTGGGTCAGGTGCCTGGCACTGTGACAGGGTCTAAGGACAGGAAACCTACCTGTCCTTAGGGGTTGCGCCTTCCCAGGCCCACCACTCGCACAGTCTCGCAGAGAAGACAGTGAGTGTAAACTACGTACAGAAGACAAGGATTCGAATGTTCTTATTGGTATTAACTTTATTCTGTATCAATGCATGCTCCACGTGGCCCTTTGGCAGTTGGGTGAAACTGCATTTTTAAAAGTAGACATTTCCCACAATGTCAGTCAAAAGCCCATCACCTTACATACCACAGAGGAAAAAATAATCTCCTGTTCACAATTATGGAACCATCAGTGATCTCAAAGGCAGTTCATTCAAACACTGATGATAAGTCATAATAGTTTTAAAAATTAGTGACCATGCAGAGAGGATTTTAATGACAGGAAATGTCATTAAATGAGAGGATTTTAATTGGGCAACACAAATTATTCCTTAAGATTTTTTTCACATGAATCATCAAGCTGTATTCACTAAAGCGTTTTAATAGAAAAGATCATACTTTTTACATCTAGTCTAAAATTTTAAGCCTTCATTGCCTAAAATAAAATGTCCAAGTTCTATACAGAATTGATTTTAAAGTAATGTAGTTCAACTAAGTGTGTTGTAGTTAGCATAAGGTACTTAGATGTAACCGTCTATTTTAAAAAACATTCTTTAAAAAGTCAATAATTCAACTGGCTCTTCTATTTTAAAGCTTTTTCTAATTTTTAATTTTTGTGGATACATAGGTGTATATATTTATGGATTACGTTAAATATTTTGATACAGGCCTACAATGCATAATAATCACATCAGGGTAACAGGGCATCCATCATCTCAAGCAGTTACCCTTTCTTTGTGTTACAAACTATCCAATTATACCCTTTTAGTTATTTTTAAATGTTCAGTAAATTATTGTTGACTGTAATCACCCTGTTGGGCTACTAAATACTACATATTATTCCTTTTATTAAACTATATTTTTGTGCCCATTAACAATCCCCATTTCCTCCATCCTCCACACTATCCTTCACAGCCTCGGTAGCCATCAGGCTACTCTCTATTCTCCCTGAGTTCAGCTGTTTTATTTTTATTTTTTTGGCTCCCATAAATAAGTAAGAACATGCAAAGTTTCTTTTTCTGTGCCTGGCTCATTTTACTTAACACGACGGCCTCCAGTTCCATCCATGTTGTTGCAAATGACAAGATCTCATTCTTTTTTATGCCTCAATAGTACTCCACTGCGTATAAGTACCACATGTATCCATTCATCTGTTGATGAACACTTAACTTTCTTCCAAATCTTGGCTATTGTGAATAGTGCTACATCAAACACATGGGAATGCAGATATCTGTTTAACATATTGCTTTCTTTACTTATAGGTATATATCTAGCAGTGGGATTGCTGGATCATATGGTAGCTCTATTTTTAGTTTTTTGAGCAACCTCCAAACTGTTATCCAAAGTAGTTACACTAATTTACATTCCTATCGACAGTATACGAGGGTTCCCTGTTCTCCACATCCTTGCCAGCATTTGTGATTGCCTGTCTTTGGATAAAAGCTATTTTAACTGGAGTAAGATAACATCTTATTGTAGTTTTGATTTGAATTTCTCTGATAATCCATGATGTTGAGAATCCTTTCACAGCATCTTTCACAGCATTTTCACCTGTTTGCCATTCACGTCTTTTTGTGAGTAATGTCTATTCAGATCTTTTTCCCATTAAAAAAATCATATTTCTAGATTTTTCCCTAGTGAGTTTGAGCTCCTTATATATTCTGGTTATTAATCCCTTGTCAGATGGATACTTTGCAAATATTTTCTCCCATTCTTTGGATGGTCTCTTCACCTCGTTGATTGTTCCTTTTGCTGTGCAGAAGCTTTTAAAGTTGATGTGATCCCATTTGTCCATTTTTGCTTTGGTTGCCTCTGCTTGACAGGTATTACTCAAGAAATCTTTGCCCACTCCAATGTCCTGGAGAGTTTCCTGGATGTTTTCTTTTAGTGGCTTCAGAGTTTGAGGTCTTAGACTTAAGTATTTAATCCATTTTGATTTGATTTTTGTATACAGCAAGATGTAGGGTCTAGTTTTATTTGTCTGCATATGGATGTCCAGCTTTCCCAGCACCATTTATTGAAGACACTGTCCTTTCCCCAGTGTATCTTTTTGCACCTTTGTTGAAAATGAGTTCACTGTAGATGTATGGATTTGTTTCTGCATTCTCTATTCTGTTCTGTTGGCCTGTGTATCTGTTGTTATGCCAGTACCATACTGTTTTGGTTACTATAGCTGTAATATAATTTGAACTCAGGTAGTATGATGCCTCCAGTTTCATTCTTTTTGCTCAGGACAGCTTTGTGGTTCTACATCAATTTCAGAATCTTTTTCTATTTCTGTGAAGAATGTCATTGGTATTTTGATAGAGATTGCATTGAATCTGTGCATTGCTTTTGGTAGTATGATCATTTTAATAATATTGAGTCTTCCAATCCGTAAATATGGAATATCCTTCCAGTTTTTGTGTCCCCTTCAATGTTTTACATCAATATTTTATAGTTTTCATTATAGAGGTCTTTCATTTCTTTGGAAAGTTTATTTTTACATGTTTTATTTTATTTATAGTACATGGGATTAATTTCTTGATTTTTTTTTCAGATTGTTCACTGTTGACACATAGAAATGCTACTGATTTTTGCATGCTGATTTTGTATACTTCAACTTTACTGAATGTGTTTATCAGTTCTCATAGTTTTTTTCTGGAAGCTTCAGGTTTTTCCAAATATAAGATTATGTGATCTATAAACAAGGATAATTTGACTTCTTCCTTTCCAATTTGGATGCCATTAGTTTCCTTCTCTTTTCTGATTGCTTCAGCTAGGACTTCCAGTACTATGCTTAATAACAGTGGTAAAAGTTGCCATTCTTATCTTATTCCAGATCTCAGAGGGAATTCTTTCAGTTTTTATCCATTTAGTATCATACTAGCTGTAGATCTATCATTTGTGGTTTTTATTGTGTTGAGGTGTTTTCCTTCTATGATCAGATTTTTTAGGATTTTCTCATTAAGGGATGTTAAATTTTATCAAATGTTTTCAGCATCAACTGAAGTGATTATATGGTTTTTATCTTTCATTCTGTTGATATGATGTATCACATTAGTTGATTTGCATATGTTGAACCATCCTTGCATCCCTGGGATAAATCCCACTTGGTCATAATGAATAATCTTTCTAATGTGTTGTTTAATTCAGTTTTTTAGTCTTTTGTTGAGGATTTTTGCATCAATTTTCCTCAGGGATACCGAACAGCAGTTTTCTTTTTTTGATGTGCCATTGTCTGCTTACATTATGCCATTCTTGCATTGCTATAAGCACTTGAGACTAGGTAATTTGTAAGAAAATAAGCTTAACTGGCGCACTGTTCTGCAGGCTGTTCAGGAAACACAGCTCTGGCATCTGCTACTTTGGAGGCCTCAGGAAGCTTTTATGCAGACTGAAGACAAAGTAGGGGCAGGCATATCACATAGCTAGGGCAGGACCAAAAGGGAGTTGCGGAGGAGGTGCCACACACTTTTAAACAACCAGATCTCCTAAGAAGTCACTCACTATTGTTAAGAAAGCACCAAGACATGAGAAATTTGCCCTCATGACCTAAACATTTCCCATCAGGCCCCATCTCCAGCACTGAGGATTTCAATTCAACATGAGATTTGGGTGGGGACAACTGTACAAACCACAGCAACAGCTATTTTGAATTCTCTGTATGAAAGGTCACATGTCTTTTTTTCTTCAGGATTGGTCCTTGGTCCCTGGTGCCCTATTTAGTTCATTTGGTGAGGTCATGATTTCCGGGATGGTGTTGATGCTTGTGGATATTTGTCACTATTGGGCATTGGAAAATTAGTTATTTATTGTATTCTTTGCAGTCTAGGCTTGTGTGTACCCATCCTTCTTGGAAAGGCTTTCTGAGTACTCAAAGGGACTTGGACATTATATTAGTCGGGGTTCTCTAGAGGGACAGAACTAATAGGATAGATGTATATATAAAGGGAAGTTTATTAAGGAGTCCTGACTTACACAATCACAAAGTGAAGTCCCACAATACTGAGGAGTAAGGAAGCCAGTCCAAGTCCCCAAACCTCACAGGTAGGGAAGCTGACAGTGCAGCCTTCAGTCTATGTCTGAAGGCCCAAGAGCCCCTGGCAAACCACTGGTGTAGGTCGAAGAGTCCAAAAGCTGAAGAGCTTGTAGACTGATATTCAAGGGCAGGAAGCAGCCAGCACAGGAGAAAAGATAAAGGCCAGAACACTCAGCAGGTCAAGTCCTTACACGTTCTTCTGCCTGCTTTAGGCTAGCTGTGCTGGACACTGATTAGATGCTGCCCACCCAGATTGAGGGTGGGTCTGCCTCTCCCAGGCCACTGACTCAAATGTTAATCTCCTTTGGCAGCACCCTCACAGACACAACCAGGAGCAATGCTTTGCATCCTTCAATCAAATTGACACTCAGTATTAAGCATCATAGGCATTTTGATCTAAGTCTTGATTATTGCAGCCATATCTGCTTTAGGGCACCCCAAGCCCAGTAGTGCTATTGTTCTTGCATACTCATAGAGGTATCTTCTTGGTGGTCTTGGGTAAGGTCTGGAAGAATTCCCTAGAGTAACAGGCAGAGACTCTTGTTCTCTTCTCTTACTTATCCCTAAACAAGTAAAGTCCCTTTCTGCGCTGAGCTGCCTGGAGCTGGAGGAGGGTGAAACAAGCACCCTGCAGCCACCACCACTGGGATTGTGCTAGGTTAGTCCCAGAGCTAGCACAGCACTGAGTCCTTCCCAAGATCCACATTGACCACTGCCTGGCTATTGCCTATGTTCACTCAAGGCCCAAGGGCTCTACAATCAGCAACAGCAAATCCAGCCAGGACTGTGTCCTTCTCTTTGGGAGAGTGAGCTCCCCTGCCTTGGGCAGGTCTAGGGATGCCACCCAGGAGCCGGGGCCTGGAGTTGGAAACCTCAGGAATCTACCTGGTGCTCTGTTCTACTGCAGCTGACCTGGCTGCAAGACAAAGTCCTTTCCACTCTTCCATTCCCTTTTCTCAAGCAAAGGAGTCTCCCTCAAAGGCCACCACCGTCCCTGGCCTGCAGTGAGAAGTACCTGGCTACCACCAGTGCTCACTCAAGGCCCAGTGGCTCTTCAGTCAGCTTGTGGTGAATGCTGTCAGGCCTGACTCTCTCTTCAGGGCCACAGGCTCCCCTCTGACCCATGGCAGATCCAGAAATGCCATCTAGGAGCCAAGGCCTGGAAACGGGGACTGTGGGAGTTTGCTTGGTGCTCCACCCCATGTGGCCAAGCTGGTACCCAAGCTACAAGACCAAGTCTACTTTACTCTTCCTCTCTTTTCCTCAAGGGGTGTCCCTCCACAACCACCGCAGCTGAGAATGTGCTGGGTCACACCTGAAGCAGGTGCAGCTCAGTCTCATTCAATGCTCATGGCAAGTACTGCCTGGCTGCCACTGCTGGTTATTCAGGGCCCAAGAGCTTCATAGTCGGCCAGTGATGAATTCTGCCAGAACTGGGTCCTTCCCTTCAAGGCAACAGGTTCCCTTCTGGCCCAAGGTCTGCCTAGAAATGTCATCCAGGAGGTTCCCACCACTGGGATGGGTGGTTCTGCTTTGACTAGGGCTGGTCTAAATGCTTCCTCCATGGGCATTGGCCAAGTTCTTCCCCACACTGCTTTCTACTGTGATGGGACAGCACTGAGTTCCAATACAAAGTCCCACAATCACTGCACTCTCCCTCCCTCAAACACACATTTTCTTTCCACACCACATGGCTGCTGCCAGGAATGAGGGAGGGGTGGTATAGGCGATTCAAGACTGTCTTTTCTATCCACTTCAATGCCTCTTTCCTCAATGTGATGTTAAAACTGGGTACTGTGGTTACTCACCTGATTTGGGGGTGTTTAGACAGAGTTTCACTGGTCTCCCCCAGTCTGGGTTGCAATCTCAGCTCACCATAGCCTCAACCTCCCAGATTCAAACAATCCTCCTGCCTCAGCCCCCAAAGTAGCTGGGATTACTGGCATGCACCACCATGCCTGACTAATTTTTGTATCTTTTTGTAGAGAAAGGGTTTCGCCATGATGCCTAGGCTGGTCTCAAACTTCTAGGTTCCAGCGATCCACCCACCTTGGCCTCCCAAAGTGCTAGGACTACAGGCATGAGGCACCACACCCAGTCTTGTGAAGGTGCTTTTTTGTGTGGCTAGTTGTTCAATTTGGTGTTCCTGCAGGGTGGAAAATTGCTGGAGACTCCTATTTGACAATCTTGCTCTACCCCCAGTCCATCTTCTATTTTTAAAAATAGTTTTGGGGTAAGAATCAAGCGCGAGGATTCTGCTGTCCACAGGAAAGGGATGGTGTTTGATTTTCATCAGATAAAACGCAGATGAGGGGAATGAGCTCAGTATCATTTCCTCCAACAGAAATTCATATAAGCTGGTTTACAAAAGGAATCACTTCAAATTGCTCATTGGCTTTCACAAAACCCATCTGTTGCTCCCTAGTATTTTCCAGAGTATCCAGGAAAACATCTGGGTGGGACATGAGGAAAATGATCCCAGGACATCACTGAAGCCTTTACTTCTTGTTTGAGTCCAAGGCTGGCTTCCTTACAGTGTTCTCCAAGCCAGCTACAAAATGAAAGCCTGTTTCAAATAAAGAAGTACAGAAAGAAAATAATGAACAAGGTACTGATTGAATGGAGTGGAAATAAACAATGCAAAATGTTTTTGAAACTAGAGGGAGGAAATAAGCCTTAAACAGGGTGTTTCTGTTGCAGTCAAACTTGCTTAAGGGTGTTAGCATTTAAATGGTCACACCTCAGTTTTGAACTTAACACTCCATTAAGCAGCTGAGTGAGCTCACACGTCTGTCTGTGGCACCTTTCACTCTTGTTGAAGCCCAAGGAGGGAGACGGGGAGGAGAGAGGAGGGTAAGGAAGAAGAGTAGCTACAAATGGAGCAATGACAAAGGTGACGGTCCTGGTTAAGCCTGCTGTCCTGGTGCAATTAATTATTAGCATCTGCTTTCACTCCCCAGAGTGTCCTGTTTTGGATGATAAATTCCGTGGCGACTCGAATAAGGTATAGAATGCCAGAATGGTAGTGGCAAGGCAATTGTCATTTATATTTGTAAATAAAAATGGAAATAACATTTGTTCCTTGGAAGGCACACTTTGGTTTAGAAAATTCTGTGTCATTTCACATGCCAAGGCTAAGAGTTCATGACTGCCAGAGTAAAAGTCAAAGAATTAAAGTATCTTAGAGACTCAACAGGCTCTATTGTTGTAATTTTGAAAATGAGAAACTGAGGCTCAAAGAGGTTGACTTGCCTAAGGCCAAGTCAATGGGTAAGTTGGGAATAGGACCCAAGTCCCCTAAATGTAAATTATACATTTTTAATGTGTCAAAAATGTTAAGAAATGTAAGCAATGTTCTCAAGAATGGGGAAATAAAGTACAGCTGCTGTGATAAATTGTGCAGATGCCTTCACTAGGTCAGAGGGCTAGGAGGTCAGTGGGAGAGGTCGGGGGACACAGCACAAGCCTTGTCTCTTGACGTGAAGTTTCTGACGTTCACTGATGATTTCATCTGATGATATCTGACATTCACTGATGATTTCAGCTGAATTCAGGTGACTGAGAATTTTCTCAGGATAAACAAAAGCCAGGAATCCAATTGCTTTCTGGACTTACAGTTTAATGGCTGAATAACCTTGGCCAAAGTTATTTAATGTCTTTAAAACTCCGATTTCCTCATCTATAAAATGGGTATATAATTAATATTCCTCTCAGAGGACTGTTGCCAAGATTAAATAGGACAGTACATGCAAAGCACTTGGCCCGATGCATGGCACATAGCTGTGCGTTCAGTAAATGTTAGCTAGCATCGTCATCTCCATCATTTTCATTAGCAGCAGAACAGCAGCACTTTTCTTCCCCACTCCTAATCTGACCTGCTTTGGATAGTCAGCCGGTTTCCCAATGCCATTTCACCCTTTTTGCTTAAAGAATATTTTCCCTAAATCTCATTTAGTTCCTCATAGCTCATAGAGATAGATATTATAATTCCTTTTTTAACAGATAAGGAAATAGGCTCAGAGAGATTAAATGATTTGTTCAAGGTCACATAACCAGTAAGTGAAAGAAGCAGAATGCAAAACTAATTCTTCTTGTTTTTTTCAATCTGTCTGCCTCTGATGAGAAATTACAGGGCAGGGTGTGAGATAAGAGTAAAAGGAATAATGACAACTGGGAGTTGGCCCTGCCTAGCGGTGGGTGAGTTGGTAGGGAAGGTGACTGGGTGAGGAGCATTCTTTACTGCATTGTTCTACAGATGTTGCCCATGTATAGTTGAGTTATTCTCTATATAATCAAGTGATGTGAGTTTAAATTCTGGAGGGAGCTTGGTCTCAGTCTTCAGAATCAAAAGCAATGTTATTTGTGTCCTCGACAGAAAACCTTGATAACACCCAAAGGAAGATCAAGTTGAGACAAAATCTCCAGTGTCCCTGGGGTCAGTACCTATACTGAAGATAGGACTCAACCAAATAAGGAGACTTGGACAGCGAGAAGTCCCTGGCGCACTCTGCTCCATTGAAACTCTTCACTTGGATGGAAACCAGGTCAGGGAATCAACTTCTCTGTGGTTCATGTTTCTTTGTCATTTATTGAGATATTCAGGATTAATTGGTCACCATTATGACCCCAGCTGTGAAATGATCCTTTGTGCCATCACAATTAGTTGACTTGGAGTTATTTCTAATCACACAATTTGGACTTTCAGTGAGGAGCAAAGAAATTCTACCAAGAAAAATGAATTAGTAAACGCACAATCCAAATAGGGGCTAAACAAAGTGACAGAGATCCTTCTCTATTCAGAATAGATTGACCAAGAGTCCTCACACTCTCTGGGAACCCCCTTCCCACAGAGTTCTCTGGTTGTGGCTTCATATGACTGTGACTTCCATTAATTCAGCAATTATGAGGGCATGCTTTGAAGTCAAACTTGAGTTTGAAGTTTGTCCCCCCTACCCCTTCCTACTTATAACATCATAAAGATAATTTAATTTCTCTAATTCATTATTTCCTCACATATAAAATGGTGATGGTAACACTAACCTCATAATGTACGTAACACACTTAGTTCTTCCTGGCATGTAATACATGCCCAGTAAGTGGCAGCCATCCTATTCTGCTAACATCCTTGCTGAGAAGTGGCAGAATACACCTCTTCATAATTCTCTCATTCCTTGTGGCCACCTCCCCCTTTGGGGTATAGCTACTGACTTAGCCCTTGGCACCTTGTAGCTTTAGAATTAGGTAAGCAGATAACATCCCCCCTCTTCCTATTACTCTGAAGCTCCTTTCCTTGACCCTATCCTGATAGTCGGTTGTATCAATTAAGTCTCAGAAACCATTCATCAAATCTTCAAAGTATACCAAGCCAAGAGAAATGGCAAACATGTTCAATGAAAGAATTTAGGCCAAAAAATCTCCACCGGTTTTCAAAATGAATAGACTCTAACATGATAGAACAGGTATAGGAAGAAGTGTGAGGTCCTTCATTTGCGTTCAAATGAATACCAGATGCAAGGGGGTCACACTACTGTGAGGAAAAAACAAACAAAAAACCATGGACTTTTTATCTGAAAGTAAACTCAGTTTCCTTCAAAATGTAATATTTCTACCGGAAGAATGGAAGTACATTTGCCTAATATGTAGACACCTGGTCCATAGCCTAGAATTTAGTCTGCCTGCTGTGGTTTGGATATGGCTAGTTTGACCCACCAAGTCTCATGTTAAAATGTGATCCACAGTGTTGGAGGTGTGGCCTGGTAGCAGGTGTTTGGACTGTGATGGCTGATCCCTCATGAATGGTTTGGTGCCATTCCTGCAGGAGTGAGTTGTCACTCTTAGTTCCCACAAGAACTGGTTGTTGAAAAAGAGCCTGGCACCTCCTCCTGTCTCTCTTTGTGTCCTGCCATGTGATCTGCACATACTGACTCCCCCTCACCTTCCACCATGAATTAAAGCAGCCTGAACCCCTTGCCAGAAGCAGATGCTGACACCATACTTCTTGTATAACCTACAAAACCGTGAACCAAATAAACTTCTTCATAAAGTACCCAGCCTCAGGTATTCCTCTATAGCAACACAAATCAGATGAAGACATTGTTTATTTGGTATCGTTTGATGAGGCAGACAACAGGATCTGGCACAAAGTGACATATTTTAGCCTTTTATTCCTCTTTCAAGAATGAAAGGAGATAATATGTTTCATAGCACTAGGGCTGTGCAAGCATTAGACGATTAAATATATGGTTGAGCCATTCTCTGTCAAGGAGACTCCAGTATCAGATGAATGTTTGTATCAGGTGCCATTAAGTTCTCTTTAAACCGGGAAGCATCTTCCTGATAGTTTGTGCCATTTCATAGGGCCAAGAATCTTCTTATCAGAGCACACATTCAATCTTTTTATATAATTTCCAAGGAAAGTAATAAAATAGAAAAAAGGATACAGATTTAAGTTTCTTTGTAATTTTGAATATCAAGCTTTCCTGGATCTGACTATTCCTAATACCACAAGTTACTTCCCAAGAGGAGATATGAGCCAGCTTTTCTGGATGCTGCTCCCATCTTAGTTATTTCCTCCTCTGGACCTGTGTTCAGTGACTCCCGCCCTTTAGAATGTCCCATCATCCTTTCTCTACCAATCCATCATCTCCTTCAAAATCTGGCTCCAAGCTAGCCTCCTTCTAAGAAGTCTTCCTTGTTTTTCATATTCTAAGCTTCTCAAGGACTCTCTGTAGTATACCCACACTTGCTTACATATTGCTTGCAAATCATTCTCCAGTTGTTTCATGTTTCTGTGACTCTCCAAGTTAACTCTAAACTCCTAAAGGGCAGTGAATCTCTGCCAGTGGAAAGGAAAAGGAGAGAAGCTCCGGATTTTCCTAATGATCATACAACACTGGGCACAAGGCAACCACTAGGGGCCTAGGACCCATCAAATGGCAGTGAAATTCCACTAGGATTAAAGTTAGATGGGGCAATCCAAGTTTGGAAGATCAGAGACATCTATATTCTGTTCTTAGTAGTTCCACAGTCCTTCTAAATCACCAGGACTGCAGACATAAAAGTTTCATCTAGCCACTAGCTCTAGCTGAACATATCACAGGTTACTTAAAGTGCAATTTATTTTTAATAGAAAAATTGATTCTGGAATGAAACATGAAGTAGCCTCTTTTTTTCTTTTTCGGTAGTAGACTAACCTTTTAAAGAATAGCATTCTTGCCCTAGAGAGGGGCATAAAAGTTTAAAAGGTTATTTTCCACATTACATGTAACCCACATGCTCACCTTTCCTATCTCTTTGCTGGATCTGCGCACAGGGTGCCTGTGGCACTAACTCACTGAAAATATCGGCTCCATTAATGCATGATTTACTTCTCTTTACTTGGCAAAGTACAGACTTCATATTTCAAAGCAAATTCAAGCTTTTGTAATTCATTACCTACTCCATGAAATGTGATAGCATTAAATTTTCTCTCTTCAAAACTCAAAAGAGCAAAGCAAATGCTGAAGAGAAGTCTTCCCTGACCCACCCAGAGGAGTGGTTGCTCCCCGATGTGAGTTCCTATGGCACTTTTAACGAATTTCTCTCATTAAACTTATCATAGTTGATCGCAACTATTTGTTTACATATCTGCCTCTCCAACTGCCAACTCCCAAAGAGCAGAAATCCTGTCCTATTCATCCCTTTGCAGCTTCATATTGTGAGTACTATAAGGTGCAACCCAGATCTTTTTCAGAACAAGACTCCCATTCCCTCAGCTGCTGGAATTGCTGCCTGCTGTCAGCTCATAGCTGAGTCTCTTTATTGAAATTGCACATAGCTGAGGGCAAGTGCTATCTCTCCTCCAATGACTGGCCAATGCAAGAGTACCATGGCCCTGCACCACTACCTCAATTCAGGATGGTTCTGAAGGACCATTCCAGCTCCAGATCTCTGTGCTATCAGCTAGTCTTCATCTGCATCTGTAGCACAGCTTAGTTTCCCTTCTGTCCAGCTCTGCTTCTCCCACTGTCTCCCAGGTGTTTCTGGGAGGTGATAGTCCTCTCCAACAAATCTCCTGCACATAAGTCTCCATCTCAAAGCATGCTTCCCAGAGAAACCAACTTAAGACACTCCAGACCACAGTATGGTGTCTAGTTCATACTAGATATGTCATTAATATTTGGTAAAAGAATGAGTAAAGTATATGGGCAATTAATAAATAAAAACAATTAAACAATTGGAACTTCCAATATTTTACTTCCACTGCTCTTCCCACCCCTTCCTCCTAGGATTGTGGTCCTTAGCTGTCAACATAGACAAGTATTAACTGAGCTCTAATGTGCTAGGCAATGTTCTCAGTGCTAGGGAATCAGAAACAACTCTCCTTGTCAGCACCTATAGCTGGAAGGAGACTGTTCCACGTACAGCACAGCCAGGTTCAATGTTCCTTGCAGACACTGTAGTAGTGATTCCATTTACATCTGAGATATAGAATTGCATCCCTAAACATTTTATCTATACTCCTAGCTTTGCCTAGGCAGCATCTCATGGATACTTTGAGACTTGGAGAATGGAATGACTGTGATACCAAAACCAGACAAAAATAGTATTTAAAGAGAAAACTACAGAGTAATATCCCTCATGAATATAGACTAAAAAAATCCTTAACAGAAAAATATTACAATGTAAAATTCAGCAATATTTATTATACAAAGAGTTATAAATCCATGACCAATGGAGCTTATTCTAGGGATGCAAGGTTGGTTTAATATTTGAAACTCAATCAATGTAAACTAGTATATTAACAGCCTAGAGAAAAAAAAATCACATGATGAAGGCTGATACAGAAAAAGCATTTGATGAAATTCCATACCCTTTAATAATAAAAACTCTCAGAAAAATAGGAATAGATAGAAACTTCCTCAACTTGCAAAGAAGAATCTACAAAAACTTTAGAGCCAACATTATACTTAACATTATACTTCCCTCTAAGATCAAGAATAAGAATGTTAGTCTCAGTGCTTTTGTTCAAAATACAAGTGGAAAGTCCAACTAGTGCAGTAAGTCAAAGAAAAGAAAGAAAAAGAGAAAGAAAAAGAAAGAAAGAAAGAAAGAAAAGAAAGAAAGAAAGAGAAAGAAAGAAAGAAAGAAAGAAAGAAAGAAAGAAAGAAAGAAAGAGAGAGGAAGGAAGGAAGGAAGGAGGGAGGGAGGGAGGGAGGGAGGGAGGGAAGGAAGGAAAGAAGGAAGGAAGGAAGGAAGGAAGGAAGGAAGGAAGGAAGGAATCATAGGCATTTTTATCAGAAAGGAAGAAATAAAACTGTTCATATTTGCAGATGACATGATTGTCTTCATAGAAAATCCCCAAGAATCTACCAAAAAAGAAAACTCCTAGGACTGATAAATTCAGCAAAGCTGCAGACTACAAAATAAGCCTACAAAAGTCAATTGCACTTCTATATACTAGCAATGAACAAGTGTACAGCAAGATTAAAAGTACAATACCAGGGGAGGGATCCAAGATGGCCGAATAGGAACAGCTCTGGAATGCAGTTCCCAGCAAGAACAATGCAGAGGGTGAATGATTACCACATTTTCAAATGAGTTTTTACTGCCTACACACCAGGAGATTCCCGGGCTGAAAAGCATCACAAGTTCCCAGCACTGCTGTTTCAGCCGTCGCAAGGGGTCGCTGCACAAAAACTCACACAAATCTGGGAGGCCATTTCAACTGGCACATGGAATGCCTGGGAGACAGAGCCACCCATTCAATTGAAAAAAAGGGGGCTGAAACAGGAAGCCAGGAGATCTGGCTCAGCAGGCCCCACCCCTACAAACACCAGCAATCTGAAACGCACTGGACTGAGAGTTTCACAACAAGTGCAGCTGGACCCAGGACAGTCCAGCTCTGTGGGGGAAGGGCGTCTGCCATTACCAAGGCAGTCTGCCACTACTGAGTCAGTCCACCATTACCAAGGCAGTCTGCCATTACTGAGGCAGACCGCCATTATTATACCTCTGAAAACAAAACTGCAAGGAAGTTCACATAGCAGCTGGGCAGAGCCACAGCAGCTCAGCAATGCCTCTGCTGGCAGACTGTGACTAGGCTACCTCCTTGCTGGGCAGGGCATCTCTGAAAAAAGGCAGCAGCATGTCAGGAACTTATAAATAAAGCCCCAGCTTCCCAGGACAGAGCACCTGGGAAAAAGGCAGTTATGAGTTCCACTGCAGCTGACTTAAAAGTACCTGCCCAGCAGATCTGAACAGAACAACGGAGCTCCCAGCACAGCACTTGAGCTCCTATAAGGGATAGGCTGTCTCCTCAAGCAGCTCCCTAACCCCCATATATCCAAAGAGACACCTCATAAAGGAGAGCTCAGGCTGACATCTGGCAGGTATCCTTCTGGGATGAAGATAACAGAAGAAGAAACTGGCAGCAACCCTTACTGTTCTGCAGCCACTGCAGGTGATCCCCAGGCAAACAGGATCTGGAGTGGACTTCCAGCAGTCCTACAGCAGAGGATCCTGACTGTTAGAAAGAAAAATAAAACACAGAAAGAAATATCTTCAACATCAACAAAAAGGACATCAACTCAGAGACCCCATCTGAAAGTTACCAACTACAAAGACCACAGGTATATAAATCCACAAAGATGGGATGAAACCAGGGCAAAAAGGATGAAAACACCCAAAACCAGAATGCCTCTCCTCCTCCAAGGGTTCACAACTCCTCACCAGCAGGGGAACAAAGCTGGATGAAGAACAAGTCTGATGAATTGACAGAAACGGGCTTCAGAAGGAGAGTAATAACAAACTTCTCTGATCTAAAAGAACATGTTCTAATCCAATGTAAAGAAACAAAGAACTTTGAAAAAAGGTTTGATGAAATGCTAATGAGAATAAACAGCTTAGAGAAGAATATAAATGACCTGATGGAGCTTAAAAATGCAACATGAGAACTTTGCAAAGCATACACAAGTTTCAATAGCCAAATCAACCAAGCAGAAGAAAGGGTATCAGAGATTGAAGATCAACTCAATGAAATCAAATGAGAAGGCAAGTTTAGAGAAAAAAGTAAAAAGAAATGATCAAAGCCTCCAAGAAATATGGGATTATGTGAAAAGACCTAATCTACATTTGATAGGTGTACCTGAATGTGACGGAGAGAATGAATCCAAGCTGGAAAACACTCTTCAGGATATTATCCAGGAGAATTTCCCCAACTTAGCAAGGCAGGCCAATATTCAAGTCCAGGAAATACAGAGAACATGACAAAGATATTCCTCAAGAAGAGCACCCCAAGGCACATAATCATCAATTCACCAGGGTTGAAATGAAGGAAAGAATGCCAAAGGCAGGCAGACAGAAAGGTCGGGTTACCCACAGAGGGAAGCCCATCAGACTCACAGCAGATCTCTCCGCAGAAACCCTACAAGCCAGAAGAGAGTGGGGGCCAATAATCAACATCCTTAAAGAAAAGAACTTTCAACCTAGAATTTCATACCCAGCCAAACTAAGGTTTATAAGCGAAGGAGAAATAAAATCCTTTCTGAGCAAGCAATTGCTGAGAGACTTTGTCACCACCAGGCCTGCCTTACAAGAGCTCTGGAAAGAAGCACTAAACAAGGAAAGGAACAACCAGTACCAGCCACTCCAAAAATGTACCAAATGGTAAAGAGCATCGACACAATGAAGAAACTGCTTCAACTAATAGGCAAAATAACCACCTAGCATCAAAATGGCAGTAATAACAATAATATTGTTATTCACACATAACAATATTAACCTTAAATGTAAATGGGCTAAATGCTCCAATCAAAAGACACAGACCAGATAAAAGTCAAAACCCATCAGTGTGCTGTATCCAGGAAACCCATTTCATGTGCTAGGACACATATAGGCTCAAAATAAAGGGATGGAGGAAGATTTATCAAGCAAATGGAGAGCAAAATAAAAGCAGGAGTTGCAATCCTAGTCTCTGATAAAATAGACTTTAAACCAGCAAAGATCAAAAGAGACAAAGAGGGGCATTACATAATGGTAAAAGGAATCAATGCAACAAGAAGAGCTAACAATTCTAAATGTATACGTACCCAATACAGGAGCACCAAGATACATAAAGCAAGTTCTTAACAACCTACAAAGAGACTTAGGCTCCCACACAATAATAGTGGCAGACTTTAACACTCCACTTGTCAATACTAGACAGATCAACAAGATAGAAAATTAACAAAAATTTCCAGGACTTGAACTCAGATCTGGAGCAAGCAAACCCAATAGACATCTACAGAACTCTCCAGCCCAAATCCACAGAATATACATTCTTCTCAGCACTACCTTGCACCTACTCTAAAATTGACCACATAATTGGAAGTAAATCACTCCTCAGCAAATGCAAAATAACAGAAATCATAACAGTCTCTCAGACCTCAGTGCAATCAAATTAGGACTCAGGATTAAGAAACTAACTCAGAACTGCACAACTTCATGGAAACTGAACAACTGGCTCTTGAATGTTGACTGGATAAACAATGAAATGAAGGCAGAAATAAAGATGTTCTTCGAAACCAACAGGAATGAAGACACAACGTACCAGAATCTCTGGGACACATTTAAAGCAGTGTCTAGAGGGAAATTTATATTAATAAATGCTCACATGAGAAGCAAGGAAAGAACTAAAATCAACACCCTATCATCAAAATTGAAAGAGCTAGAGGAGCAAGATCAAAAAAACTCAAAAGCTAGCAGAAGACAATAAATAACTAAGATCAGAGCAGAAATGAAGGAGATAAAGACACAAAAAACCCTTCAAAAAATCAATAAATCCTGGAGCTGCTTTTTGAAAACATCAACAAAATGGACAGACTGCTAGCCAGATTACTAAAAAAGAAAAGAGAGAAGAATCAAAAGGTGCAATAAAAAATGATAAAGGAGATATCACCACAGATTTCACAGAAATACAAGTAACCGTCAGAGATTACTACAAACAACTTTATGCACATAAGCCAGTAAACCTGGAAGAAATGGATAAATTCCTGGACACTTGCACCCCCCCAAGCCTAAACCAGGAAGTTGAAACCCTGAATAGACCAATAACAAGGGCTGAAGTTGAGGCAGCAATTAATAGCCTATCAAACAAAAAACGCCCAGGTGCAGATGGGTTCACTGCCAAATTCTACCAGACATACAAAGAGGAGCTGTTACCACTCCTTCTGAAACTATTCCAAACAATCCAAAAAGAGGGAATCCTTCCCAAATTATTTTATGAGACCAACATCATGCTGATACCAAAACCTGGCAGAGACTCGACAAAAAAAGAAAACTTCAGGCCAATATCCATGATGAACATAGATGCAAAAATCTTCAATAAAATACTGGCAAACTGATTGCAGCAGCACATCAAAAAGCTTATCCATCACCATCAAGTAGGCTTCATCCTAGGGATGCAAGGCTGGTTCAACATATACAAATGTATAAACATAATCCACCAGATAAACAGAACCAAAGACAAAAACCACATGATTATCTCAATTGATGCAGAGAAGACCTTCAACAAAATTCAACAGTGCTTTATGCTATAAACTCTCAATAAACTAGGTATCGACAGAACGTATCTCAAAATAATAAAAGCTATTTATGACAAACCCACAGCCAATATCATACTGAATGGGCAAAAACTGGAAGCATTCCCTTTGAAATCTGGCACTAGACAAGGATGCCCTCTCTCACCACTCCTATTCAATATAGTATTGGAAGTTCTAGCCAGAGCAATCAGGCAAGAAAAAGAAATAAAGGGTATTGAATTAGGAAAAGAGGAAGTCAAATTGTCTATATTTGCAGACAACATGATTTTATATTTAGGAGACCCCATAGTCTTAGCCCAAAATCTCCTGAAACTGATAAGCATCTTCAGCAAAGTCTCAGGATACAAAATCAATGTCCAGAAATCACAAGCATTCCTGTACGCCAATAACAGACTTAAAGAGAGCCAAATCAAGAACGAACGGCCATTCACAATTGCTACAAAGAGAATAAAATACCTAGGAATACAACTAGCAAAGGATGTAAAGGACCTCTTCAAGGAGAACTACAAACCACTGCTCAATGAAATAAGAGAGGACACAAACAGATGGAGAAACGTTCCATGCTCATGGTTAGGAAGAATAAATATAGTGAAAATGGCCAAACTGCCCCAAGTAATTTATAGATTCAATGCTATCCCCATCAAGCTACCTATGACCCTCTTCACAGAACTGGAAAAAAACACCTTAAACTTCATATGGAACCAAAAGAAAGCCGGCATAGCCAAGACAATCCTAAGCAAAAAGAACAAATCTGGAGGCATCACACTATCTGCTTCAAACTATGCTATAAGGCTACAGTAATCAAAACAGCATGGTACTGGTACCAAAACAGAGACACAGACCAATGGAACAGAAGAAGGCCTCAGAGGCAACACCATACATCTACAACCATCTGATCTTTGACAAACCTGGCAAAAACAAGCAATGGGGAAAGGATCCTCTGTTTAATAAATAGTGTTGGGAAAACTGGCTAGCCATGGGCAGAAAGCAGAAACTGGACCCCTTCCTGACACCTTACACTAAAATTAACTCCAGATGGATTAAAGACTTAAATGTAAGACCTAACACCATAAAAACCCTAGAAGAAAACCTGGGCAAAACAGTTCAGGACATAGGCATAGGCAAGGACTTCATAACTAAAACATCAAAAGCATTGTCAACAAAAGCCAAAATAGACAAATGGGATCTAATTAAACTCCAGAGCTTCTGTACAGCAAAAGAAACAATCATTAGAGTGAATCAGCAACCAACAGAATGGGGAGACATTTTTGCAATCTACCCATCTGACAAAGAGCTAATATCCAGAATTTACAAAGAACTAAAACAGATTTACAAGAAAAACAAACAAACAAACCCATTCAAAAGTGGGCAAAGGACATGAACAGACAATTTTCAAAGAAGACATATATGATGCCAACAGAAAACATATGAAAAAATGCTCATCATCACTGGCCATTAGAGAAATGCAAATCAAAACCACATTGAGATACCATCTCATGCCAGTTAGAATGGCGATCATTAAAAAATCTGGAGACAACAGAAGCTGGAGAGGATGTGGAGAAATAGGAACACTTTTACACTGTTGGTGGGAGTGTAAATTAGTTCAACCATTGTGGAAGACAGTGTGGTGATTCCTCAAGGACCTAGAAATAGAAATTCCATTTGACCCAGCAATCCCATTACTGGGTATACATCCAAAGGATTATAAATCATTCTATTATAAAGACACATGCACATGTGTGTTTATTGCGGCACTGTTTACAATAGCAAAGACCTGGAAGCAACCCAAATGCCCATCAACGATAGACTGGACAAGGAAAATGTGGCACATATACACCATGAAATACTATGCAGCCATCAAAAACGATGAGTTTGTGTACTTTGTAGGGACATGGATGAACCTGGAAACCATCATTCTCAGCAAACTGACACAAGAACAGAAAATCAAACACCACATGTTCTCACTCATAGGGGTGTGTTGAACAATGAGAACACATGGACACAGGGAGGGGAGCATCACACACGGGGGTCTGTTGTGGGGGAATAGGGGAGGGGCAGCAGTGGGTAGGGAGGTTGGGGAGGGATAACATGGGGAGAAATGCCAAATATAGGTGACTGGGAGATGGAGGCAGCAAACCACATTGCCATGTATGTACCTATGCAACAATCCTACATGTTCTGCAAATGTACCCCAGAATCTAAAGTGCAATTACACACATATATAGATAAAATAAAATAAATTCTCAGAAGAAAAAAGAGAAGAAATAGTACAATGCCATTTATGTTCATTCAAAAAACTGAAGTACTTAAATGTAAATTTAACATGCACAGTATTTGCATGCTAAAAACTACAAAATGCTCATTGAAAAATATGAAAGGATATTTAAATATGTGGAGATACACTTTTATTCATAAGTTAAAAGACTCTAGATAGTACAGGTCTGAATTTTTCCCAAAATGAGATATAAGTTTAACTGAATTCCTATAAAAATACCAGCAAGATTTTTTCTAGTCACAGACAAGATTATTCTCAAATTTATGTTGAAAGGCAAAAAAAAAAAAAAAATCCTCAAATATACAAAACTATTTTTTAAAATAATAAAGTGGGAGCAGACATCATACTCAATTCCAAGACTTATTGTAGAGCTACAGTAATCAGTTTTATGGTTCTGGCAAAGAGACAGACACAGACTAATGAGACAATAGAAGACTTAAAGTAGACTCATCCACAAAAATACGCCCACTGATAATTGAGAATGATGCAAAAACAGTTCAATGAAGAAAGAAGATCTTCTTTTCAAAAAATGGTACTGGATCAATTAGACATCCACAGGAAAAAAAAAAAAGCCTCAAATTGAGTGTCAGACTTTACACAAAAATCAGCTAAACCTGGATTACAGACTTAAACATAAAATTTTAAACTATAATACTTTTAGGAAAAAATATAATATTTTCTGAATCTAGGGCTAGGCAAAGAGTTCTTAGACATAATACCAAAAGTGTGATTCATAAAGGAAATGATAACTTTAACTTTATTGATATTAAAAATGTTTGCTCTGTGGAAGATCCTGTTAAGAGGATGAAAAGATAAGCCATACACTAGAAGAAGATATTTGCAAACCATGTATCCAACAAAGGACTAGTACCTAGCATATACTGAATAAAGCACTCTTGAAACCAAAAGTAAAAATAAATAAATAAATAAATACATTCAGATAGAAAATGGACAAAAGACATGCACAGATATTTCACTGAAGCTGATACTGTATATATATGGAAATAAGCACATGAAATGATATTAAACATTATTGGCCAGGTGAGAGACGCAATTTAAATTCACAATGAGATATAACTGCACACCTATCTGGATGGTTATAAGTGTTAGCAAATATGAGAGAAATTGGATTTAGATTACTCGTATGTTGCCAGTAGGAATGTAAAATAGTACAGGCTTCTGGCAATGTTTTAAAATGCTATACATGCAGTTATCACATGATGCAATAATTATACTTCTTAGCATTTGTCCCAGAGAAATAAAAACTTAAGTCACACAAACCTGTACAATATTAATCTACATAACAGCTCATAATCATCAGAGCAAAAAATCGATAGCAACTCAGATTTCCTTCAGCAGATGAATGCTTAACGAACCTAGCACAGATATACCATGGAACACTACTTAGCAGTAAAAAATCAACTAATAATATATGCTATAACTGGAACTGATATTCAGAGAATTATGCTGAGTGACAAAGCCAATTCCAAAAATTGTATACTGTATGATTCACTTTATATAATCTTCTAGAAAGGACAAAAATAGAAAGGGAAAATGGATTAGTGATTGCCAAGGACTGAGGAGTGGTAGGTGAAGGAGGAAATTGGGTGTGGCTATAAAAGGGCAACAGTGGGGAGCCTCATGCTGGTAGAAAATCTCTGCATCTTTAATGTGTCCATGCCGATATCCTGATTGGGAACTGTACTACAGTTTTGCAAGATGTTGCCATTAGGGGAAAACGCTGGATCTCTCTACTATTTTTTTGTTTTATTTTACTTTAAGCTCTGGGATACATGTGCAGAACGTACAGGTTTGTTATGTAGGTATATAAGTGCCATGGTGGTTTGCTGCACCTATCAACCTGTCATCTAGGTTTTAAACCCTGCATGTGTTAGGCACCTGTCCTAATGCTCTCCCTCCCCTTGCCCCTAACCCTCTGACAGACCCCAATGTGTGATGTTCCCCTCCCTGTGTCCATGTGTTCTCATTGTTCAATTCTCACTTATGAATGAGAACATATAGTGATTGGTTTTCTCTTTCTCTGTTGGTTTGCTGAGAATTATGGTTTCCAGCTTCATCCATGTCTTTGCAAATGACATGAACTCATTCTTTTTATAGCTACACAGTATTCCGTGGTGTATATGTGCCATGTTTTCTTTATCCAGTCTATCACTGATGGGCATTTGGGTTGGTTCCAAGTCTTTGCTATTGTAAATATTGCTACAATAAACAATAAACATTCTACTATAAAGACAAATACATGTCCATTTGTCTTTATAGTAGCATGATTTATCTAATTAAACTAAAGAGCTTCTGCACAGAAAAAGAAACTATCATCCAAGTGAACAGGCAATTTACAGAATGGGAGAAAGTTTTTGCAATGTATCCCACTGACAAAGGGCTAATATCCAGAATCACAAGGAACTTAAACAAATTTACAAGAAAAAAAAATCCCATCAAAAAGTGGGCAAAGGATATGAACAGACTTTTCTCAAAATAAGACATTTATGCGACCAACAAACATATGAAAAAAAGCTAATCATCACTAGTTATTAGAAAAATGCAAATCAAAACCACAGTGAGATACCATTTCATGCCAGTTAGAATGGTGATCAGTAAAAAGTCAGGAAACAACAGATGCTGATGAAGTTGTGGAGAAATAGGAATGCTTTTACACTGTTAGTGGAAGTGTAAATTAGTTCAACCATTGTAAAAGACGGTGTGGTGATTCCTCAAGGATCTAGAACCAGAAATACCATCTGACCCAGCAATCCCATTACTGGGTATATACCCAAAGGATTATAAACCTCTGTACTATTTTTTATAACTGCATGTGAACCTACAATTATCTCAGATTTAAAAGTTCAATTTTTCAAAAGGGGGACATGATTGGATTTGGCAATAATTTCTTGGTTACGACACCAAAGGGATAGCCAACAAAAGAAAAAACAGACAAATTAGATTTTGTGGAAAGTTAAAAATTTTGTGCATCAAAAGACGCTATCAACAGAGTGAAGGGGCAACCCACAGAATGGGAGAAAATATTTGCAAATTACATATCTGATAAGAGACTAATATGCAGACTATATAGAGAACCCCTGAAACTCATCAGCCAAAAAACAAGCAACCTGATTCAAAGATGAGTGAAGAACTTGAACAGACATTTCTCCAAAGAAGGTATATAAAATGCCCAATAAGCTCAACATTACTAGTCATTAGGAAAATACAAAACAAAACTACAAGATACCACTTCACATCCATTAGGATAGCTACTGCTAAAAATTAAAAAAAAAAAAATTTGGAGCCCTTATGCAGTATTGACAGGAATGTAAATGGTACAACTGCTATGGAAAACGGTATGGCTATCTCTCAAGAAACTGAAAATAGAATTAGCACCTGATTCAGCAAATCCACTTCTGGGTATATACACAAAAGAATTGAAAGCAGGATCTTGTACACTCATACTCATAGCAATATTCACAATAGCCAGAATGTGAAAGCAACCAGATGTTCCCCCAAAAGTGATATGTTGAAATCCTAAACCCAAGTTTGATGGGTATTAGGAGATGGGGGTCTTTGGGAGATGATTACGCCATGAGGGTTCCACTCTCATGAACGAGATTCATGTTCTTATAAAAGGGATCCCAGAGAGCTCTCTCACTCTTTTTGCCATGTCAGGGTACAATGAGAAGTTGACAGTCTGCAACCTGGAAGAAGAACTGAACCATGCTAGCATCCTGAGCTTGGACTTGCAGGCCTCCAGAACTGTGAGAAACAAATCTCTGTTTGTAAGCCACCCAGCCTATGGTACTTGTTACAGAAGTTTGAACTGATTAAGACAGATGGTAAATATTACGTTATGTGTATTTTACCACAATTAAAAAAGAAAATGTTAGAAAAAAGAAGGCAAAGAGGTGGGGGAAGCCACAGACTTCATTAGTGCTTAATCAGAGCTATCCAGACATGGAAGAAAAAATCTACTAGCACATACCTGATTAAAACTGGAATATGTTGCCAAGGCTTTTCCAGAGCCTTAGTGAATTGCCCCTCAAGACCATTCCACTTCCTTTGCTCTCCATCTATGCTCACCATGCAGCTTGCTGATGTTCGTTGGACCCTCGGCAACACTGTCCACAGGGAGGAGAATCTGCGGAGACCAAAGTGGTCCAGGTGTGTTAGCAGGTCTGAGTTCACTGCAAGTAAACATCTGGCACTCTGGTTCACGTAGCAGCCCCTTGTGAGTACAGCTCAAGCCCCATTGTGTCCGCTGCCTCCCAAGTGCCCTGTGGAGCCAGGGTGCAGAGCCGCAGCAGAGGTCTGGCCTGGACTGCTGCACCTTCACCACGTGCTGCCATCCCATGTGCCCCCGCACAGCCCGCCAGCCTCACTCCCTGCCATTCTGTCCTGGCATTTGGCTTCAACTGAGACAAAACTGAGGAAGTCTGGCTCTGAGGGAGTACTGCAGCCTCCATTCTTTATCCTGAAAACAGAGAACTCTGCCTTTGAGACAGGAGCTCACAGTCCGTCGCCTGCCTATTCACGATGTGTGAATTCTTTGTCACAGTTATCACTTTTCGATTCTAGGTTGTCTGGCAGCCAATATTATGTCTAACATATGCACATGCATGTATTATATATACCGATATAATATATTTTCTTATTTCTTTATCTTTTCCTCTTTCTACCTATTCCTGACACATAGAGACTCTGAATCCAATTCTGCTCACATCTTGCCAATTAAGACTCTTCCTGTATCATTCATAGCTCTCCCGGTCTAATACATTACTTTAAGTTCAAACTTGGCAACTCTCCCCTTGATACCTGCTGATGGATAAGTGCCTCACATGGTACCAGGGAGAAAGGTGGGTTTCCCAGTGGCACAGGCATTTAATCCTACCCCACCCAGGAGCATGGGCTAGGCAGGCACTCCAAGACCTGGGACTGACTCACAGACCAAGGCCTTCTGGGATTTTAGAATTTTCTTACCCAGAAAATAGGATCAACACCACTGCCTTCATGAATTATTCAACACCTGCCACGGCTGTTCCTTGGTGAACAATGAAATAATGGAAACTGACAACATTGATTTGTGGTGAATTTTTAGTGACGCCAAGTTCATGGCAAGTGAGCAGGGGCCGGCAAAGCTCAGAGGAACTTGACCACAAGAATGGTCAGCCCGTAGCTCCCCTGGGAACATTGCCATTTGGTCAACAGTGCAGCCAAGCTGGATGTCCTTTGCGAGGGTCCTTTTCCTCTCAGGGTTTGGGGTAGATGAACGTAGCCTCTCACTGAAAAAACACAGTCACTTGGGCTTACCAAGCCAGTTCCCAGCCAGGAGGATGGGTGAGACTCTTGAAGCATTTCAGGAAGCATTTGAATTGCTAGATAATTAGAAGATCGATAACATAATTTCAGCTGCTTAGCAGGGTGCTAAGAAAGAAAGGCTTCATTTCAGCATATTTTGAATTTTGCATTAGGGTTTCACTAATTAAAAGGAAAAAAAATATTGGCGCCATGTCTAATCCTTCCATTAATCTCCCTCAACATATATTCTGCTGCCTGTTACTGTATAATCATTAAATGTAAAATATTAAACTGGACATTTGACTTTATTGATCACTTTATGGACTAAAGATACAGCAAGTAATTATCTGGCAAGACAGATTTATTGATTGAGCTGTCATTGGGACAGCTGAAATTGACATATAGTTGATTATTCTTCTAGTATGCTGTTTCCATCAATTATTTTGTCTCATTCCCTTTCTCATCAAGAATTGTATATTTATAGTTAATTTCTATTTAAAACTCAAAAGAAGACTTTTCACCCTAAATTTAGTGTGTGGTTTTCTACGTAGATCAGAAACACTGCAGGCTCACTGTATAGACTTAGCTTTGTATACTTGGGTATTTGATCAATTCTGAGACAAGGTAACTTTTAACTGGCATTTTATCTCTCTAAACCTGGTTTTCCTACTTGAAAAATAATCTTATCTCTTCTGAATATTTTTTCCCTTCCTTACTCTGCTTGTTCTCTCAGCATTTACAATTCAGCTCAGTTTGCTAAAGAGAAGTAGGGTCTTTCCAGTGTTCTCAGCACTGTTCAGGATGCTGGGAATACCAAAGTGGGGAAGATGGAGCCCCTGCCCTCAGGGGAGTTTACAGTCTAATGAAGAAGACTGGCCTGGACCCCAAAAAGCATGAAGAAGAGTCTGAGGAGGCAAAAGCTGAGTGTGGGCAATATTTAGACCTAAGCAGCCCCCAGGTTCATTGTGACGTAGGACTTTGTTTCTAAATCCTGTGCTAGCAGCAAAGTCAAAGTCACCCACCACATCCTGGGTATAGAGAATGGGATGGAAGGGGAAATTATTTTTAAATCCCATTCTGGAACATGCAAGAAGGCTGTTCTTAGAGTTCATCTTTTTCAGATTTAGCAGCTGACTTCATGGATGATCTTTAACACAAACCGAGAGTTTCATGGAATTTCTTTCTTGGAATAGATTTTCAGAGAAGTCCTAATAAGGTGTTTTGCCTGTCTTCTTTATGTTTAGATCATAAATACATAGCTGTACAGTATATCTTCCTACATGTAGTTCTTTCCATGGTTCCTTTCATCCTCTCTGTGTGCAGAGACCATGACTTGCATGTTTTGTCTTGTTTTGTTTTGTTTTTTGACTCTTTCTCCCCACCCTTTTGTGTTTGTGCATTCAGCAGGTATTTAATAAATGATAACAGAAGCTTCTTTTGAGGTAGTTGGAGGGTAGTAACTCATTTAGAACAATCCTGTTTCCAAGAAGCTAAGTTCTAAATTTCATTTAGAAAATTGAATTTTGGCACAGGGTAGGTGTGCTTTAAAGTTTTTTCAGGATATTTGGGACCTAGGAACTCAAGTTACCTTAAATGGTGGGGGCATGATGGCTGATGGCATGAATGAATGAAGTTGAAATCAATCTTATTTCAGCATCTCCAGAACACAGCCTGGAGTCATGGAAACAGCATTGCACATAGGTTAGGAAGCCTAGATTTAGGTCTCAGTGGCCCTGGGAAGTGACTCAACACTTTGAGTTCCATTCCCTCTTTTGTTAAATAAAGTGGTTGGGCCAGATACACAGAAAAGGCATTTCGCACTCTGAAATTCCACTGGGCTATTTTGTTTTGCGTAGGATACAGCCTCTGTGGCTTCTTACTTCACATATCTGGATAAAGAAAGAATGATTTGCTCTTAACTTGTTATTACTGTACTTCAGCTTTGGAAAGTACTTGTGAGTGAGCACAGTTATCTTTGTTTTTTATACCTGTAGAGAACTGTAGGACAGTCTTTAGGACTAAACTCCACATATTTTTAGGGTAGAAACTCTCAATCTTATTTTCCTTCTCCTTTTTAATCTTTTTTAGAAAGCTGATGGAAAGTGCAAGCCCTTTTCTAGAACAGTGACGGAACTCATAAGAACAACATTTTGTCTACGATTTCATAGTGGTAAGAGGGAGCGTATAAGGCTGTTTCCAGGTTGTAAATCCCCCTCTAGGCCTATTTTAGGGGCAGATTTTGCTCTGATGTGAATTTTTTTTTTTTTTTTGAGATGGAGTTTTGCTCTTTTTGCCCAGTCTGGAGTGCAATGGCATAATCTTGGTTCACTGCAGCCCCCGTCTCCCGGGTTCAAGCAATTCTCCTGCCTTAGCCTCCCGAGTAGCTGGGATTACAGGCACGTGCCACCATACCTGGCTAATTTTGTATTTTTAGGAGGTGGGGGGCGGTTTCTTCATGTTGGCCAGACTGGTCTCAAACTCCCGACCTCAGGTGATCCACCTGCCTCAGCCTCCCAAAGTGTTGGGATTACAGGTGTGAGCCACTGCGCCCGGCTGATGTGAATATTTTGTTCTTTAACCCTCTCAGCTTTGCTACCTGCTAGCTACGTGACCACAAGTTGCTTAACCGTTCTGACTCCCTTTGGAAACACTCCTGGAGTGTTAAGGTTAAGCAATTTGCAACTACACCTACTAGCTACTAGTTGGGAGCAGTAACTTTATGAGCTAAGTAAGTAAAGCACCTAGCGTTGTCCCTGGTGCACAGCACTAGTTACCCACTCATAAAATGTTTTCCTTCCCTTTCTCACACTTAAAAAATCTCAGGGCTGGGCATAGTGGCTCATGCCTGTGGTCCCGGAGCTTTGGGAGGCTGAGGCAAGAGGATTGCGTGAGGCCAGAAGTTTAAGACCAGCCTCAGCAGCACAGCAAGACTGCATCTCTAAAAAAGAAATTATAATAATACAAAATTTAAAAATTTTAAAAAAGTATCAGTCAAACCCGATATATGTATAACTATATATTTTCCTTTTGCAGTTTGGAGTTCAGTTCTTTTCTGTATTATCTGCACCCCTCTCACTGCCACCCCCCAACTTTCTGCTTTACCAATATTTGTATTGTTCTCTTTTATACACTTGGATTTCTACTTTTTTGTTTAAGAAATTTCTACTATTTAGAAATAGCACTTTTGTGCGCCTTTTGCCAAAATGAAGTTCACTTTTAATTCTCCAGATTTGCTACTTCTAAGGTTAAAGCCTTAGTTACATTAGCATGGCCCAGAATTTCCTATTTTAAATCTTTCCTGGGGCTGAAAATTAATCTTTCCTTAGGCAGTATCTAAAGGGTATGCGTATTGAGTGATCTAAAGATCAATTAAACACTGACAGAGATTCAGTAAAGAAACTGTTTCTTCACACAAAAAGAGGTGATAGTGATGCAAGTAGAATATAGGAACGTTGAGTTTGGTTTTCCTAGATACCTTAAGGAACACAGGGATAACTGGGGAAGCTGGTGGGCTCCAAACTCTGCAGGTAACCCTGTGCCTCCAGAGTCCAGGAGATAGAGCAGAGAGCTCATGTTTATTGAACAACTGTTACGTGCCCGTGGAAGTCCAAAGCTACAACACGGTGGCCTGCAGCCCACACACAACCCACAGATGTGAGGTTTTTTTGGTTTTACTCTCACAGTCCTTTAACAAACCATAAACCTATCTTTTAAAGTATATATTATATATGTATTATATACATATTCACATGCAGGCATACAAGGATCTCATGGCTTCTCCTGAAAAATTAGAATATTCACCAACACTAAACGCAGACTCTCATACAGAAGCAGTACGGAGCAGCAGACACACTCATTAGAGGGGTACAGCTCTTGATTCACCACAGTTCTTACCATGTACTCACTGTACGTGTATGTGCATATCACACGTGGTGCCTTTGCTTCCCAATTATCCAACTTTGGTAGGCTCTCTCTCCCTATATATATGTGTGTGTGTGTGGTATCTGCATGTGTCTGCATAGATAGATAGATAGATAGAATACAGTTTAATTTCTTTGATGCAAATTGTGTTGGCTTTGTGTTGCAAATGAGAAAATGTGCAGAACCTCAACTTACTTAGGGCATAGTTGAGAGGAGACAGTAAAGAGTTTCACCTGAACGTGCCTACCCCATGTAGTCCTAAAGGAATCACTTTCAGCATGGACAGTTTTGCTCCTAGAGAACATTTGCCAATGTCTGGAGGACATTTTCGGCTATTACACATGGGAAACAGGCATTTAGTGGGTGGAGGCCAAAGATGCTGCAAAGTATCCTACAACGTGAAGGACCATGTACTGTAACAAAAAATTATCTTGGTCCAAAATGTCAAAATGTCAATAGTTCTGAGGTTGAGAAATTCTTTGTGATGCTTAATTTTAGGTGTTGACTGGGTTAAGGAATATCTAGAGAAACCTGGTAAACCATTATTTTGGATGTGTCTGTGAGGGTGTTTCCAGAGGAGGCGAGCATGTGAGTCTAAGTGGGCTAGGTGAAGACCCACCCTCAGTGGGCGTGGGCATCGTCTAATCTGACAGGGGCCCAGAAAGAAGAAATACAGAAGGCAAATTGATCTCTCTTGAAGAGCTGGAATAGACTCTTCCTCTGATGCTTTGGACATCTGAATTTGTTTTTTTTTTTTCCCCATTTATTTTATTGCATTTTAGGTTTTGGGGTACATGTGAAGAACATGCAAAATTATTGCATAGGAACACACGTGGCAGTGTGATTTGCTGCCTTCCTCCCCATCACCTACATCTGGCATTTCTCCCCTTGCTATCTCTCCCCAGCTTCCCACCCCCCACCGTCCCTCCCCTATTTCCCCCCAACTGACCCCAGTGTGTAGTGCTCCCCTCCCTGTGTCCATGTGTTCTCATTGTTCAACACCCGCCTATGAGTGAGAACATGCGGTGTTTGATCTTCTGCTCTTCTGTCAGTTTGCTGAGAATGATGGTTTCCAGGTTCATCCATGTCCTTACGAAGGACCCAAACTCATCATTTTTGATGGCTGCATAATATTCCATGGTGTATATGTGCCACATTTTCCCTATCCAGTCTATCGTCGATGGGCATTTGGGTTGGTTCCAGGTCTTTGCTATTGTAAACAGTGCTGCAATGAACATTCGTGTACACGTGGACATCTGAATTTGAAAGTCACCAGCTTGTGGATGCCAGACCAATGCCCCCACCCTAAGTTCTCAGGCCTGCATCCTCAGACTCAGAATTACATCATTGGCTTCTCTGGTTCTGAGCCCTTCTGACTTGAACTAAACCACTACCAGCATTCCAGGGTTTTCCAGCTTGCAGATGGCATGCTCTGGGAGTTCTCAGCCTCCATAATCTTAAGAGCCGATTCCCCTAATTAATCTCCTCTCATATGGGTATATCTGTAACTACATATATATCTGTACATGCAGATATATCTCCTATTGGTTTTGTCTCTCAGTAGAACACTGACTAATACAAATTTTGACATTAGAGGAACAGAAATTTAAGGATAAATTTTCATAATTGATTTTAGTTTTTTTGGAATTGGTTGTTTAATCTGATTAGACCTAAAAATGCTAAAGATTGTACTTCTAATAGTACACACAGCACTAATAGCCCATGATATGAACTGTTTATAGAGATACACAAAATAAATGCATTTGATATTCCTAATTCTTATAAGAGACAAAACATTTTGTGATTCTATATGCGATACTTTCAGACATTTGTGGAAAACCGGAGAATATAAAGACATTTGTTAGTTGCTCCTAGTGTTGCTGGACCAAGTGACGAAGGAAAAGGATGAGCTCAGGCATTCTCTTTCTTGGCTCAAGCTTTGCATAAACGACCTGTGCAATCAGGTAAATGTAAAGAGATCACATGGTGAGGCAGAAAGCAAGAGAGAGAGAAACTGAGGAAGCCAGAATCTATTCAACAACCTGCTCTGGCAGAAACAAATACATTCCTTTGGGAGCAAGAACTCACTTCTAATGTCCTTCCAAAAGGACATTAATCTAATCATGAAGGATCTTCCCCCATGATACAAACACCTTCCACTAGACCCCACTTCCCAGTACTGCCACATTGGGAATGAAATTCCAACATGAGTTTTGCCAAGGACAAACCACATTCAAACAATAGCAGCATCTCTATGGTAAAGGGAAGTAAGCCTTTGTTAATCTGAAATCCTTTGCTTTTGTTTATATAGCACTGACTTAATTTACAACCCTTTTATGAGACCCGCTTACAAAATTTAAATCCCTGCTCCCATTTACTGACAGGCTCCAACAACCTGTCAGAAGAGAGAATGGTTTCTTTATAAGGTAAATTTGATAAGAAAAGAATTTTTACAGTACTAAATTAATTATTAATTTATTGACAAAGTCAAGCTGTGGAAAGAAGGAAAATCTATCTTTACTGAGAAATGTCTTTTTACTCCAATTTTATTTGCAGTGATACATCAAATGGTCAATATAAACTGAACATCTTTAACATATTTATATTCTGTCACTTGTGTATTATTTGCTACACATCAAAACAAAATGCTTGAGGAAAAAGACATATCATAAAGAGTAACTGTTTACAAGTAACCATAGGTGTTAAATTTGTCTTTAGCCAGTTATTTTTTTTTCTTGTTAAAACACACATAAACCCAGGGAAGCTTCAATATTTTCTATATTCCTAACCCCAAATCTATGAGTATGTTGCTGGTATTGGATGGAAGTTTGCATCACTATTTACACTATTTGGGAAAAGATTTGCTAAGGTGTTTTATAGTATAAATAGATTACTGGGCATAGGTACATATGCTTTTTAAAAGCAAATATAAAGAATTATGGTACTTGTCTTACTCCATTTTGTGCTGCTACAACAGAATACTACAGGCTGGGTAATTTATAAGAAGAGAAATGTATTTCTCACAGCTCTGGAGACTAGGAAGTCCAATATCAAGGTGCCATCATCTGGCAAGGGTCTCCTTGTCACATCATCCCATGGTTGAGGGCAGAAAGGCAAGAAAGCAGGAAAGAATAAAAGGAAGGGAGTTGAACTCATCCTTGTATCAGGAACCCACTCCTGAAATAACAACATTAATCTTTCATGAGGCAAAGCCTTCATGACCTAATCACCTCTTAAAAGTCCTACCTCTCAACACTGTTGCATTAGGCATTAACTTTCTAATGCGTGAATTTTGGGAAACACATTCAAACCATAGCAGTTCTAATCATATTTATATCAATAATTAATATGATTCTTATAAATGGGCATCATCAATTTACAAACACAGAAGTGAAGACTTATATTAATTCATTCATCCAGGCATTTATTTTTCATTTCCTTTTATTTAATTTCTTTTTTTTTACTATTATACTTTAAGTTCTGGCATTATTCAACAGAAATGGGTTAGAAACATGTCGAGGTACAAACTGAAAATTGTGTCGGACCGTCATTGTTGGCTTAGATTACATCATGAACTTTTTCTCATAAGGATTTTCACGGAACCTGGCAAAGTGCGAATTGAAAAACAGCATTTTCATGGTGGGCTGTGGACCTCTCATGACAGAATTATTTGATATCTCCATAAAAATGCAGATTCCTGGGCCATACTCTAGCTCTCTCTATTAAGAAAGCTCGGCCGGGCACGGTGGCTCACGCCTGTAATCCCAGCACTTTGGGAGGCCGAGGCGGGTGGATCACGAGGTCAAGAGATCAAGACCATCCTGGTCAACATGGTGAAACCCCGTCTCTACTAAAAATACAAAACATTAGCTGGGCATGGTGGCGCGTGCCTGTAATCCCAGCTACTCAGGAGGCTGGGGCAGGAGAATTGCCTGAACCCAGGAGGCGGAGGTTGCGGTGAGCCGAGATCACGCCATTGCACTCCAGCCTGGGTAACAAGAGCGAAACTCCGACTCAAAAAAACAAACAAAAAAAAAAAGCTCTGTGTGAAGTTTATAGAATTTACACTTAATGGATTCTCCAGATGATTCTCAAAGATCTCAAGTTTGAACCTTTGAACCTCACTGTTCGAGATTTTCTTACTCTTCGTCCCATCCCTTCTGACCCTCTTGGCTTCAGTTCTTTTCTTCCACTTTCTACACCACCTTCTTAATTTCAAAAGTCTTCTTTAACTTTCCTGACCCAACCCAAATCCAAGGGATGGAAATTCATAGTTGAAGAGGTAAAACCACAACCAAAAAAGGATGAATATTAACACCAAGAAAGACCCTGGGTTATAAAATAGGACCTCACTTCTCACCTGTCCTTTTTCCTCTTTTATTCTGTTTCTTATAGTTGAAAGGTAATGACTTTGGTCATTGTAATCTTGAAATTACCTATGAGTTACGGCAGAGCGAGTGATTCTTTGCTAAGCTCTGCATCGAAATCACCTGTATTCCACATGTTCATTAAGCTGAGAGAAATACTACAACTTATCTAGAGTAACAGGGGATATATATATACATATATACACACAGACACACAAATCAAACTAAAATTGAACCTCAAGAGATGAAAACCACCATATCTGAGATAAAAAATACTCAAGATAGAATTAACAACAAATTAAATATTTTTAAAAAGATTAGTAAACTTGAAGACATGATAACAGTAACTATCCAAAATGAAACACACGGAAAATTAAATGTTAAAAAAAAATCAATAAGCTGTGGGACAACTTCAGGCCACCTAATACATATGCAGTGGAAGCTCCCAAAGGAAATAATAAGTCACAAAAGCACGCTCTGTAAAAGAATAAATTGATAAATAGAAAGTTAAAATTACAAGCTTCTGCTCTTGAAAGACTGTTAGGAGAATAAAAAAGGAAGCCTTAGACTGGGAGAAAATATCTGCAAATCATATGTTTGGTAAAATACTTATGTCCAGAATGTATAAATAACTCTTTAAAATTGAATAGTAATGAAACAACTAAATAGGTCAAAGGTTTGAACAGATAATTTCTGTTCAAAGATGTATTGTTGGCAAATGAGCACATGAAAAAATGCTTGATATCCTTAATCACTAGGGAAGTGCTATTACACATCTATTAGAATGACGGAAAATAAAAAGACCAGCCATACCAAGTGCTGGTGAGCGATGTGGAGATTTTACATTCCCACATTGCTAGTGAGAGTGTAAAATAGTACAGCCATTTTTGGAAAAGAGCTTGACAGTTTCTTAAAAAGATAAATACATACATATACAATGATCTGGCCATCCCATTCCTGGATATGCACCCAAGAGAAATAAAATCGCATGTCCATGCAAAAGCTTGTATACAAATGTACATAACAGCTTTGTTTGCTATAGCCAAATTATCAGATACATCCCAAATGTCCATCAACAAGTGAAGAGATAAACAGAAGATATTGTATGCTTATAATAGAATACTATCCAGCAATAAAATGCAATGAACTAGTGATATACACAACACGTATGAATCTCTAAGTAATTATACTGAGTGAAAGAAGCCAGACAAAGAAGCATACATCCTGTATGAATCCACGTATTTAAATTCTGGAAAATGCAAACAGATGTACAGTGACAGAAAAGAGGTCAGTGGTTGCCTGGGGACAAGAGGTGAGTTGAAGAGGAGCAGGAGAGAGAAAATACAAAGGGACACAAGGAAACATTTGGGAGTGATACGTTCATTATGTCATTCTGGTGATGATTTCACAGATGTATACATAGGCCAAAACTCATCAAATTATAAACTTTATTGTAATTCATTATATATCAATGATAAGTCAATAAAGCTGCTAAAAAATTCAATGGTGGGAAGAGAAGTGACGCATTAGACTAACTCATCAAATTATAAACTTTTTGCAATTTATTACGTATCAATTATAAGTCAATAAAGCTGTTAAAAATTCAATGGTGGGAAGAGAGAAGCGATATATTAGATTAATAAGTGGTTATTATTAATAACCCCTGGAACCTGAAACAAAACATTAGGAAGGAAAGTTTTTGTTGCTCATGCCAAATGGTGCTGCATATCAGTCGTCACATTTTAAAAAATCATGCCAAAGAACTGTGGCTAAAGTATATTTGTCCTCTTTTTATTTCAGTGCTATCCAAAAGGTAAGCATGTAGTACTTTGTAATACTCAAAAATTTCAAAAACTCTCTACTTTTGTGCCACTCTTTCCTCTCTCATTCTGGAAGTCCTCCAGCCACACACATTAATGACAGAATGTAAAGCTATCTTTACCTGGGAAGCTCAAGAAAAGCTATAATGCTCTCAGCGATCTCCAATTCTTTAAGCCTGGTCAAATTCTGAAAATAACAGAGGATGTGATGGAGTATTAAAACAAGTTATTTTACTCTTGGCAACACCCATACAGATTGTATTGACACCTAACCAGCCTGTTCTCACTTGCTCTAAATGGGAATGAGTTTTTCTAGTGTGGCTTCCACTCTTCTTGGCTCTCTCTGTCTCCTTAATGGGATTTCCCACTGAAGTCAACATTAAAAGACTCAAATGTCCCTCTACCCATATTTGCCATCACCCAGATCCTTTGATTGTCAAAATTGAATTCCATTTTAACAACTGTTACTTGTGGAATTCTTCCGTTCATGTGACAAATATTTATTGTATACCCACCATGTTTTCACATGTTGAATGGAACATACAAATTAACTGACCTCATGATGTTGCAGGGTCAGAGAGGCTGAACATAAACCAACGTGGAGTGAACATATTCATAGAATTTGAAGCATTGCATTGAATAGGCAGGACTTAATGAGGTTAAAGCAGAAAATTACTATATTCCTATAGCTACTTTAAACATATTCGGGACCATAATTTACCAGCACTCTACTCTGTCCCCAAATTCCAAGGACACAAAACAAGCCCTCCAAATGGTATCTAACACTCCAGCATTCCAATACTTTGTTTAGAAAGACTTTTCTCCTACTATCTTCCATTTCAGCTTTTTTATACTGTCAAAGCATGTGATGAGCCAAGGCTTGTGAAACTATTTCCTGGCAGACTGCATGTGTGGTCTAGCCCCTGGCTTTGGCACAAGGGCATTCTTGGCTCTTACTGCTTCATACTCAGCCTCTATTCCTGAGTGTTCAGTTGAAATCAAGTCATAAAGCATTCATGTTAACATTCCTGTTAAAGAAATATGGATTGTTGACATTTTATAGCAGGTAAGAACTAAGAAGACCATGTAATTTAGGTGGAAAACAAGTTTTATCTCTCGCTCTAAATTCAGATGGTTGGCAGTGACTGCCTAGAATAAGAATGAGCAACGAAGCTCAGGTTCAAGTTGCTAAGAATGCAGTGAGAGATCGTGGAAGTGGCCAAGGTTGAGAAACAGAGCGATGATAGCCATATGGTGGATGTCTGCCATAAACCAATCATTTTCAGGATGAGGAGTGCTACATGTAAAGAGACTGTTAACTGTTTCTGTTGTACACCCAATGGCTCCCTATTACGTAAAAAATAAGGCTTGGTTTAGCTTCTCTTTTTTTTGAGATGGAGTTTTTTCTTGTTGCCCAGGCTGGAGTGCAAGGGCACAATCTCAGCTCATCTCAACCTCTACCTCCCTGGTTGAAGCGATTCTCCTGCCTCAGCCTCCCCAGTAGCTAGGATTGCAGGCATGCACCACAACACCCAGCTAATTTTTTTGTATTTTTAATAGAGACAGGGTTTCTCCACGTTGGTCAAGCTGGTCTCGAAGTCCTGACCTCAGGTGATTCACCAGCCTCAGCCTCCCAAAGTGCTGGGATTACAGGTGTGAGCCACCGTGGCTGGCCGAGGCTTAGCTCCTAACTGGTAATCAGAAGATGCAAGTTGGCGGTGGTAACACACGTCCAGCCTTATCTTCTGCTACTTGCCTGGTCCTCCATGTATTTGAAGGTCACCAACAATGGACCATTTGTCTTTCCTTAAACCCAGAATGAACTCTTATCTCTGATTTGTTTACTTGGGGTCCTTCCCCGCACTTAGAATTGTCTGCTCCCCATTTCCCCTTACTAAAATACCATCTCCTTCATGAAACCCTTCCTCATCGCCACAGCTCCCTCCTTCTCCCATTGCACCTGATCTGTACCTCTGCCACAGCATGGATATGTTCTATCTGGTACTTCAATGAGATGTTTTTGTGTTTGCAACCCCCTGTATGGCACAGACTGCTACAACTCTCCTCATATCTCTTTTGTGCTTCTCCTGGAGTGATCAAATCCCCAATGTTTAGCTTAGTACATGGGTGCTAGAATAAAGCCATAACTTCCAAGCCTTCCTTTTAGCTGGGTGGTGTGACTAAGTTATGATTAACGTGATGTAAGCAGAAGTTTTAAACGTAACCTCTAGGAAATCATCCTTAAAGAGAGGACCTCTGTTTTTTTCTTCCCTTTACCCTTCTTCAACTCTAGAATGCAGTCATGATAGTGGAAACCTTAACCAGACATGTTAGACCATGAGAAGAAAGCCCTGTGTCGAAGATGGTGGAGTAACTTGATAAGGAGAGTCACCAGACAAGTCCAGGTCTGTACTGTTTACTCTTCACTTTGTTTACCCAAGAGAAAATAAATGCCTCTCCTGCTTAAGCCATTATTTTGGGCTTTCTGCCTCTCACAGCCAAATTGTAAGTGTTACAACCCTCCTTCTTCCCCATTCCATCCCACTCTACAGAGTAAGCAATAAGCCCCTCAAAGAAATGAATTCCAGCAGATGTTTAAAACTCAAAAGCCGGCCGGGCGCGGTGGCTCACGCCTGTAATCCCAGCACTTTGGGAGGTCAAGGCGGGCGGATCACGAGGTCAAGAGATCGAGACCATCCTGGCTAACATGGTGAAACCCCATCTCTACTAAAAAATACAAAAATTAGCTGGGCATGGTGGCGTGTGCCTGTAGTCCCAGCTACTAGGGAGGCTGAGGCAGGAGAATTGCTTGAACCAAGGAGGCAGAGATTGCAGTGAGCCGAGATTGCGCCACTGTACTCCAGCCTGGCACCTGGCAACAGAATAAGACTCTGTCAAAAAAAAAAAAATTCAAAAGCCAGCAATAGCCAGCCAAGTGACACTGACTTGTGAGTGCTTGGGATTTGGGAAGGCCCATGGAGCAATGAGTCTCATAGCAGAGGGGAAGCTGAACAAACTAAACAAAGTATCTAGTTTAATGTTTCACACATTTTTTTAAATTGTACTTTAGGTTCTGGGGTACATGTGCAGATCATGCAGGGTTGTTGCAGAGGTACTTACATGGCAAGGTGGTTTGCTGCCTCCATTGCCCATCACCTATATCTGGCATTTCTTCCCATGTTATACCTCCCCAACATTCCCACCCCCTGCTGTCCCTCCCCAACCCCTACCAACAGACCCAGTGTGTGATGCTCCCCTCCTTGGGTCCATGTGTTCTCATTGTTCAACATCTGCCTGTGAGTGAGAACATGCAGTGTTTGATTTTCTGTTGTGTTTTACAAATGTTAAATGAAAAAATGCAGCTTTTCCAAGAAGACCTTTTTTGGAGTTTGTTTGACTTAATAAAAATTTTTCTTCCTCTGCACATCCACAACATTTTAGCAACAATTTAACCTCTTCCTGCTTTTTATTAAGATGACTTAAGGGCCGGGCGCAGTGGCTCATGCCTGTAATCCCAGCACTTTGGGAGGCTGAGGTGGATGGATCACCTAAGGTCAGGCATTTGAGACCAGCCTGACCAACATGGAGAAACCCTGTCTGTATTAAAAATACAAAATTAGCCAGGCATGGTGGCACCTGCCTGTAAGCTACTCAGGAGGCTGAGGCAGGAGAATTGCTTGATCCCAGGAGGTGGAGGTTGCAGTGAGCCAAGCCATTGCACTCCAGCCTGGGAAACAACAGCAAGGCTCCATCTGGAAAAAAAAAAAAATGACTTAAAAGTTCATTTCATATTCCTATTTTTTCAACTTTTTGAGGGCAGGGTAGTTGACATATTTTATTGATGTTTGGGTCCTCCGGGGCACCTCAGGTGCTGGTAGGCATTTGCTGGATTGCTTCTGCACTAATAGAAGTGAACAATAGCTCATAAAACATGCCGAAAAAATAACTTCAAATCCATATTCATGGTTCTGCCTAGCCCAGAGTTGGGACCAATCACTATAGGTGGCAGTGATTTGTCTAATTTACTCCCAGTTGTTGACAAACATAAAAGCATGTAGACAAACATCTGGGGACATCGATGTTGCTGCTCTCACAGCTGAGGCTTAGAGCTGGTTCAGCCCACTCAGGCGGGACTTCGGTGCCAGCTTTATCCCGCAAAAACCCTGCTTGTTTCTTCTAGTTGTTAAACAAAGTAAAGACCCACCTGCTCAGCCTGAGCAACTGTTTTCAATCAATAATTAAGTAACTTTAAGGTCCCGATCTATACAAATTTATCAATATTTTCACTGAAAAGGGATCAATATAGAAAGAGGGAAACATTCAAGTAAACCCTTTTAATGGCCATGTTTTGGCTGTGGGAAGTAAATGAATTGATTAAATGAGTGGCCAATATTGGCCTGCCAATGCAATTCTTTTCTCATTTTCATAAATATTCCCACCAACCTAGTTTAACTCTCTCCCTTGGTGATACGTTACCTTGATAAAGTTCTGTTCTAAATGTTCTACTCAAGAGGGGGCATATGCTTACATTAAATGTAAGAGAGTTTCTGAGTTAATAATTATTGAGAACCGACTATATCCAGGCATTGTGCTAGTGCTTCACATGAATCATTTAATGCTGACAAAATTCTGTGAGATAGGTGTCATTATTAATTTCCATTTTGCAGATGAAGGAACAAAGGCACTAGAAAAGTGAAATACTTGTCTCCAAATCACAATAATGAGTAAGAGTTGGAGCCAGTACTTTCACCTTGTTCTAACATCCCCTGCCCTATTCAGCATTCCACAGTGCATCCTTACATTATCCAACCTGCCCTCTAACCACTGTTGGCCCCACTGCTGATGCTCAACTCATACACAGAGTATGATGATGAGGTTTTGGCTCTTAGTAGGTACAGCCATAATGTAAAATGAGTAATCCCTTTGACTTCCATTCACTTCTTTCATTCTGGCCAGCTGTGGCTATCACTCAGAACATTTCCGGACATTTGTCTGCCTAGCCCATAGAAGTCACCATCTCTGTAATCTGAATGAGTTTAGGTTAAGATCCCAGCTCCATTATTTCCTGGCTGTATCATCTTGGGCAAGTTATTTATTCTCTCTGAGCCTCAGTTTGTGTGTTTTCATCTTGGGGATAATAATAGGGGTTTTGTGAGGATTAAGTGAGATTATCCATGTAGCGCACAGTGTGGCACATTTGTAGTATTATCTCCTGAGAACAAATTTATTCCTCAAAAGTTACTTGGAAACAAGTATAATAAAGAAAAAATGAATGTGTTGGTCCGTTTGTGCTTCTATAACAAAATACACAGACTAAGTAATTTCTATACTATAGAAATTTATTTCTCACTGTTCTGAAGTTTCAAGATGCTAGCAGGTTCTATGTCTGGTGAGAGAGCACTGTCTCTGTTTCCAAGATGGTGCCCTGTTGCTATGTGCTCCAGAGGGGCGGAACGCTGTGTCCTGACATGGTGGAGGGGACCAAAGGGGCAAAAAGGAGCAAACTCCCTCCATCAAGCCCTTTTATAAGAGCACCTAATTCATGAGGGCAGAGACCTCCTGATTTATTCACCTCCTAAAGATGAAACTTCCCAACACTGTTGAATTGGGAATTAAGTTTCAACATGAATTTTGGAGGGGGCAAAAATAGCCCATAGCAAGGATGATCCAGTTTAGGTTGGAGTAAAAAATTAAGTGTGACTCTAAAACACTCTGACAGGTGTGCTTGGCTGCCTTGCCCACTGCTGAACAAAGATCCCAAAGTGGATTTCCAGACCTTCCGGCTCATTGCCACAGCCTGGGCTTAAGTCTGCAGCCTCCCAAGATGACCATTCCAAAGCCAAATATACATTTGAATATGTAATTTCAGAGAGACTTTTTCCAAAAACTTATATTGCAAATGCAATAAAGTGTGTAAATCTCAGACATAAACATCGAATGAGAAAAAAAAACAGAAAAATAAACATCGAATGAGAAAAAAAAAAACAGAAAAATAAGATTATATACCGTATGATTCTATTTATATAAAGTTCTACAACAAGCCAAACTAATCTCTGGTGACACAAATCAGAATAGTGCCTCTTTCTGGGAAGTGGTACTAAGGGAGAAGGAGGAGGAGGGAGCCTTCTGGAGTCCTTGAAATAGTCTATGTCTTAAATTGGGTGTGGTCATGAGCATGTACATATGTGAAAATCTAGCAAGATGAACACTTAAGGTTAGGCACATCAGTGTATTTATGTCGTGCCTAAATGTATTTAGTTGTCTTACTTTATAATGTACCTGAGTGGCCTTCTTTCAGTCTCTCCACCCACCCTTGCCCCCGCTCACCCACTGCACCCCCAAGATTCAGCTGGACTCATCATGACACAACAGAAAAAGAGGCTGACAGGAAATACCCAATTTGAGCTGAAAAACTGACTGTGTGGGCCCTACCACAGAAGACGTTTATCCAGTCTGTTGGTTTCTAACAATAATGCCAACCCTCACATTCAGAATTAATTTGTAGATCAAATTTTAAATGTGCAAAATGGAAGTGAACATATCTTTTTCAAACCCCAATTTCAAGATCATAAATGCAGAGAGAGAAAGAGTGTGTCTGTGTGTGTGTGTCTGTGTGTGTGTGTCTGTGTCTTGTGTGTGTGTGTCCGTGTGTGTGTGTGTGTGTGTGTGTGTGTGTGTATGCATGTGTACTCCTTTCTCTGCATGGATACATAGACTGGTCTTCTTCTGTACTTTGAAAGAAGCTTTCTCTAAATATGTATATCCTCAACATTTATCAGTGAGACCACAGTATGAAAGTATGAATCTTCATCTTCAACATTTAACTAACAAAAAATCAGAGGCCATTGAGTTGGAAGAAATCTTCGCAGTAGAGGTCATTGGCTCATCTTTCCACCCTGTCAGGACTCTTTTCAGTGGTAGCCCTGATGGAGGATGGAGATATCCCCATGAAGTTTAATTAAGACACCTAGAGCATTTCTGTCTTGTTTGCCACTAGGTCATCTGAGAACGTGAGGGAGGCTGAAGCATGGGTATAGGCCAAAAAAGAAGAGCTGCCAAATAGCTTTTATGTGTAATCAATACAGAACAATTCAACAGCAATAAGAATTGCTACATCTCCCCTTGGGCCCTCTGCCTTGTCTTCTAAAGCCAGCCACATTAAGCTTAGAGCAATTCAGTGCTTAGATTGTTGGAAATAGGCATGTCAGAGAAATGCAAAAGTTGCACTGGCATTTTAGGTTTGCTCTGCCCTTCAGCAGAGACGGAAACCGTACCTCCCATTACATCTGTCCAGGTCACCCAGGAGTCGTCAGCCGCCCTCAGCTGTTGGGAGCCATTGTACACACTTCTTTTCTTTGTAAATTTTTTTTTCAAAGGTTTATTTCTTTTTAAGAATTAATACACATTCTCGTCTGTAAAGGTTGAAACTCCCGTCTGTCATCTCTCTCTGCCCTTCATGGAATTGCCTCTCCCTTATAGAGCACAGCTGAGAAGTGTTCACTTATGCTCTATAGAAAAGGGTTTCCATGTGACAGATGGAAAATTTCAAACTACAAAAGTGATCCGAAAATTGCACAAAGCTCTTACTAGCTGCTGATGGGCCTCAGTCATGAATAATTATTGATCTGTGGATGTAGAAATTGGGTAGTTAATGCTAGAAAGGGTGCAAAAGATACATTTTAGAAGAAAGTAGATTATTTTTGTGTTTCCAATCTATATGGTCACATTTTAAGTATTTGCCACTGTAAGTTTCTTTTAAAGAGAAAAATAACCTGGTTACTATTTATGTCAAAATATAACACTTGATAATGTGCATCAGTTTTAAGAAAATCTCCTATGTTGTCCTTGTTATACCATTGGCTAGGACAGTCACTAGAAAAATAGCTAACTAAATTTTTAGAAAGAAACCAGAGTTGAGATGTATATTAAGGTAGAGAAGCCCCTTTCCCCTAAATTGTATATGAAATATTTGCCTGGAATTTTTCATCACTCCCCAAATGTTTAATGGAATAATCAGTACCCAAAAGCACTGAAAACAGATCACCTATTGTTTCTGTGTCTAGTGATATGAATATAACAGGAATGAAACCCAACCAATCATATAGCATAGAAGAAGGAAGGAAAACCAGCATTTCTCACGTACCTACTATGCATGAGACATCATGCTAGGATAAGAGTGACTCTAATCCTGCTGCGAGAAATAAATGAAACAATGGGTATAAAGAACATAGCACAACAACATGTGTTTAGCAGAGATTTAATAAATGTTACCTATATATATATCAGGTAATGTGTATGTGTTTCTTTTCTTTTTTAAAGTTACAACCACTTTGCTATTTAACACTGAAACATGTTTATGATTTCCTCAGTTAATATAATAATTAGTCCAAAATTCAAACATTACAAAAAGAAAAAAGGAAAAAAGCAAATGTCTCTCAAAGCCAGCCACCATCAACATTTTGTTGACACTTCTTGAATAACACCCTCTTTCTATACACGCACGCATATACAAGTTTACATAGTGGCATCTTACTGCTTATGTGTTTTGTTATCTGACTCTTGGATTCCACGGCATGTCCTGGTGTTTGCAAGGCAGAGATCATTATTTTCATTTGGGGGAGTTGAGGAATTCAAAGTTCAGAGAGGTTGTGTACATTTTCCCAAGGTCAGTCATTTTGCTATCAAGGGAGCAAAGCTAAAATTTGAATTCTAATCTATTTAATCGAAACCCGTGCTCTTTCCACACAAAGAAGAAACATACAGTAATTGCAAATTTCCCTTAAGAAAAATTCAATTGTACACAAATTTACTTCTATAAACCTTTTTGGCAACTTGTTTCCAGTACATATGAATGGTAAACTAGTCCTGTTGGGAGTAATTTTAAAAAGAGAGAACTGGGGTTTGGGAATACAAAGGGGTGGTAAAAACAGATGGCAAAGAAAAAGGAGAAGATTTTGCACTGCAGCCTTGGGAAAGATAAGGGAAGATGAAGGGAAACCGTTGCAGCCTTAGAACTGTGCCTCTCTCTGAGGAGGGGGCGCAAGGTGTTTAGGAGGGTCAGGCAGCAACAGGAGCCCAGGCAAGAAGTTAACATTCACAGACCTAAGCAATCTAATCCCGAGGGTGTTCCAGGAGGGAAGAGCACTAAATACTTCCTCAGCAGAGAACACCTGAGGGTCTCCAATGCCTTTTCCATCTCAGGCAGCCAAGTCTCTGCTTCTGACTCCACTGAAGAGAATGGAGGGGGCATCAAAGAAGAGGAGCTCCAGCCACAAAATCGAAAAAGCGTGAAACATTTGGTTGGAGGATGAGAAAGACACACAGAAATTCTTGCTGGCATGCATATTACCTTTAATTAATATTTATCTCTATCTTTAAACATGCTTATTAGCATGCATATCAGAGTAAAAGAAATTGGCAACCACCAGTTTTCAGGAGAGGTCCTGAAAAGTTTCAATTAAACTAAACATGGCAAGGGAAATAAATGTACATGCATTATTACTAATTTAGTGTGAAGAAACTTATCAATTGACTATATTTGGTGTTTATTTTTGCAGTTAAATTTCCTTAAGAGAAAGGTATTTATAGGAGCTTTTATGTAAATATTTCTGACCTTTGTCTTCATTCTGTTTTCTCCCGTAAGGTCTTCATTTCCTCAAAAGTGTATTCTGTCACCACAGGAATTTTCCAGATCCTTTCTTCCCTGTATTCGCCAGCCACTTTGGGACAACCCATTTTCCTTCTAGCCCTTCCTTACTCATCAGTAAGCCAAAGGCAGAAAGCACTTATAGGATGTACTCATATCGAGAAGTGAAAAAAGACAAAACAGTTGAGCTAATTCAGTGCTAGGTTCCAACTGTTCTGGCTAGAACAAAATACATATGTATGCATGAAGCAACAAATACAATTTGTGAAGTGTTACTGATTCTGCACACGTGTTCAATGTTCTATGTACATTTACAATGGGCATTGCACACCTGATTTTCAGTCTAAGATATTCTATCACTAGTTTATTGCTTTGGGCAAGTTGTCTACAAATCTGTGATCCTGTATTCTGTCTTTAAAATGAAAGGAATAGTATCTACTGTCCAGTGTTGCCGTGTGAACAACTGAGATACTCTAAGTAGTAGTTATTGATCTTAACAATCATTTATTTGGCTTCTGATATACGCCAGAGCATTTGAAATTCAAAATAAAATATAGTTTCTGATCTCAAGAAATTCACCATTCAATGGAAGAGGCAAGATTATATACATATAAATAGAATGAGATTTAGAAGTGCCAATAGAGGTAAGTACAAAACGTGAGGGAAATAGAAAAGCATCACTCTGGAGGAGGAGATTTCTCCAGATAGACAAGATGGGCAGTTGTTTCCATCAGAAGGAAGGGCGGTGAAAAGACAGGATGTGGCGCAGCAGCATGGCTTACCGAACAGCCGAGAGGAGGCGGAAGAGGCAACAGGAAACGGGCCCCAGGGCCTCATCACATTCACTATTAAGATATCTGAATTTCTATTGCAGTTTGTATCTTAAATACGATCTTTCTCTGATACACCATGACCCACTGGTTCACAAAACAAAAACTTTGTGTCACCAACTGAATTTTCCTGGTAGACAGATTTCTACATTTCTAAAGAATGGGTGTTTGAGCATAAAGTAGCCGGTATCCTCTGAATTGTCAACCCTGACACAGAAATTCACAAGGAATAACAGCATCTAGAGTTTTCTGTGCAGGTTATTTATAGAACAAAGCCAGAGCGGTTATAGGAGTCCTGTTATTTACCCAGGATGACATCCCAATTCATTCATTCACTCTTCCTGCAAAGGTTGCCTGGCCCTGCTCGAGCTGCGGGGTGGGGCTGACATGCCCCCGCCTCCAGATGTCGAGCTGCTTCATAATCACCAAGCAGTGGCACCTCACACTGTCCCATTAGAGAGGCGTGCACAGCCCGCTTGTTGGGCGTGTTGATGCAAGCTTGGGAAGGAAAACATAATTCACTTTTGCCAGTGACAGAAATGTTAACACTTACTTGAAATAGCTGATAATCTGACACAGGAGAGTTAAAGGATTACTGTATTTCATTTGGCTAATAAGAAAAGCTGTTTAAAAGCCATGTTAAAAAGACTTAATGTATGATGACTGAGCATTGCTTTAATGTATTCTGTGTCATCAACTATTAGAATGATTTTCCCCTCTTATGTTGCCATAGATTTTTGCCTCTTTTCTCTGAGAAGAGATAATGTAAAGCAGCATCCATTCAACAGAGACTTTCCAAAGAAACATTCAATCAATAAGGATTTCTTGAGCACCTACTGTGTGCCAGTCACCACACTAGGCAGTTGGGATACCTCTCAGCAGGGGTATGTTTTTGGAAAGAATCAGTGGGGAAAGACAGTAGACAAAAGATATTGAAAAGTTATGTTTGGGATTTAGTTGATCTATGACATAATCATATTTAACTCTCTCATTTATTAGGTGAGGAAACTGAGGCCTAGAAAACCAAGTGACTTGTGGAGGGGGCATGGCTAATTAGTGGGAAACCCTGGCCTGGATCCATGATCTCTTGCTTCTCTTTTTGATGCTGGAGCACCATCTCCTGTAGTCACAAGAAAGAATTATGAAAGAATGTGTTTGCAACAGGGCAAGAAGCCCAGTAAAGCAAAATCCCATGGGGCTCCTGAGCCCCTCAGCATCCACGGGGAGCGCTAGAGTCCATGACAAAGATGCCTTCAGTTCTGTCCACACTACGCAAGATCAGGCTGCTTCACCCTCTTGCACTGGAGGCCTGCCCCCTTTCTGGTGGTTTCTCCTGGCCCAGTGCCCCTCCTCACTGTTCAGGGCACTTTCAGCTCAGAAGACATTATCAGGAAATAGCTACATTCTCCCACCCCCACCCTCACCAGTCAGCTAAATCAGCTCTTTCTACAGCTGAAGTAATCAGGCCTAAAGTCAAACACCTTTCTTTATTTCTTCCTTCCTTCCTCCCTCCCTCTCCATCTCTCTCTCCTTCCCTCCCCCTCTTTCTCTCTCTTTCTTTTTCTTTCTCTCTTTCTTCCTTTCTTTCCCTCTCTCTTTCTTTGTCTTTTTCTCTGTCTTTCTTTCTTTCCTTCTTTCTTTGTGTCTTTTTCTTCCTTCCTTCCTTCCTTCCTTCCTTCCTTCCTTCCTTTTCTTTCTTTCTTTTCCTTTCCTTTTCTTTTCTTTTCTCTCTCTTCCTTACCTTTTCGCGTGTGCCTCACGTTCAAGGTACCAGGTACCATTCCTCTTTCTTGGGACTTAGAGTTCCCTACCTCCCTGAGATATTGTGATCCAAAGGCAACATGACTCCATTCTCAAATAATACAGCAAAACGTCTCCCCCAACCTTTGGGATCCCTATCCCACACAATGGCAGGGTTGTCTGTTCCTTCACCAAAAGATTGCTATAGCAGGGGTCAAAACTGACAAGGGAGCCCAGAAACTAAAGCAAATGGTTAGTGGCTCCCCTTTCTGCCTGCCCTAATTTCTAGGTGAGTGTGGCCCATCTTGGTGACAAGAAGCAGGAAGCAATTGAGGTGGTTAATGCATTAGAGCCACCTCAAATCAGGGTTCTTTCATACAGAGGTGACCACAAGCAGTGGCCACACAGGTTAAGCCGTGTGGATCTACAGATATCTTGTTTACTTTTACTACAAACTCAGAAATTTCTGCAATAATGGGCTCAGGAAATTGGTCTAAATAATTCAAGGCTATTCTTCCCATAATTCTATTCTTCACCTGCTGTATAAACTCAATTCTTCTCTACATCCTCCCCTAAACTGGACCTGACCATAAAAACCATGTGTTTTTTCACCCTTAATTTTTGTTTGTTGCATTTACAAAAGGCATTCTTTGTTGTAATTCCATTGACAAGAGGAGATTCACTATCACCACCACTCCATGTATCTGGCACAGCTTCCTTTTGGATCAGCTTTGCCCTTGACTCACCTCACTCTTGATGTCCCAAAGAGGCAAACACACTCGTATCTCCCACTCATGGCTTTGTCTGTCGCACCCACTGCCTCACATCAATTCACTAACTTAGCATGTCGTGTTTCTATGAAACAACACATTTCCCTTCTCCCATAAAAGAGGTTTACTTCTAATCAATCCTAAGAAACACTAATAATCTTAACAGTATTAGTATTACTAATAAAATCTTCATCATTTATGATGTACCTACCATGTGCCAGGCCTGGTGCTAAATGCTTTGTATGAGTCACCATGGTTATTATTTTTATTTGACAAATGAGGCTCAATAAAGTTGGGTAAATTATCCAAAGTTATGCCAGTTATAATTATTTATGTCCAGTCTTCAAATCTAGGTCCTCGTGACTCAAAGCCCACTGGTTTAATAGTTCCCTCTAGCTTAACCTCTAATTTGTTCTCCTGGAGCACTGCACAAAAGTCAAAATGCTTGGTTCTGAGTGGTGAGCCTTGATCGTTAACGCTGATTCTCAGAGAAGTTGACATCTTCCAGATTCTACAGTCTGTGCCTTTGCAGCCTGCCTTCTTAGGAAAAAAAAATATTTAGTTCTTATAATTTTTGTTCCAATTAAGTAAAGCCAAGGTGTGTCTTTTAGGCATTGAAAAACAAAACAGAATTCTATCAATAGTAGTTGAATGAATCCAGCTGAATTGAAGGTACATTTTGTCCTGGAAAGAGAGGGATAGAGTTGGAGTTAGAAGACTTTGATTCATTTACCAGCTCCACCATTGAGTATTTTTGTGCTCTTAATCTTTCTGACCTCAATTTCCTCATCTGTGGAAAGGGAGAATATTACGCTTCTCCCAGAATCCTTGGGAGGATTTAAGGAGACCCTGCTGGAGAAGGCTGTGGGCACAGTGCCTGGCATGTCAGCTGCTGATGGTCTTGTTGGTTGCATTTGAATCTTAATTTATCTGAATTTCCTTGAAATATCTATGTAGAAGCAAGTAAAATCTGAAATCAGATCCTGATCTCTTTACATGTTCTTCCCTGGGCTTCATAAGATTGTATTATTATTAAGAAAATGTTACATTTATCAGCATTCTTTTCACCCCTACATCTATATTACACGCATATCACAAAGTATGTTGTTACAAAAAAAAAAAGACGTTTCCCATCCTTATCCTTTGGGTCTTCTCCTTGAATTAACCTCTGTTTGAGAATACTGAAAGCTAAATGTGAATAAAAAATACAAAGTTCTCCAAACTAGAACTCAGGTCAGTGTTCAGGAACCAAAAATCTTGCTTTATTGATACCTACAGAAAATTCCTGGGATGTTCACCACTATTCCCCAGTGCTTGCTACATCACAGAAATGCCTGTGATCCTCTGACCTTTTCATCAATTGCTAGCCTATCATCTAACATCTTCTGCTAAGTGAAGAGCAGGGTATCCCTAAGAGTAGGTATTAATTATTAATATGTATTAATAATACATTGCATTACCCTTTCACTGGAGTGCAGGCTTTTGGATCTAGTCAAGTTTTATAAATTGTTGTCAATTTGAATAGGCATGGCATTTTTCAATAAATCATTGCAGTCTGGATCACTTTACTCCATGTACCCTCTAGTCAATTGCCCAGGAAAGAGAAATGCCTGAGTAGAGGTATAATGTTTTTGTTTATCACAAATCTATTCCATCTATTTTTTTCTGAAAACAGCACTCATGTTTTGCTGAAAATTCTGCCAGAGCTTAGCCCATTCCAAGTGGATCAATTAAACAAACTGATTCTTCCTCTGTCCTCAGAGGTGGGCATTTGACCCAGAACTAGCCAATTAGCATGCAGCAATCCACTAGTTCAGTAATGGGCATGTGACCCAATCAGAACCAATCAGAACTAATCCCAAGACCTCCCCCTGAGCTTGGTTCCTCATCTGAGAGAGAGAGAGAGAGAAAGTGGGGGGGGGGGGGGGGAGAGAGAGAGAGAGAGAGAGTGTGTGTGTGTGTGTGTGTGTGTGTGTGAAGGGATGTTGCCAGAGGGGGACACGTTTTATGTGGGCCCATGTTAGAAAGATTGGAGGAAAGAAAATAATGAGCACGATCCTTTTTTTAAAATCATGAAGAATTATTTCTTGAAAGATCATTGCCACCATTTATGGAGGACTTTAATTTGTGATAGGCAGCTGTACTAAATGCTTTATATCAATCATCTCATTTAATTCTCACAATTTCATGAGGTAGACTGTACTATTATAATCCACATTTTAACATTTTATGCAATAAGCAACTGCCCAAAGTCACACAGCAAAGAAGTGAAAGAGTCAGGGTTTAGGCCCAGATCTGCCCTTCCCTAGTACCCAGCTCTTCCTCTGAATAAATTGGTTACTTGCCAATCTAATCGACAGTGTACAAATGGCTCCTAAATTTCCCATGATGTCGACTTGTTAAATCAAGTTTCTATTAGATGAGAAGGGAAACAATGTTTGTTACTTTATTATTCTGGGAATTGAAATATTTTGATCATTGTACTTCCACAATGGGTGTTTTAAGAGACAAAGATCGAGGTCTATGTTCCTTCTCCTAGCCAAACTGGCTTCAGACCTATGTGGAATTTAGACAATGGTGCCTTTCCAATGGTAATAGGAAACCTAGTGTTATCAAGTGCACTTCCCTTTATTGATAAAAATCTTTTGGAATTAGGTAATTCAAAATTACCTTGAGATGAAACTTTGAATTTAGAAACATAGAATTGAAAAAAAAAAGTGATGGATAATTTCTGATGACATGAATGGACCTATGAAATATGTATTTCTCTTCTCCCCATTTTGCATCAACTCATTTGATATTTCAGTTTGTGTAATAGTTAAAACTCCTGCCTCCTGGCAGAGGCAATAATTGCAAACAGCTGTAAAGTATTACTCATCTTGCTGATCAAAATGACTTCCCACTAAATAAACCATGAAAAAAGCTTTTCCACCCACAGGGAAGTGAAGTGTAAATGATATACAGACTCTACCATGAAGAGATCAACAGATTGCATTTTCCTATAACTATGGTTTTATATAGCTACAGTCACTTTCAAAAATGGCTTATAAACTCAGTTAGTTCAGGAAAAAGAACTTAGATAATAACATTAAGATGGCAGTGGGGATCCTGGGAAGTGTTTGAAGTCACAAAGCTTTTGGAGAGCCATCTTGATTCCCCTACGCTTTCCAACCGATGAAAACAATTTGCAATGTGGTTTTATTCGTGCTTATTTTGGATATCACTCCAGCTCTCTTGCCCTTCGGAGACACTGTATCTGAGGAACATTAGCTGGACATCCATGTCTTGGTTTTTCAATCATGGTTTTGAAGGGTGAAGGGGCCCATAGTGGTGGTAGTGTCAATATGTTGATGCTACCACTGTGGGCATCTGACTGTGAGCTTCAGCTCCTGATGAAAGAGCAATCTGGTGCCAGAGTCACAGAGCTGACCTCTGGTGTCACTCCAGCTGCTTGCCCACACTACACTGCCAGCTCCTTGTGATTCTCCTAAACTAGGAAATTCACTGGATAATATTCACCAAAAACCAACAAAAACTTCTCTTCACATTCAGACATAAATTTCTGTCCCCTACCTATCTCCTTTCTCTAAATCAAGACACATATATAAATTGATACTAAACCTATCTTTTCAGTCTTAGTGCTTTTCTCATATTTAGTTAAAATGTAATAATTGTACATATTTATGGGACTCAGAGTGACATTTCAATATATGTATACAATATTTGTATTTCTATATATGTAATGATCAAATCAGGGTAACTAACATATCCATTGCATCAAACACTTATCATTTCTTCATGCTGTAAACATTTGAAATACTCTCTTAGCTTTTTTAAAATATACAATAAATTATTGCTAACCATATTTGCCCTACAGTGCTGTAGACACTAGAACTCATTCCTCCTATCTCGCTGTAAATTTGTATTTGTTAACCAACCTCTCCCTGTTCTCTCCTCCCTGCTGCTCTCCCCAGCCTGTAGTAACCAGAATTCTACTCTCCACTTCCATGAACTCTGTGTTTTTTGTAGCTCCCACATATGAATGAGAGCAAGAGATAACTATCTTTCCATGAAATATTTCCATGAAATAAGCCTGGCTTATTTCACTTAACATAGTCTTCCAGGCTCATCCATGTTGCAGCCAAGGACAGAATTTCATTATTTTTATGGCTAAATAGTACTCCATTGTGAATATATACATTTTAAATCTATTTATCTGTTTTTGGGCATTTAGGTTGATTCTCATCTTGGCTATTGTGAATAGTGCTGCTATACACATGGGTGCAGGTATATTGCACCCTCAGTATGTTGATTTTCTTTCCTGTAGATAAATGCCCAATGGTAGGATTGCTGGAAAAAGAATTATTTTTCTTTAAACTTGATCGTGTCTGTCCTCATAAACGTATGTTAAACCCATCTCTTGTCACCAATGCCACCCCACCCCAAGCAGTTGTTTACTTCCCTTCCCTTGTTCTCTGCGCCCTGTATGCCTCCATCCCCCAGCCTCAGGCCTTTCTATATCATTTCTTATTTGGGCACTCAGTTTTTACTCCACTTTGGTACTGTCCTTTGAGAATTTGCAATGTGGATTGGATACAGCACTTTTTATCAGGATGTCACCTCAGAGTTGATAAATTCAAGGTAATACCATTCTTTTTCCTGCCAAAGTCAGCTCCTCCTTTCCACTGCACTTTCCTGCCAATGCTACCACTCTTTCTTCTGTTGTACAGGGAGAACACAGGTCACCTCCTTGGCATGAAATGTGTAGGTGCTCAATAAAGATTTGTTGGATACATGAATGAATGTTCTTAGAGTACACTCTTGTAACTGGACTGATCATTACACAGGCGTAAGTTTCATTCTCTAAAAGAGGTGAGTGAGAGTTTATGCTAAGGTGGTAAGCATCCCTCAGGGCACACTCTGGATATATATTACAGAATTGCTGAACTTGTGGAATGTGCATATTTAATACTGAAAATATTTAATACCACATGTGTGAGACTTTTGCCAACTGGAATCTGAACATCAACAATTTTGAAGGGCTTACTCTACATTCTCAGCACAAAAATACTTTTTATAATGCACATATTTATGTGCAATAGTATAGGAAATTTACTTTAAAATATACAACAAATTTATTTTAGCAATTGGCCCTGGGGACACAGAAGGAGAATGGAATTGGGATGGTAGGGTAGGAGCATTACCTAATAATGCTTTATTTTATTAAAAATAATTACTGAAAACCAATGCAATGAATATTAACATGTTAATTGAGGGAGTTGGGAGTATAGTGCTTATATCCTTCTTTACATGTTTTCATATCTTTAATTTCTTTTTTTTGCTTTCGTTAAGGAAGAAACAGTTTAATTGGTAGTATATCTATAATGGTACATGAAATAATGTCTGATTTCTAAACACTGACATCCTACATTAGATGAAATATTTTAACTATCAAACTTTGATATTACACTATAAAATTAATTGAAGAAAGTTACCCCTCTTTGTTTCTTTTTTCTTTTGTTATTATATGCCCCATGTGATCTGCAGGAATTTTTTTTCTAGGCTTTGATTGTTTTAAATAAAATCAGAATTTGTTAAAGTTCAGTTAACACTCAGCTGTGAACCCTATGGTACTGGGGTCTTTTTCAATGGCAGATCTTTAAGCATTATTTCAAACTGTTATATGTTAATTTGTCTATTGATAATTTATAATTTATTATTAAATACATTAAATTTCTTAAAAAGAAAAAGCAAAGAAGTAAAAGGAAACATTTATTAAAATTTAAATAAAGGAATGAGCAGTCGAAAACAAGAAAACCTATTCTGAGCATCCATACTTCTTGGCAACCAAAACAATCAATGAAATCAACGTATTGGATCAAAGAGTTCCCAGTTGTCCACCATGTTACCAGAAGAGAAAAACCCTTTATCATAGGGTTACACTTTGGGAAGTATTTTCCATAAGAATCTTAATATAAGCATTCTTGAATGACGTAATGTACGTTCTTGAATGACATAATGTACACTTTGGGCAATGCAACCCAAAGTACTAGTCCTGTTGGTGTCTCAAATTGGCTCTCAGTAAGTAATCTGGACATAATGTGAAACTATGATTCTGTATAGACAATTCAACTTAAGGGGTTAGAGTGATGCAATCCAAATAGATGGCTTTCTTCTGATCTGGCTTAACATAAATCTTGAAAAATCTGGAAGAGTAAATGTTTAATATATCCTCAGTTCTCAACCACTCTTCTTTCCATGACAGACACTATCACAGGCAGGGCATCCTCCCAAGGGTACACTCAATATTATGTGCAGTTCCCACACAAGAAGGCACATCATAATCTTAGTGAGAATGATGTTCTCATAAGGTCAGTTATACGCAGTGTGCATAGTTGTTCAAGTGTGAGTATGAAACCAAATCATTCACAAGTACCACTACTCTGATTATTAGTAATAATAATCTACTTGTGACATAGATTTTCTTTACTAAGACAAAATATTGTTTTTACGCCATGGTTGAAACACTGGTCTTAGGCCAACACTCCCTATTATCCATTGTTGTTGCCAAGCCTTTCAGAGCTGTTTTATTTGAGGCAAAAGGTCTCTGGTCTCTTCCTGCCTCTTTGGTCAAAGCAAAAGAGGAGTACGAACAACCGAGAGAGTGATGATGCTGCTGTGCCCACCTACGAGGCAGACCTCGTTCCTGGGCTGGGAGATGTTTTACGATCAGGGTGCAGTAGAAAGAGCACACAGCTAGCAGTAAAGAGAGGTGGCCCTGACTGCAGCTCTGCCTCTAACTTCCTGAGTAACCTCAGGCTGGTCACCCAGTGACTGCTTCTCACATTCTTTTTTTTTTTTTGAGATGGAGTATGCTCTTTTGTCCAGGCTAGAGTGAATACAGTGGTGCAATCTCAGCTCACTGCAACCTCCACCTCCCAGGTTCAAGCAATTGTCCTGCCTCAGCTACCCGAGTAGCTGAGATTATAGGCGCCCGCCACCTCGCCCAGCTAATTTTTGTATTTTTAGTAGAGACAGGGTTTCACCATCTTGATCAGGCTGGTCTTGAACTCCTGACTTCGTGACCTACCCACTTCAGCCTCCCAAAGTGCTGGGATTACAGACATAAGCCACCGTGCCCAGCCCCACATTCTTTTTTGTAAGCAGCAAGGATTGAATCAGACAACAGCCTCTAAGTTTCTTCTGAACTCTCATACTCAGGGATGCCAACGATGTTGGCAGGATGAGCTACATAGTTTGTAGGGCCCAGCACAAAATGAAAATACAGGGCTCCTTGTTCAAATATTAAGAATTTCAAGATGCAACAGGAGAGCATTGTAAACCAAGCGCACAATCCTTCTGAGATGAGGGCTCTCTGCAACTGCAGAGGTCATAGCCTTTGAAGTCAGCCTGGTGTCAGCTTCCCATTACAAAGCTGGTCTGTCACTCAGGGCTCAGAAGGCAGATCTTCCAGGCTGAAAGTGGGAGGAGAGCACATGTTGTGCTAGTCACAGCCAGAGATAACACAAAGGGAACTTTAACCAGGGCCCAGGCCCAACACAAATTGTTATAAAGAAGAGAAGAGGGTCACCTAGGGACTCAGTACAAAAATGATCCTCTGTCCATATCTCCTCTCCACGTTTCAGTCATGGCAAAGACTGTCCCAGATTTCAGAGGCTTCAAAGAAGATCTTCACTCTGAAACCTGGGCAAAGCCTGGGGATAGCAGGTTGTGTGCCACTTCACTCTCCTGTCTCTTTCTCTCTGAATAAACATCTTTTATCAGGAAGCCCAGAAGAACACAGCCAAGAAGCAGGTAGGTGACTGCTATTCCCCTCTTGCTGAAATCACAGCCACTTGGGGTCAGAGTGATGGCAGGGGTGGCTCAGGCCTTGAACACGTGAGAATAGACTGTCTTGTCAAGGCGCTGATGTAACACACATTCTGCCTGACTTGGTGCATTGTCTCAGGTCTCAGCACTCACAATGGATGCTCTTAATTCTACACACAATTCCCAAATGTGAATAAGGATCTTTGGCCAGCCATGCTTCAGTGCATGGAGGGTAGTAGGGACCTCCACTAAGGCCCCACCTTCCACCATCCAAATGCTTATCAGAAGGATGAGCTTGCGTAATTTTGTGATACGTGACAGGACGGTGTCAGCAGACTGGCCAAATCCACATTCAGTATTTCCTATTGTGAGGTCTTTGGTGTCAGGTGACACTAAAGAATGAGAATGGTAAAAAAAAATAACTTCTGGTGAACCACTTTCCAATAGGCTGAGAATGCAGTTTTCAAATCACTTCCATTACTTGGCTTAAAGAAACTGGAAAGCTAAGTGAAAGAGACCACAAGGCTAAAGGTCAGAGGACCTGAGCTGTCACTCTCAATTCCCACTAACAGGCTGAATGACCAAAGATAAGTCATTTGTCCTGCTGTGTTTCTGTTTTCCCATTGAAAAATTGTAATAAAATACTCGCTTTGTGGGGACCCCGTTACCAGAAAATGAGGCAACGTATAAAATACACATTTAAATATAAAATCACGGCCGGGCGCAGTGGCTCATCCCTATAATCCCAGAACTTTGTGAGGTCGAAGCAGGTGGATCACATAATGTCAGGAGTTTGAGACCAGCTTGGCCAACACGATGAAACACCATCTCTAATAAAAACATAAAAAATTAGCCAGGTGTGGTGATGAGTGCCTGTAATCCTAGCTACTCAGGAAGCTGAGGCAGGAGAATTGCTTGAACCTGAGAGGCAGAGGTTGCAGTGAGCTGAGATCCTGTCACCACACTCCAGCCTGGGCAACAAGAGAGAAACTCCATCTCAAAATCAATAAATGAAAATAAAATCACTCTGCAACTAGTGAGTACAACTTGAGTTTCCTTCTTCTTAATTTTTATTTTTTGGTCTGTTGCCCAGATCATCGCCCAGGCTGGTGCAATCCCCACCCTGCAACCTCCGCCTCCCAGGTTCAAGCGATTCTCCTGCTTCAGCCTCCTGAGTAGATGGGATTACAGGTGCCTACCACCACACCCAGCTAATTTTTGTATTTTTAGTAGAAATGGGGTATTGCCTTGTTGGCCGGGCTGGTCTTGAACTCCTGACCTCAAGTGATCCACCCACCTCAGCTTCCAAAGTGCTGGGATTACAGACATGAGCTACCACACCCAACCCAACCTAACTTTCTTAAGACCTCATATGCCTCCTGGATCCAATAAAATAAATCATGATTAAAATAATAATTTTTAGAGTTTCCTGTAAGGTAGGAACTGCTGTTATTTCAACCCCCCAAAATGCCTTGTGGGGCCCTAACGTTATGTGTAGAATATAGAAAGTCACACCAAAATTCGGAGAAGAAGAAAAAAAAAGAAAAGAGGTTTAAAAGATTTACTCCACCAATCTCTTAGTAATTTTCGTGCTCATTATCAGTAAGCCGTGTTTTTCTTGTAAAAGAGCTACTTGGGCGTGCAGTGACTTGAGATAATTAAGAATGCATTTACATTTTATGGAGCCACTAATGCCCTCGGCATTCCAGGATCCTGCATTAGATTTGCTCATGGTACTTTTCTCCAATCAGTGAATATTAAAATATTTAACCTGTCGTCAGGCAATAACCCCTGAAGACACTAGGACTTGATTCAGTGATGTCGAGAAGTCAAAAGGGGGTTTGTCAACACAGAAAAACTATAGCTACCCTCCAAATTCTCCTTCTGTGAGGTTTTTCTTTTTCTCCTCTTTTAATTGCTTGAAGGATCTCATTAAAATTTCCCAGTTAAAGTGAGAATTGGAAGGTCCACAGAGCAACTTGTGAAAGAATGGCTTTTAACACAATTTCCAAATGGCAACACAAAAAAAGGGTGTTGCCCATCATTGGTCCTCTAAAAAATGAGAATTCCAAGAAGGTGGGAAATTTTACCAGATGAACTTCTGGAGTCCCTTCCCACTCTGAGATCTATGTAGTGTACAAAGACCAGGATTTGCAATTTCCCTGTGTCCCAGTGTTCTGAGTCACCTGGAATATAAAGATCCAGACTCTACTCAGAAAAGCCCTGCCAGGTAGCCCCTGAAAGATGTGTTTTGCAATGGCAGCAGGTGGAAACTGTCACCCACACCCCTTTGCAAATCTAGCAAGCCATCCTGCAAACTGATGTGAAACAGGGAGTGAGATGGGCTGAACTGTAAGCATGCCACTGCATTGCCACGCGTTTTTTTCTTTTTTTTTTTTTTTGAGACAGAGTTTCGCTCTTGTTGCCCAGGCTGGAGTGCAATGGCGCAATCTGGGCTCACCACAACCTCTGCCTCCCGGGTTTAAGCAATTCTCCTGCCTCAGTATCCTGAGTAGCTGGGATCATAGGCATGCGCCACCACCCTTGGCTAATTTTTGTATTTTTAGTAGAGATGAGGGTTTCTCCATGTTGGTCAGGCTGGTCTCGAACTCCCAACCTCAAGTAACCTGCCTGCCTCAGCCTCCCAAAGTGCTGGGATTACAGGCATGAGCCACTGCGCCTGGCCTGCCACACCTCTTATTTGGGCAAATGCACATAAATAATTGAGCAAAATAAATTGAATCCCAACTCAGTCAACACAGCATCAGGCAGTCGAAACCACCTGGGACTAGATATGTGAAGAAGAGGGTAAAAAAACAGAGCATTTAGAAGTCTTATCTGTCTGTGGTTCTAATTTTCAAAATCAAAAGAGACATGTCCCCTAGGAGGCTGGACCCTGCTTAGGAAGACATTTGGACTAGGCAATAAAATAATATGAAAATACCAAAAAATAAAAATAAAGAAGAGAAATAAGGATGTAAGTTTACTCCAGGACTCCTGTGGTATCTCACAACACCATGCTTCATGAACCCCAAAGAAAGCAAAAAATCCAGCTAGTGTTATAAATCCTGGTCAGCTGAATTATTTCACATGTTGCAGCCTGACTTAAGTTATTCATCGCAGAGGCTAGCAGCTCCCTGATGCATCCTTCCATGTCACTGGACAGGGTAAAAATAATAAATTGGCCATTGTGAGACACTCTGAGTTTCGTGGGGTTGAGCAGAGCATATTTTATATTCTTCTCTTGGAACTGCCTCTTGTTGGTAGTAAATGGTTGCCAGCGTTGCTATTTCTCAATAGACAAGTCCTAGAAGTAAAGATAATTCAATTTTCATTCACTCTTAGCTCTTCTGCTACCTGTGTTCGTCTTTGACACCGACAGGGCTGAACCTGTCTTCCCAGCCTGACGTAGCACTTGTATGGTTTGCCACTCACCAGAAAATCCACGAGCCACTCTAAAAACCTCTTGCCCAGTAGAGACCACTCCAGTGAGCACAAATTATCTAGTGGTTTTCTCAGATGGTCTTCCTCCTTAGCTCACTTCTCTCCAAGAACAAAGATATCAAGGTGTTGATTTAGCAGCATCTCCTCAAAGACAATCTAGCTTGGTTTAAATCTTTAAAGGTTTTCAGTATACGAGAAAATATAATAGCAACAGTAGCATCCTCTGCTACACTGAAATTCAATTACCACTCTTTCACTGTTGGGGTGGCAAGTATAATTTCTATCACTTCTTTGGAAAGCAATACAAGTTACTAAAGATCACCAAAATGTTTATGCTTTTTGGAACCAATAACCTCACTGAAAAAAATTTATTCTAAGAGTATGATTCAAAAAAAAAAAAGTAATATACATGTACATGTTTCTTCCTGTGAAAACAACAACACAGAATTTAATAAACAAGTTTTGAAACAGTTGGCTATGTGGTAACATGCAACAGTGTTCTCCTATAATGTTAAAGGATAAAAGCTTAGAGAATAGAATATATTCTATGACTGCAGCTATGAAAGAAAACATAGATCTACATAGGGACAAAGATGATAAATGTACAAATATAGGTATTGGGTTAATGGTTTATGTGTATTTTTCTTGCATTCAAATTTATCTTTATTATTGCTTTTTTATGTTCCCCTTTCTTCCCCCCAAATAACCTAAAGGTCTTGAATATGCCCTATCAGTATTTGACATTTCTTCTAAAACTGTATCTAGATGACTCAATCTGATCCAGTTTTTTGAACAAGGTGAATAGGAAGGTTATTCTTACCATTGTTTTTGTCTTCTGTTTTTAATAGCCAGACACAGGTCTTTAATTGTACAGCTGGCTTCTTTGTTTGGAATATGTTACTTTCAATCATTTGCATGACCCTCTGCGTGATTTACAGAAGCCGAGTGGTATGCTTTAGCATTTCCGTGGTCCTTCTTCTCCACGATCATGAGATTCTTAAGTGAATTTTTTTCAGAGCTATTATTCTCCATTTACAAAGGCAGAATGCAGTGGCAGGAGCTGGGACTCTGGGAAACCAACAGCCAAGAATTCAAACTACAGCATACGACAAAACACTCAGATAAGATGTCCCCATCATATTCTATCATTGGGCAAAATAAAATGTAAACCACATAGCCAAAGCGGCAAATATTGTGGGTGACATTGACACTGGTATTCAGAAAGATGAATAAATGCAATTAAGAAACCAGGCAAAGAAGTAAACATGCCATGTAGCTTACAAAAGACCAGCCACATTGTGTTTATTGTAATATTGTTTAACGGTAACACCTAATAAAGAGAGCATCACGATTGTGTGAACTAAATTTTCAGTCATAATGAATGCTACAAACTTAACCTCCCAAGTTTAAATAGGCTACAACGTCTTGGGAAAAATGCAAGAAGAATTATTTGATAAAGGTGACGGTTTTTCACACCTGAAAATAATGTTTTTCTTCCAGCCTATCTTGATCAACAGCCAGCAGCAACACATTGCAGATATAATCTCAAGACCTTGTGGCATGTACTTGTCACTACATGCATAACTTACTATGGACAGAGGATCACGGAGATTTTGAACATAATTTCCCACACGACAGGAGATTAAATAGACCACACTGGAAGAAGGCAAGAAGAAGCTAGGTCTCTGGAGTACCAAAAAGTAAACTTCAGCCAGTTCTGGAAGCAGATAAACAGCAGGAAATATACTTTCAGATGGGCTACTTTCTCGATAGTTCCTGCTTTCAAGAGCTCTGGGGAAAGTATGAGTCAGCAGGTAAGAATGTGATAGTAAAGGGGCCAGCCTTGGGAAAATTTGCTGTGGAAGAAAACCAGTATCTCCTTATTTACATATTTCTTTCTCCTCTTCCTTTGTAATGCTACCTTTCTTGGGGTATTCCTTTCCCCTAGAATGCCCTACCTGTCACCCCACAAGAACCTGCCCTTGAGACGGCATTTCTAATACCGATAACAAGATGTTATGTCAATGCCTTATCTTTCAGTGTGTGTATATACATATTAAGCTTTCCCTCTATGCTGTGTTTTCTAATGCAGGAATATCAGACATTAATTAACCAGTAGAGAAGATACTGGGGTGCAGAAGAGCATTCCCAGTGTCCCGGGAGCCATTCTCACAGCATCCTACAGCATGACTTTGGATCTGCTGTGTTTAGTTTCTTTACTTGTGAAAACAGAGTAATAGTAGCACCTATCTCACAGATTAGAGGGGTTCTTTCATGGAAAGCTCTAGAGCAGTGTTTGAGATCTGGCAAGTACTCAACATGTGTTAATTATTATTACCATTATCAATGTTTGATGTAAAAGCCTTTCTGAAAGAAATTACACAAGAACATGATCAGTTAAAAAATATATATGAATGAAAGCATGTTTGGCACAGTCACAACGCAGAGTGGCATAATGGTTAAGAACATCGACTTTGGAAGTCAACCATCTGTGCTCTAAACCTAGTGCCACTACAGGACCACTGTGGGACACTGGGCCTCAGATTTCTAGCCTGAAAAATGGGGGAACATTGTCTGTCATATAAAGTTGCTGTAAAGATCAAACCAGCTAAGAAACATAAAATACTGAACAGTGCCTGACACAAAATAGGCACCCAATTAATGGTAGCAGGAAGAAAAGAGTGCTCTTTAACGAAAATTTTACCTTCAGAAATTGCTTAAGAAGAAATTAGTGCTTGGAAATCTTACTGTTAAAGCTGGGGCACACAAATAACCCCAAGATGTGGCCCAACTGAGAAATTAGACACCTGAATCCTCAAGTCTCAGGACTTGAGAACATGTCACAGATCTGGGGCCAAGTGAACTTTCCAATACCCCAGTCATGAATTAGGCAGATGTGCCCTTCAGTTCTTGGCTGAGCTGCACTGAGGCCTCCAAAGGGAGAAATGAATGTGCATCCTGAAGAAAGCTGACTCTCAACGAGAGAGAAACCCACAAAGGCTGAGCTTCACCAGCACAGCTACTTCCAAGCACATTCCTCAGGTAAGTCATTTCTCTTCCCAAGAGCAGGACTGAATGAGTTTATGGTGAGAGGCTGAAAGCTTTTCTCCTTTATTTTGACCTCATGAGAGAGGAGTGGAAGTTTTATCCTCTCTGTGGGAAACTGCAGACTGTGGAAGTTTCCCCCAACACTTTGCATTGACTGATTTATCTGCATGTTTCTATATCCACATCTTCTATATGAAGAATCTAAGTGGGAACAGCCTCCAAAGTAATCTGATAGACACACTATAAGTATAAATATTGTTTACTCTCCTTGTGGTAGTTTGTCCTCAAGATGATCACCATCAATTTCTCCCCTTCTTTTATATACACACTTTTCCTCCATCTGGAGATGGAGTCTGTTCCTTCACCCTGTTGAATCTGTGCTTGGTAGAATACAGCAGACTGATGCTGCCTGGACTCTAAGACTGGATCATAGGTGTCTTACAACTTCTGCCTGGCTCTTGTGGAATGCTTGCTCTGGGAGATATCAACCCCCTTGTAAAAATCAGACTGTCTTGAAACCTCCATGCTCTGAGAAAACCCAAGCTAGCCATGTAGAGAGAGAGAGATGCCCAGCCAGCCTCCAGCTGTTCCAGCCATCTTAACTGAGGCATCAGGCATGAGAATAAAGAATCCACCTTAGATTTCCAACTCAGTCAGTTCAGACGACTCCAGGCCTAGCTGAAACTCACAAGAAATTCCAAGTTAAAACCATGCAGGTGAGCCCAGTCAACCCAAAGAACCATGGGAGATAACAACCATTAATAATAATTTCAGTGACTAAGTTTCGGGGCTTTGCTATGAAGCAAAAGATAACCAGACACTCCTTTTATAGACTTTACCAAATTTTTCACTAAGCCTGCTTCTTGTTGCGGTTTTTTTTTTTTAAATCTAACTCAAATAGTGCTTGAACAACTAAGGCTAATTTTTATTCAAAGGACTTTAACATTCAGGATGGATGATGCTTGGCATTTGTTTTGGTGTTATCTGAACAAAACAGAAAAACTCTCCTTCTGCAATCTTCACTGATGATTGTTCTTTAATCCTCAATTAAAATGCTTTATGAAAACAAATGAAATTGGGTCCCTTCTAGTAGGCTAAATGTCACATCTCTAATGCAAATAATAGACTGGATAACAGAAAGAATGAATATTTACCATGAAACTAATTTCCTATAATTTGATGCCAATTAAGATTGTAATTGCTTCCTCAGTATCACCAGATCATTCACTGTTTCAGGAAGTACTAGTATATTTGGTTACATTTATTTAACTTGTATAAACTCTTCTGTGATTCATTATTTCCAGAGAAAAATGGAGCTTGAAACCAGGAACACTTCTGAACTAATTTTCTGTAATGGTAGACCTTAAAATCAGATAAATTAGTTAAGCCAGTAATGCAAATGAATCAATTTTCAGAAGCCCAGCGTTCAAAGAAATTAAACAAGACAACCAAAGACACATCCAGGTAGCCATTAATTAGTCCCCCTTGCCTCTAGTTCTCTTACAGATTTGATGGCATTTTTCAGTGAAATGCATTCTCTGAATGTAGGTTAGGACAACAGATCAAAATGCCCATGATTGGGACATGATGTAGACACTGACTTATATAGAGGAGGATGTCACATGTTTGCCTGCTAGGAACATTGTTCTGAAGACTAAAGATATTCTGTCTGCAAGACTGTGCTTATTTTTCTGGCTGAGGAAACCAGGATACATGAGACTTGCAATCTTTCAACTCCCTGGTACTCAGTGTTAGCCTCTTTATTTCTCTGAGCTTCTATTTACCCTCTTGGGGCCAAAAAAAAAAAAAATGAATGAAGGATGTGTGGAATTTAGGAATTAGGCACATGAACTAATTCATGTAAAAGTGACCTGCTTGATCTCTGACTTTTATAGCAAATGATATATACAAAAGGACACATGGTGAGGAGAACTCTCCAATTCCCCAAAGCCCAGGCCACTCTGTTGAGCACTTTGAGCACCACTGGAGGCAGCTTATGTTAACTCTTATAGACAACAAGTAAATTGCTATATTGGTATAGCTTCCACCCAAGAGAATCTTGCTAGGATCTGATATGTGTTCAGAGCTGGTGTTGGTGTTTCTGTCCCAGAGGCATTTCTGCTGTTTTAACCAAACTATTTCACCTGCTAAGCCTACAATTCCAGATCATCTCAACACACCATTATCCAACCAGACATGGAGAACAGAGCAGCCCCGTCTCAGTTATGGCAGCAAATGAAGCAACACAGGCAAGTAAACGACAACCTTCCCATCTTGGGCCTTACAACAAGGAAGTCTGTACCTTTTTGCCACCTACTCTGGGCATGTGGTTGAGTCTTGGGATAAAAGGTACTGAACATAGATGCAGCAAATGAAATACTGGGCTTTGGTGAAGACCCACGAATCACTGCCATTGATTCTGAAGCATGAAACTTGGTTGGTTTTCCCAGCCCTGAAATACGAGGAGCTCCTTTTGGACCCCTCCCAGGAATGTAGAACCATATAAAGGAAAAGGTAGCGGTAGGAGAGAAGGGAGAATGCAGATAGAGGAGGAACTATAGACAGGGAAGTTGAAGAGGTAGTCTCTGAGAGATTGATCTCCAAGGATACATATGAAAAGAAAGGCTTTTCTTTGGACATATCTTTACGTGATCCCTTTTACTGAAAATAGAAGTCAATAATAGATTGAGAGAACTGAATTCAAATTTTTAAAATCTGTGTTGCAAGCAATTCTAAAGTCAACACATGATAATATGAACACATAAGTCCTTTCAGGAAAGCAAACATGATGTAAGTCAAGTAGATATGGTATCAGTGGTAGAGGCAGCCCAACGTGATCATAGCTTTCTTTGTTTTTATTCTCCACATTGATGGGAAATTTGTGATTTTTTTCATCCAGTAACAAAATCAATAGAACTGTGACTTATATTTCACAATTTGAATCGATTATTTTATACACTTTAAAAATTCAATAATATTTCCTACAGTTACACTTTTTCAGAAAACTTCAAGGGGACATACCCCAAACTTTTCCCAGTGCTTTGTGAATATTGTCATCTCTAACTATCTGTCTCCAATCTAGGTTTTACCTTACATTGACTTTGAACAAATGGAACTCAAAAGGCTAAATTAAATATAGATTAGTCAGAAATCTGAAATCCTGTAAAGGGTTGTGGCAGATAATTTAAATGAAAGTTATTTTGATTGTCACTAAAAATAACAATTGAGTGTCATACTGACATACATGGTGCAATAAGCCCCTGGCAGTTGGGGATTTAATATTCATCGTTTTGAATGTTCTTAAATGACCCTGAAAGTCCATAACATGGAGTAATTTGTAATTTTGATGAGACAGAAATCTCAATTGCCTGACCGGGGAGGCAGGCATGAGTCATTTAACTAGATACGATGACGCTTTCTCTACTTGTTTCCTTGTAGGAGTTTTATGGATTTGGGAACTTACAAAGTTCTCAGGGATTTCTTCACAAACATTTGTATAATTAATACAGTGTTAGAAACACTTAACATGGTAGTAAATGGGTAAGGGTACAAATACATAGAAATAGTTGAAGAATTATAACCAGTGTAGAGCACTAAAATGTTAAGAAAGCTCAATGAATACTTATTTGTATTGATTTATTATTAAATGGAATAATATATGTTAAGCATCTACCACAATGTCTGACACATGGTGGGGTGTTCTTTAAGTCTGAGTTCCCTTTTCTTTGCTTCATATTTGCTGTTGAAATATTTATATGATAGCTTCCACTTACAGATAAATTCCTTTAAATTAGATTACAGAAGAAAATACCAGAGACTATCACTGTTTTTTGTTGCTTCTTTTTTTTTTTTAATTTTCCAGGATTTCAGCAATGTTTAGTGCAAAATCTGGTTAAGATAAGGGGTTTCTGTGTAAGCCCACACTTGATTTAGCAGTCTATATTTATGTACAGCGACAGAGGCATTGATTATACATTCTCTTAATCTGCAGCATCACAGTATGACAGGATTAGGAATCTGGTCCCATATGCAGATGTTAGGGTGTGTGGCAAAATTGAGACACTTCAATAAATTTGCTTTTGAAGATTAGAAATGGGTGCTTGATACACCCATTTGGCTTTTCTCGGTGTCTGAACACGGCATCTCAGTAATCCTTCTGATGGCAATCTCATTAATGTGTCTTTCAGATCACATTACATTTACACACATACCATGTCTGCTTAAAAATCAAATAAGCCTAGGTTTCATTAAGATGAAATATTCACTTTTTTAAATAAGTGAATATTTCAATAAATGACACTGAAATAACTTTTCTCAAAGACTTGGTAATTTACATATTTTGCAGATATTCAAATGAAAGCTGGTCCAAAATGCAGCCATTATTGTTCTAAAACTCAGGAAGCTCAGTGGTTTTTGATGCATCTCTGTTACAGATTTTCATAATTAGAGGATCCTACGATTTTGTCTTAGACTTTGGACATTTTGGGGGGGAGGGAGTGTTTTTGATAACATTTTCCCTAACCTGGGTTTCTAAAGCACCGTAGTTTCACAGGAGTGACAAACAATAGAAATCAGCCATGTTTCATGGTCATCGAAACATGAATATGGTAATTCACACCAACCACTACTGTCCCTTCACTCAAAATAATGAGAAACCAGTTATACATTTGCATGAAAATTGAAATTTAGGGTGGCATTACAGTTGTAATCTGCTCTTCCAACCCCTCTCCCTTTATCTGCCTTGGGTTTGCAAACTGCTTCAGCAACCATCAGCTAAGAAATGTGCATGTCATCTGCAAATCACAGATCACAGATCTTGACTCTAGTGATTGTAGAGGGAGAAGTGCTGAAGGGTTCATAGTGGCCAGAACAAGACTTAAAAGTGATGTGAAATAGGGAGCAAAGAGGGCTGCAATTGCCTTGGAGCCTAAAATAGACTGAGCTTCAATGCCATCGAAAAAATCACCAGCTTCTCCATCATTTCTTTAAAGGTCAAAATTTTTGTAGGTGGACTGGGAGAGCAGCGGATTGCAGATGTGTTTAACAGCAGGGTATTTTCCGCTGCCATGACCAGTTAAGGGAGATTTTCAAAATCACACTTGCTGGTAAACAGTTTGGCCCTATTCTGGGTCATCTACCTTCTACAGTCTCCTTGCTGCCTAGAGTCTTACCTGGGTAGAGTCCCAAACCTCACATCAGTCAAAGTTAGGCTTTCAGCACAGTCTATTAAGGTTTTTAGAGAGGAACCTCGGAGGCTTTCAGGGAGGTTTTATGGTGTGGGGCTGCTTCTTCCCAAATGCACGAAGCACACGCGTGAGACATACAGGCCCAGAGCATGGACTCACACCATTTCTTCTTCATGCTGCTGGTCAACAGGTGGGCACCTTGGGCAGACCCACATTGTCAAGTATCTAATGCAAGCCAGCTAAGCTTGGTAACTGCCTCTGTGAAACTCCCCAGTGGAACTAGAGGGGAAGAGCCATTTGGTCACCTTTTAGGGAGGTCAGTCAATGGTCTACCATGCTATACTCACGTGTTAGCTGCTATAAAACCAGTAGGCCATTTGACAACCCATCCTGAACCCATGGTCAGAGTCAGATTGAGGAGAGAAAATCTTCCATGTCTGCCCACATTTTCAGACCAGTCTGCAAGGGCAAACATCAAAAATAATAAAGGCCCAGGAGCTCTTTCAAGCTCTTCCAGATCTTATAGGTTCCCATAGACAGCAGATTTCCAGATGTGAATATAGGAAGACAAGATCCCAGTGTAGCTAAATTCTTTTTTTTTTTTTTTTTTTTTTTTTTTTTGAGACAGAGTCTTACTCTGTTGCCCAGGCTGAAGTGCAGTGGTGCAATCTTGGCTCACTGCAACCTCTGCCTCACAGGTTCAAGTGATTCTCTTCCCTCAGCCTCCTGAGTAGCTGGGGTTACAGGTGCCCACCACCACACCCAGCTAATTTTTGTATTTTTAGTAGAGACAGGTTTTTGCCATATTGGCCAGGCTGGTCTTGAACTCCTGACCTCAGGTGATCCACCCACCTCAGCCTCTCAAAGTGCTGGGATTACAGGTGTGAGCCACCGCACCTGGCCGGTAGCTAAATTCTTAATGTTTTTCCTCTGAGCCACAAACATGCTGGAAACCACCTGTTCCACAAATGTTCTCTGTCCCATTTCAAACCTTTGGTTGAAATGAAAGCTCGGTGCCAGTTAGAAATTACACCTTATGTAACATTCCTGCCTGCAGCAACCAGTAAGTAACACACTGGCACATGTGGATGAGGGCGGCCACATGTGAGTCCCTGGGAAGAACGTGTGTGCTAGCAGCTTACTGTTCAAAATTGTCTTAAAGATACTATTCATAGTATTACTGAAGCCATGCATTCACCTTGGGATGGCAAAGTATTTAGTCTGACCTGTCCTGGGCATGGGCCTTCCAGGGGATGACTCACATTTCCCAAAAGGACATTATGGGCCTGGAGATCCTGACAATGTTTTCCTTTGGAAGGGACACAGGATGTTCTCCCTCCAACACTTCTCAACACCTACTTTTCCATTTGGCAAACAAATGACAGGCATTAACATTGACTTTTTGTATTCAATCCTTATGGTTACTGCAAGCAGAAGAGAGTGGTACCTGAGACAGGGACACGGTTGTAGTAACTTAAGCTGCTTTAGCTGTCTGTGCCTCAGACCCTCACCTAAAATGAAGGAATAACAGCATATACTCATAGCGTTGGTGTGAAGATTATACAAGTTAATATGTAAAAAATGCTTAGAATAGTGCCCGATACATAGTAAGTACTCAGACACAAGTTCAGTTTAAAAGATTGCTGCTGCTGCGGCTACCGTTATTATATCTTTGCAGCACTTTTCAACCATCTTTCATTGTATGGAGACCAGGGAGGGCAAAGCAGGAAAGACTGGTGAAAAAGGCTATAGCAGTCATGGCAGATGGGCAGAGTCCATGGCATTTCATTCATTTGCAAATATTGTCTCTAGCTTCTGCTCTAGGTTTTATTTTATCTTTTCAACTCCCGTAGCTCACTTTCTGTCTTCATGTACATCTAGATCTTTCACAGGGACAAATAAGATACTTTCAAGAGTTTTCAGAAGTCAGTGCAAACATGAGAATGAATAAAGCCAGGACACACCCATGTAAGAACCAATGTGGGTCCCAGAAGGGAAGGTGGCAATATAGTGCTTAGAGTCACAGTATTTATCCTTATACCACTGTGATTCCTATGAATGAGAACACAACAAAGGAGAGGGTGGAATTTCATTTGGAATCATCAATCCACTCATGCCACTTTCTTAGCCCTTAATCATTAAGGGATCCAAGCAAAGATGCTTTCATCCAGCCTGGGAGATGCAGAGCAATACGCTGCTTATGCCAGCACTGCTCTACCTGCTGCTTTAAAAATGCCCAGGGCCCAAACCTGCAAGGAAAGCAAGTGGTAGTTTATGCTAAAATGCTAAAGCCATTTAAAAGCAAATGCATATAATAGAAAGAATTTAAGCAGCTGGTGGATGTCATTACATTCATTTCTCAAGGAGGCCTGTCTTCTCGTGACACCAATCAAAGAACTAGGTCATCTCTCAACAGTAATTTTCTTGGAGGCCATGAATTCTTGCATTGATTTCATCTCCCTTTGGCTGAACATGCACTGAGAACAGCCAAGTTGGTGAGGACTCAGGCAGCCCATGGGGCTGTCATCAACTCCATCTGAAGAGTTTATATTCTTAATGGGATCAGAGGTCTTATCGGTGATTCTTCATAAGTGCAACAGAGAAACTATCTTTCTTTCACCACCGATTCCACACCTGACAATTCTCCTATTTATCAGTTAACAATTATTGTCTGAGAGCAAGTCAATTACAACAGAAATTTATGAAGTCCTTAGCAACTAAGAAGAAACTTGATGGAATCTTATCTATTCTGTTCAGAAAATGAAATGTGAACTGTCTGAAGACAGTACTGACTTCACATATGTTAGCACCACATCATAATACGTACATTAGGACATTAATTCTTGTGCTTTTGTATATATCCAACAAGTTAGAACTATATGCTGGGGGAATTAGAAGCTATGATTTCTGTCAAAGGGAGCATTAGTCCTGACCCCCTTCTTTGTGAACGCTTCCCAGCACCCCAGGAAGAGTTGCATTCTCTACAAATTCATGTCATGACTCAGAATTTACGGTGGTGTTCTTTATCTGTTTACATTTTGCTAACAGTAATGGAGCCCTCTTTGAGAAAAGGAACCAAGTTTTATTCATCCTACTCCCCCCAGTGCCTAGCATGAGCATGGCACATAGAAGGGGCTTGAGGATATTATTCTGATGTGTTAGAATAGTGACTCGTACATAGTAAGTAAGCCTCTAATGTTTCTCTTCAGCCTGCAGACATCAGCATCATTGAAGAAAAAATTGTCCAGTAACGCTTGTTAAAGAACAGTAAGGCAGAATTTATTCAAGGGGAGTATTCATGATAAGTAGAGGGACCACTGCAATAGGATCTTGCAGTGTAGGGGAGAGATTGAGCTCGACTCCGGCTCCCTCAAGAACAAATAGGGATTTGTAGCCAGGGAGAAGGGTGAGGGTGAGCAAATGTAAAATACTAAGAGGAAACATCGGGGGTAGGTGGGACTCTTGCTAGACCAATTTGACGGAATTCTTGCTGAAGGTGGGCCAACATGATAAGATGTGGAGAAGGGTCAGACACCAAGAGTGGGAAAGTTAGTCAGTTCACTAAACAGACTTAGTAGGATTCTTGCTCAAATTGTATCCTACAAGGACAGAGGGAAGCCCAAGTCAGCCTGATTAAAGTTAGTTCAAGAAGACAGTCTTTGTCAGCATTTTGAAGATCTTCCCCTCTCATTCTCTAAAGCTCTGGCTAACAAATATTCATGAAATTCCTAATCAACATTCTAGACACCAGGGTCCATTTTGTACCCTGAATTCAGAGAATCCAAGGACAGCTTCAGAGGGAGATCTTTCTGCAAAGAAAATGTGCATTTCCAATTTCATTGTATTGTGTTGCAGAGGCTCTGACCCCCACCTTTCAGCCATGGAAAGGAAGGAAATATTTTGAAGATTCCTTTGTGAGGAATATCTGAGGTCCCATCTCCCTGCCTTGTTCTGACCATTGTGGCAACCACCAACTGGGACCTGACAGCATCTTGCTTCAGTTGCTACATATAATCTGGCTTTCTGTCCTGGACTTTTTTCTGCCACCGGAGACACCATCCCTGGGCATGCTGGAGAGATTCGTCCTCCCTGAAAGCTGCTCTTTCCAATGGCATATGAGAGCCAATAGATGATTATGGCTGTCAGACAATTCTAAGGCACATTCACAAGGCTTTCCAGGCTGTCCCCAAGGGGAACGAGCCTCAGTTTCCCACAGTGGTGATCAGTGCAATAATACACGCCAGGATTGGTCTTTCTTCCACCGTTCAGTCTTCTCAGTTGTGTCACTCTTGTCTCTTGAACTACTTCCCAAAAGAAACCACCTGCTTGCAAGCCCTTGTCACAGGCTTCACTCTTTGGGGAAAAGCAGGCAAAGTCCAAGCCATCCATATAGCCTACTGAAGTGAGTATTTTGAGTAGGTTCAAGTTTGATCATCATGACAAATAAAATGAAGGAGTGTAATGCCTTAGTCTGCATTCTCATAAAATACAAAGTGTGTATAAAGAATTCTGTAAGTATGTAAAATTAATCGTTTCACAAATTTTATCTCTTATTTAGTAATTTCCATTCTTCTTTTGGGTTTACACAAGAAATCAAGCCAATAACATGTTTTCCTATGCACCTATCTAAAAAAGTGAATGAATAGCTACTTCCCAAGAAGCAATGAACTTAAATGCTACTGTATCTCTCAAGACAGAAATAGATTTGTCCAGACTAAAGTAAAATCAGTTTGACTTCGCCTGCGTTTTTCTCCATATCTAGATCTCCTTTAATGATGTTTGTGGTACCTGAGATTATTTGCTTACTGTTTGTTGTTCCATGAGGCTGAAGCACCATGATGGTGAGGTTGTGTTTGTTTCATTTAAAAGTATTAGCACTTGGTTCTGCATCTGGCACACAGTGGGTCTTCATTGAAGGATCATTGAATTTAATGGAGTGAAATCAAATTTAACTGTACAAAATATAAAATGCCTGACAAGACCTGAACCACTCATGTGATTAATTAAAGATCGTCTCACATAGAATCAGTCACCTGTGTTCATGTTAGTTAAGGAACGCCCTGGCTGACTTGAGCCACAAGCCCCTTATAGAGCAGAAACAGCAAAGGGGCACACCCATCATGAGAGAACCCGGGGTAAAGAATCTGATTTTCCTTAAACTCAAATAGGAACTCTAATGTTAACTCTTTCTTTCTAGCAAAGTCACTCCATTTCTCTGAGTTATCTTTGCCATTAGTAAAATGAGAATAATATTAAATCTTTAATTCCTCAAGCTGAAAAGCAAAGTCAGTCAGGTAGGCAATGAACCTACCTAGATTACATAGCTGAGAATTGGTTGTCACTTTAATTCCAAAAAGTATGTGACTAAGATACTCGTCAATAATCTTTTACAGTATTAAAAATACTATTCAAAAGTTCTTCTTTATGTTCAAATAAAATCTTTCCTGCTAAATTTTATCTTTGATGGAAAAGGAGAACAAATGGAGCCTTTCCATAAAAACTCTTCATTTTCTCCTCTTTTCTTCCCCATACAAAGTAACTCTCTTAGTCTTTTTTTTTTTTTTTTTCTTGAGATGGAGTTTTGCTCTTGTCATCCAGGCTGGAGTGGTGATCTCAGCTCACTGCAACCTCCGCCCCCTGGGTTCAAGTGATTCTCCTGCCCCAGCCTCCCAAGTAGCTGGGATTACAGACACCCACCACGATGCCCAGCTAATTTTTTTTTTTTTTTTTTTTAGTAGAGACAAGGGTTTCACCATGTTGCCCAGGCTGATCTTGAACCTCTGACCTCAGGTGATCCACCCATCTTGGCCTCCCAAAGTGTTGGGATTATAGGCGTGAGCCACTGCGCCCAGCCCCCTTCGTTTTAAAATCACAAATACTTCAGCCATTTTATTACATCGAACTCTTTTAGCTCTTGGCATGTTTATTGTATCTTTTTTCTTTCTTATGTTGTGAGAATCACTTCTAGAGTCATCATTCTAATAATACCACTGATAAAACAGTATTATTAGTCTTAGATTTAATATGGTAGAGGAAATAACATTGACTTACTTGTCCAAAGACCCAAGTTTTAGTCTTAGCTATGCCATTAATTAGCCTCACGACTTTGAGATGTTAGTACAACTTTTCCAGGATTCCCTTTCCTCTATTATAGACTAGGAAGTAAAGGGACTGATCACTAGAATAGCTCTCAGCTTTAACAAATCTGTGAATATTTTCAGAGAGGAGTCTTGGTAAATCATTTGTTTTGTTTCTGTAAATTATACTGTATTTACCTAGTACTAATAAATTCATATCCTTAGTTTGTCTAGTAATACTACTGACTGCCTTCATCATAAATGGCCAGCATTTTGGAAGTCAGAATACTCTGAGCGTGTTGATGACTTTACTCCATCCATATCAGATAGCAGGTATTTTTAATTGGTGCTGGTCTATCCAACAAGGAAATCTGGATGAAGCTTGAAGCCTGGAAGAGTGAAGACTTAGAGATAGCCTGCAGAAGGCTCCGTTTATAGATTGTATACATCTTCCTTCAGTCCCTTCCCCTGACTGTCCAATTGGGAAAACAATAAAAACAAAATCTTGTCTTTGTGTCTATACCAGCACCAAATCATGTCCAATTAATGATGGCTTGTGTTATTTACAAGCTCAAGGTAAGGAGATACTGGTGCCATTGTCTGTGGGTCATGGAATGCATTTTGAAATTTCACGAGGGAGATAAAAGTTAGGATATAGGGGATAAAATATATTCTGCAAATAGTGATGATATGTCACTAAACCCAGTATACGTCTTGGAAATGATCACAATGTCAAGGCCTATAATTTAAAATGATAATATGTCAGATTATAAGTGAACCCCATGTTAGTCACATAATCATCTCGCTCTTTCCCTAAAGAATGACCATGACATGGGAAGAATCTATACTGTGATTCCCCAAATTGTACTGAAGATAGATACACTGAGGCCACAAAGTTTCAGTCACAGAAATTTCAAAAGACATTACTTAGGTATTTGGGGGCACTTATTCTCATGGAAGAACCATGATTTGCTTTTTATTTAAAGATCTATTTTAAAGAAATTCAAAACTGTTCATCAGAAACCAGAATTTTTTAAACTTTAACTCAGTAGTTACAAATGAGTAATAATTTGAGTAATCTTTCCTTCTCAAGTTCATCCTTTAGCTTAGGTGTGTAGATCTATTTGTTGCCAAGTTAAGTTCCTGACATTACTTCCTGATCTAGGCACCAGTACTAATGTATTGTCTAATAAGTGAAGAACTTCACAAATGACTCGAAAAACAAACAGATAAATGGGGGAGGGATTTTCTGGAACATCATACATTCTAGAAATGGTTGATTGTTTCAGAAATGTATTGTTGAGCTGACAGTTGAGCTCATTTTTATAATATAGAGATAGAATTTAGAATTACAACAATTCTAAATCTTCTGAGGTTAAAATTGCTGCTATTAATAAAGTTATTATGTTTTCCCAAGCCTTATCTGTTCTATTCCAATATAAATAATAAATACTCTTTAAAAGTTATTTTTATGAAATATTTTGACACAAAAAATATAGAAAAAAATACAATAAATATTTCAGTACTTGCCACCAGGCGTAAGAAATAAAACATCATAACTACAATTGAAGAACTTCTGTGTACGTTCCCTTATTCCATTCTCTTCCTTCTTCCTACCAACAAACATTCATCTGTGCATGTTTTACATCCTACACTTCAATGAATCCCTAAAACATACACTACTCTTAGGTATGTCAAAACTTTATACAAATGGCATAAGACTCTGTATGTCAACAACTTGCTTTTACTAATATAATATTATATGTAAAATTTATCCACATTGATATATGTAGTTTTGTTTATTCATTTAAATTGCTAGATAGTATGAATTTCCTTCAACTTTTTAATCCATTCTATTTCTGATGAATATTTAAGATTTCTTTTCTAATTTTCACTCTTACAATATCACAATGAATATTCTTATATATGCAACCTGTGGAAGACTTTCTCCATGGTAGAATTTCTAGAACATTTAGTTGATTAGTATTAACAAATTGTTTCCTAAAGTATAAATCACTCCAATTTACACTCTCACCAGCAACATATAATCCCCACTGACTCACTTTCTTGCACCACTTGGTATGTTCAACATTTTCATATTTGCCATTCTAATACATGTGAAGTGATGTTTTACTAGATTTTAATTTGCATTTCTCCAACTCTTATCTTTGTGAGAATACAGACCCAAGCATAAGACAGTTGGAAAATGCTGTCTTCACTATCTTACTCTGCACCCCTCATTCTGCTGGGATGCTCAGAGAACTTGCATATCAGGGAACCCTTCTGTTGTTTCCCTCCGTGTGGAGGTGTGACAGTCATGACCTCCTCTTCCCAGTGTTAAGTCAGAAACTATGAAGGGTCTGAGGTTTTATCCTACTTGGAAGCTAACAAGTTAGCTTGCTATGGTTTTATATACATATACTGACAGAAGACACAAGACCCCTGGGTCAGAGAAATAGACCATTTATTACTCACAGCATGATTCCTGTCTCATAGAATTACTTGGTAAGTCATATACACAAGACTGAACTAAGCCACCCACTATCACCTCTTGTTCCTTCATACTTAAGATAAATGACCAGTATTGCAATCCTCATTTGCCTTCTGAGGCAACAAGGGAAATCCACTATCCTGAAACCCTTTTTATTTCTACAGTAGCCATGCATATCAATAGAGATAATTTTTGATATCATATTCTGAATTCTCATTTTTTTAGTTTAACCAATTACAAGTTGGGCATTGTGGCATGGTAGGCTCCAGTAAGACACAATTTTATCTATTTTTGAATACCAGTTTTGCCATTTAACAGCTGAGTGACCTTAAGCAAGTTTCTTAATTTCTTTGAGATTCTATGTCCCCATCTGTAAAATGATAATAGTGCGTGTGTCAAAAGGTTGACAGACTTGGATGAGCTAATACAGGTAAAGTATATGATACATAATAAATACCTTGGTGTTAACAGCTATTTTTACTTCAAAAGGTAACCTCCTTTTGTGGAAGAATGTTAATTCCCTGAATTTAACAACAACTATTGCCCTGACGCTCTTCTAGTTATTGCTTTCAGGGATGTTTTGTATTTGGCGGATAATAACAACCCTCAGTTACTGAGTACCTACACACTACGTGTTTTCTTCAAGGCAGAGATTATGCTGTCCATTTTACAGGTAAGGATATAGGACAAAAGAGGTTAAGAAATTTGCCTACAGTCATACAGCCAGTAAATGGCAAAGTCAGGATTTGGATTCCCACCTGTTTACCTCTGAATCCTGAGCTTTTAATGATTTTTTTTCTATCAACACAAAGAAAGATATATACATTTCCACAAAGAATCCAGATATGAGAGTATCCCACTCATTTTACTTACTCATTAATGTGAATGTGATGATAAACACATATCATAGGGTTTGGTATAGAAAACATGCCAAATTCTCTTGTGATCTTCATTATCAGGGGAGTCTGTCTCTACCAAGCGTGCGCACATGCACATACACACACACACACACACACACACAAGGTGTTTAAGCTTCTTTATTTTAACTTTCATATTAGGTTCAGGGTATCTGTGCAGGTTTGTTATATAGGTAAACTGCATGTCACAGGGACTTGGTGTACAGAGTATTTTGTCATCCAGGTAATAATCACAGTACCCAATAAGCAGTATTTCCATCTTCATCCTCCTCCCACCCTCCACTCTCAAACAGAACCCGGTATCTGTTGTTCCCTTCTTTGTGTCCATGTGTACTTAATGTATAGCTCCTTCTATAAGTGAAAACATGCAGAATTTGGTTTCCTGTTCCTGCATTATGTTACTTGGGATAATGGCCTCCAGCCCCATCCATATTGCAGCAAAGGACATCATCTCATTCTTTTTTATGACTGTGCAGTACTCCGTGGTATATATATACCACATTTTCTTTATCTAGTCTACTGTTTATGGGCATTTAGGTTGATTCCATGTCTTTGCTACTGTGAATAGTGTTGTGATGAACATACACGTGCCTGTGTCTTTATAATGCAACAATTTATGTTTGGGGGGTATATACCCAATAATGGGATTGCTGGGTCAAATGGTAGTTCTGTTTTAAGTTCTTTGAGCAATCACCAAACTACTTTCCACAATGGCTGAACTCATTTGCATTCCCATCAGCAGTGTCTAAGCATTCCCTTTTCCCTGCAACCACACAGGCATCTCTTATTTTTTAGCTTTTTTTAAATTGCCATTCTGATCGGTGTGAGATAGTATCTCACTGTGGCTTTGATTTGTGTTTCTCTAATGAGTAGTGATAATGAGCATTTTTAATACCACTAAGTGTTTAAGCTTCTTTTTTTATTGTTATTATTTTTTGAGACACAGTCCCGCTTAGCTACCCAGGCTGGAGTTTAGTGGTGTGATCTCGGCTCACAGCAACCACTGTCTCCCAGGTTCAAGTGATTCTCTTCAGTCTCAGCATCCCAAGTAGCTGGGATTACAGGCACCCGCCACCATGTCCGGCTAATTTTTGTATTTTAGTAGAGACGTGGTTTCACCATGTTGGCCAGGCTGGTCTTGAACTCCTGACCTCAGGTGATCCACCCCCCTCGGCCTCCCAAAGTGCTAGGATTACAGGTGTGAGCCACCGCACCAGCCATGTTTAAGCTCCTTCAGTGAGTTTGATAGTTAGCAGAGCCTCTTGAGAAAATAATGCTCAAAAATCAGTAATGTTTTAAAGATACTTCCTTTTTTCTGCTTAACTGAGAGAATCTGGAAAACCCAGCAACAATTCTAGGAAGATTCTTTGACACAGAAAACAGTCCCAGGCATTTGAACTTGGGTACTTTACAATCAACTTATTTTTATCTTTTATTTTTACAATCTTTCTGCTGAGCAGTAAAATGAGCAAAAGCTACAAAGGAATATTAGAATTTTTAGTGTTTTCAGATTCAGTCAGAAGCCTCTCTGATCTGAGTGATGCTTTAACTATGTTAACACAGAAATACAGCATCAATGTCAGTAGCTTAGACTTAAAGAACTATGCTTAGTATTGAATGGCATGTTTAACTTCTGCCTTTTTCATAATCTAAAGACTTATCTGAAGTTATACAATAAAAAAGATCAATGTTTAAACTTTAAAAGACTGTTAAGTTCAAAAATCTACCCCCAATAGTCCTTCATCTTTCATCGGGTCACTATTTTAATATGTGATTAAAGCACTGTAATGCCACAAGTGATGATGTGAGACTGGCTGCAGGATTAGTCCACCCACATTCAGCCTTCTGTTCTTTGCTTCTTGGTTGAGCAGAATTCTACAGTATCACATCACTGCCTGTTTCTCTAATTATTTAAAGTTAATTTCACAATATCCCTCTAATTATTTAAAGTTAATTTCAAAATAATTATGAGAATCTATCAATCTGTGTCATATCCATGCTATACTTTTTCTTCTTTCAAAAATCGTCTTCTTCCTTGCTCCTCAGATCACTCTACAGAAAATCACCAAAAAATGCTTAGGAATAGAAGCTCCCTGAAGTTCCATTTGGCATACTCAGTACATATAGAAGGACTAGACTACCAGTCCTTCTATAGATACTGGACTACCTATGAATATATTAAGATGCAACTCATTTCCCTGGCTATTTAAGGTATCTATGAAGACTAAAACAGTTATTATTTTTTGCTTTGGGAAGATTCTTAGTTCAACTTTTAATTACTTCCTAGGAATGACTGCCTCTACCCAATTCACTTAAGCAGATGTAACTACAACTGCAAAAACACTGTTGACTGATGTTCTCCAGAGACCTGTTCATTACCTGTCATTAAATGTTTTAAAAGTTTGCATAATTGATCCAGCCAATAAGTCATCATTGATTTATGGGGTACTGTGCTGAAGAGTTGCTCTTTAAAAATTCATAACACCAGTATGTGTCTTTACAATCCATTAGCTGTTTACGTACCCACAGTCTTAGCATTGATTGACCTTGGACTGAGATTCTCATGGACTTCTTTTTTTTGCAAGTCCTCAGTATAGAAAAGCAATACTTCATCCTTATCCCTTGACAGCTATACTTTGATTTTTTTCCCCTCCATCAAAATGAAAACTTTACTTGAAATGATGAATAAATAAAGTATATTCCATAAACAGCTCTTCACTATTATTTAAACTTATGGGCTGCGTTGTGTGAATCTTCTTTCCCCACCATCAGATTCAAGTGTGTAAATGTTCTAAAAGGCTCTGAAAGTTTTATGATGATTTCAGGGGATGGTGGAGTAATAGCTGAAGAGTGAAGCTATTAGTTTTAATATTTATATTGAGTGCTCTGAAACATTAATGTGACAGGATGTAAGATCAGTGCAGTGGGATATATTTACTTCACAACCACTGCCACGTGGCAAAAGAAAAAAAACAACTGTATGTGTGTGTGTGCATTTATTTTCTAAAACTTTGAGGCCAAGGTTCAAATGTTTGTGGGTTATTTTTTTGTTTTCCTTTGCACAAGATTTAAAGTTTCGGCTGATAAATACCTTTGCTTTTCTTGAACTTGAGCTACCCTTAGGAGGCAGGAATGTATTGCCAGACAAAGCTTCCCACATGGGCTTGTTAGCTTATATGAGTCTGCATTCAAATATCCTCTGAGCCTGCCATGGTAAATACTATCCACCAGATAAGTAACACTTGATTTTACCCACTGTGTCTTGGGAAAATTTAAAGAATGATGGTTGTAAATCTACATCAAGAAACCTTCATGGACAGCTCCTCTTAGCAAATTTATATGAAGAAGTAAGGCAAGACATTTCTGATTCTGGACTCTGACAGTTCTGGGTTTCAGTCTCAGCTTCACCCTGACAGGCTGTGTGAACTCATGCACGTTCCTTCACATCTCCTAGTATTGGTTGTTGATTTAAAAAAAAAAAATTGATAATTTTACCAAAAACATAGTTCTTGTGATGATTAAATGAGATAATGTCTTTAAAGACCTGGCACAAATGGTATTAATATTTCCTATTATTACATCAAAATCAAATGAAAAAAATACCCTGGGAACGCCTGTAGTGTGTAAGACCCTGCATTTGTACCTGTAATCAGATTGCGGGGCTCTCATTCTCAAATAATTACTTTACAGGCATACTTCAAAGATATTGCAGATTTGGTTCCAGATCAACACAATAAAGCAAGTCACTCACAAATTTTTTGGTTTTCTGGTACATATAAGAGTTAAGTTTCCACTATAGCGTATTCTATTAAATGTATAATAGCATTATGTCTAAAAAAATTTTTTTAATGCTGACAATCACCTGAGTCATTAGCAGGTTGCAATCTTTTTGCTGATGAAGGATCTTACCTCAATGTTGATGGCTGCTGACTAGCCAGGTGGCAGTTGCTGAAGATTGGGGTGTCTTTGGCAATTTCTTAAAATACAACAGCAATAAAGTATGCCACATTGATTGACTTCTTTTCATGAACAACTCCACAGTAGCATGCAATATTGTTTGACAGCATTTTACCCACAGTAGAACTTCTTTCAAAACTGGATCAATCTTCTCAAACCCTGCTGCTTTATCAACTATTTATGTAATATTCTAAATCCTTTGATGTCATTTTAACAATGTGCACTGCATCTTCACCAAAAATAGACAGTATCTCAGGAAACCTCTTCCTTTGCTCATCCATAAGAAACAATTTCTCTTCTGTTCACTTTTTATCATGAGATCACAGCAATTCAGTCTGAATTTTCAGGATCTACTTCTTATTCTAGTTCTTTTGCTATTTTCATAGCTACAACAGCTACAGTTTATTCCTCTTCTGAAGTCTTGTCCCCCTCAAAGTCATCCATGAGAATTGGAATCAACTTCTTCCAAACTACTGTTAATGTTGATATTTTGACTTTCTCCCATGAATCATGAATGTTCTTAATGGCATCTAGAATGGTGAATCCTTCCCAGAAGGTTTTCAATTTACTTTGCCCAAATCCATTAGAGTAATCATTATCTATGGTGGCTATAGCCTCATGAAATGTATTTCTTAAATAATAAGACCTGAAAGTTGAAATTACTCTTTGATCCTTGGGTTGCAGAAGGATGTGAAAACAACATTCATCTCCTTATACACCTCCATCAGAGCTCTTGGTTGACTAGATACATTGTCAGTGAACAGTAATATTTTGAAAGGAACCTTCTTTTCTGAACAGTAGGTCTCAACTCTGTGCTTAGAATATTCAGTAAATCATGCTGTAAACAGATGTGCTGTCATCCAGGATCTGTTGTACCATTTATAGAGCACATGAATAGTAGATTTAGTATAATTCTTAAGGGCTCTAAGATTTTTAGAATGGTAAATGGATTCAACTTTAAGTCATCAGCTGCATTAGCCTCTAACAAGCAAGTCAGCCTGTTCTTTGAAGCTTTGAAGCCAGATATTGACTTCTCTCTAGCTATGAAAGTCTTAGATGTATCTTCTTCCAATAGAAAGCTGGTTTGTCTACACTGAAAACTTGTTGTTTAGTGTAGCCAACTTCATCAATGAGTTTAGTTAGATCTCTGGATAACTTGCTGTAGCTGCTACATCAGCACTTGCTGCTTCATCAGGCACTTGGATGTTACAGAGATGGCTTCTTTTCCTTAAACCTCATGAACCAATCTCTGCTAGCTTCTGACTTTCTTCTGCAGTTTGCTTACCTCTCTCAGCATTCACAGAATTCAAGAGAGTTAGGACCTTGCTCTGGATTAGGCTTTGACTTAAGGGAATGCTGTGGTTGGTTTGATTTTCTATCTGATCACTAAAACTTTCTTCACATCAACAGTGAGGCTGTTTGGTTTTCTTACCTTTCATGTGTTCCCTGGAGTAGCACTTTCAATTTCCTTCAGGAACTTTCTTTTTGCATTCACAACTTGGCTAACTGTTTGGTGCAGGAGAGCTAGCTTTTGGCCTATCTCAACTTTCAACATGCCTTCCTCACTGAACTTCATCATTGCTAGCTTTTGATTTAAAGTGAGATGCATGTGACTCTTCCTTTCACTGGAACATTTAGAGCCATTGTAGGATTATTAACTTTATTAACTGGCCTAATTTCAATATTCCTGTGTCTTGGGGAATAGGGAGGCCTGAGGAGAGCGAAAGAAAAGGAGAAACAGCTGCTTGGTGGAGAAGTCAGAACACACACATTTACCAATTAAGTTTGTCGTCTTATGTGGTACCCTAAAACCATTAAAATAGTAACATAAAAGATCACTGATTACAGATCACTGTAACACATATAGTAAGCACAAAAAAGTTTGAAATATTGCAAGAATTACGAAAATACGGAACAAAGACTAAAAGTGAGCATGGGCTCTTGGAAAAATGGTACCAAAAGATGCCAAAGGAGGTTTGCCACAAATCTTCAGTTTTTAAAAAACACAGTGTCTGCAAAGCACAATAAAGTGAAGCACAATAAAATGAGGTATGCCTCTGTTTGGAAAACAAAAACATTTGCCCACTTAAATCTCAAAGCAAGAGCAGAAGTGTTATTCTGGTTTTAAAGCAGACTTATAAGACCTGGGTTCAAGTCCCAGTATATATTTTGCCGCCTGGACAACACCATACTTGTCACATAATCACTCTGGGACTCTCTTTCTTCACATATAAAATGAGGATATTGATAGTTACCTCACATAGTTACTGTGAAGATTAAAGAATATAATGTTAATATTGTTTGTGATAAAAATGAAGCTGTTAAAAATGTACTATGGTCAGACAATCTTAGGTTTGAGAAGTTAGGCACACCTGAGTGGTCACGTGAGTTCCCAGCTATCTTTAGATGCCAATATCAATGAAAACATTCATTATGAAATAAATGAGGCAAGGAGTAAGTTGTGGTAAAAAGCAGCTAAGGAAGAGCTTGCATTTATGCTAGTATAATCATGACAGGTTGGATTGGAGCTGGACATTTGACAATTTCAACATCAATGAACAGATATAAGTAATTAAATACGAGTGTGTTTGAAGTGGGAAAACTACCATGAACAAAAGTGAAGGGAAGGAGCCTAGGCTGTGGGATGATAGAGGTGTGGGGTGGGCATGGCTTGAGCGCTGAGCCCTGGGAGATGAAGTCAGGCAGGTAAGCTAGGGAAGCAGGGCAACCTTGAGCACAGGGCTGAAGAGATATTTGATCCTGCATTCCAGTTTAAAACATGTTCATAGCTTAAAGCAGCAGTTCTAAACTTTGAATGTATATCAGAATCACTATGGGATTTACAAATCCCATACCAAGGCTTTACCTCAGGCTATTTGAATCAGGATCTCTGGGGGAGAGACCCAGACATCAGCATTCTTAAAGCTCCCAGGTGATTCTGGTGCAGCCAATGTTGAGAACCATTAGTGTGAAATGAATATTTCTATTACACAAAAAAGAGCTATTTCTCAGCGCCATGCCCCCTTTTCCCTGTGCCATATATATATGCAGAGAGAGAAAGAGAGAGACAGAGAGAGGGACAGAGAGACAGAGAGTTGATCTGAGCCAAGTTTGAAGATGGCAATCCAGGAGCATAGATTCAAGTTGGTCTGAATATATGCTCCTTCCATATTCCAAATTCATAACTTCTGTCTTCTGTTTTCCATTATTTGTTTCTCCCTTTTATTTTGGAATCTTTCCTCAGATGTGTGAGATTCTGCATGTGAATCCTCACGTTCGTTCAAGAGCAAGGTACTAAAAAGATTATAGAAAATTCCTTTACATGAATTCTGTATGAATTTGAAATTTTTTCCCCAATTTTTGGGCTTTACTGTCAGTGTGTAAGTGGTAAGCTGGCTTTTTTGTTGAAAGATTCACCAATGTCAATATTCATAGGTCTTTTCTCGGGGATTCTTTGGATTCTCAAAAGAGGCCTCCAAACTCCTCCTTGGACTGGATACATTTAGTCTGTGAGCAGGGCAGGGAAAGGATGCCAAGATCCCTACCAGTCAATTTACCAACTATAACTTAATGCCCCTGTCCTCTGACTCTGCACCTCATCCTTTGCCCTCCCATGTGGCCATATTCCCCACGCCAGAGTCTCCCCTGTTACATTTTTCCAGAGATTAAGTCTCTCCCTTCTGCAGTGAATAGAGGGAGTGGAGGAAGGAAAAAGAAAAGGTGTAGACATGGGCTGTTCTTGACTGGGCAGGGGGCCTGGGAGTCCAAATGCTCCATGTGCTAAGCTCCCACGAGTTCTCCTGATTTCTGCTTCATCTCCTGACTTTTTCACCCCATTGTGTGACAGCTGGTGTCCAGTTCTGATTTTTTCTAGGGTTTTGTCAGATAAATTCACTCACTTGTTGCTAATATTGTCCTCTGTTAGCACTTGTGCTTTAACTTCCTCTGCCCTGCTGACTCACTCACCACTCTCCACCTACTTCCTATCTTCCAAAAGTGTCTTAGCCTCCTCTTGTTTGCTTGTGCCTCCCTTCCTGCTTCTTTGTCTCTGTGGGTTTTTGAAATTTTATTTTTCTTTGCATATTATATTACTAGAGAAATTCTAGTGGAAGAGAAGAGAAATGCATGTGGTCAATCTGCCATGTTTAAACAGAAGTCCCAAAGGTTTGGGGTCAGGGGTGATTGTTGTTGTCTTTATAAATATTATGCAGAATGTAGTATTTATAAATATTATGTCTTTATAAATATTATAAAACAAAATACTTTATTTTATCTGAAAAATAAACAGATAAAAGTGGAGTCACAAGGAGTGCAGGAGTCAGACAGCTCCTCCTCAGCTTTCTCTTCTTCCTCTAAACCCAGACCAATTCTGAGAACACAGATATAAGAAAGCAGCAGTTATCTCTAATTGCAGTCTCCAATTTCTGCCTTTCTAGATCTTTCTGCCAAAACGTAGAGTGACCAAGGAGCCATGAAGAAGTTATCTTGTTTCCTCCTTGGATGACATGTTTCTTTTAGAGATTCTGTCACTCAGCATAGGCTCCTTATGGGCATTCTTCCTAAAGATGCTTAATATTGTATGGGGGTACAAAGATCAACAAAATAGTGTAGCTCAAGAAATTTAGAAGCTAGTGGGGAAGCTGGTAGGGTAGAAATTGTCACGCCACATGCCGATTCAAAGGTGCTCTGCCTCACATTACAAGTCTTCTAGAAGTGAGTAGCCCTCCCACCGTTGCCCAACCTCATCTACTCAGTATCAAAAAACATTGGTTTCATGACGGAAGTTCTGCTTATGAGTGCTCAACGAGGACAAAACTAAATGGTGAACAGGTGAGGACTGCCGCTACAATCTAAACTGTTCCGACTCCAACTCCCCTCCTCAACTCCCTGGCCTCAGCAGAGATCATCAAGAAAGAAAGCTCTTGTCCGATGCTTATGCATATTTTCTTACTGAATAAGCATTGCCTAGGCCCAAATTCAAAGCAGGAAATATATATCAGCAGATTAAAGTCTTCGAGCAACACCCAAATGCTCACATGGAGACAAGTCAATATGCTCTTTGTTTGTCCCTAGCTATGGGTCCTTTAATGTAAAGGTTACATGGCAAATATTTTCTATCCCAAATGTCAAAACAACCATGGACTTCCCTGAGGGGACTGTTTTTCCAAAACTCCGTGAAATCAGGTTGGCAGGCCAGAACAGACATAATGCTGCAGCTACACATATTCCTTGAAAAACCACAGGAAGTAGCACACTCAGAGTCCTCACAGTACCACATGGGAGCAGGCCAAGACGGGGCTCTTGGGGTGCTCACCAGGCATCATGAGCGGCAGGTGCAACTACCTACTCACTCACAGTCAAGACCATGGCCCCTCACACTGGCTGCTCCTTTCCCTGAAAAAGAAAATTTCCAGAGGTACATACCTCACTCAAAAGGAATAATTAGACTCAAAAAAATCTTCCGTGGGGAGGCACTCACACACCCTTGCAGGCTTTTTCTCCAGGGATGCCAAGCTCTACCATGCACACATAATAGTAACAGCAGCTTCCCTGTGAGTGTGCTTCCCTCTGGGGGATTCCAAAGTGCTGTATACACCACGGGGAAAATCTGGCAAAAGAATTCAGATGAGTAGGCAGCCCTTTCATAAATCCTTCCTCTACCTTTCTAGTGAGGGGAAAAGAGGAGGGCAGACAGGAGAAGCAAAGATGTGAGAAGGTTATAACTTGTTCACCTTCTGCCTGACTCAGAGGTTTTGGGGCTTGCCTGTTTACCTGATCTCCATTCCCTAGTGTTCTGAGAAAAGGACAGGTAGAAGTTATGCTGGAAGATTCTACAGAGAAAATCAGTAAGAATAAAAGAAACCATATGATGCCCCGAGGAGCTGAATGGTGAGGGAAATGTGGTATAGAGGGAGGCTGGAGAAAAGAGGTGGCAGAAAGGTTAATGTCGGAGCAAAAAGAAAGTTTTTTTTTTTTTTTACTGAGTCAGTAAGAAATTTCTGCAAGTTTCCTTGGGCCAAACAATGGTGATATTACCATACCTTGCATTAGTCTATGTACTTGAATGTCTTTCAATGACTAAAATATACAAGAGAAGTTTTGAATTATTATTGGAACCATAATCTTTTAACTAGACTAGTGCTCTGGTATGGGACCACATTGCAGAAGCTTCCTAGGCCTATCTAGAGAGTGGTTCCATACATATTTGTGCTATGTCTATCTTTTCTGCAACCCCCAAAGATATTTTATGCCATTCAACTATCTCCTAAGAATCAGCCTCCTAGGCTCTTCTCCTCTTCTTCCTCTGAAAACGCACACTTGACCTTTGGTAGTCTGATGAAGAAGTAAGGACTCTTTGATTAATGTACTAGCATTTGCTTGCCTTTCCAGATACACCCTTCTCTACCTTGATCTAGGTGGAGGGCTGACCTGCATGGTCTGATGTAGGACAAGAATCTTTTGTCCCCTAACTTGTGGTTGAATATGGTCAATGGGGAACATTACAAGGAGATCTGGAGATAGAAGCTGGTTATTTACTCCCAAACTCATTTCCTGTTCTACAGGAGTGTCCCTCAACCACTGGCACAGCCTCAACTGAAAGGCTCTCTCTACACAGCTCTCTCTCCTTCCCTGGGTTCTGGTAACCACTTTTTTCCTCACTCATTCAGATCTGAAGTTCACCTGCTCTGGAGTCTGGCATTATCCCTTGTGAGTTTTCCCTGCTGCTCATCCACATCCTTGTTAATAGTCTTTTTATTAGAGTGTCTTCAAATTACCCAATTAGAGTGTACATTCTGTTTCTAGCTGGAACTACTGACTGACACAGTAGGCAGAAGGAAATTTACCAAAGCAAAATGCCTAGCCTACCCGGAGGGCAAAAGTAAAACAAGGGCGCTATTTATTAAACAGTCATAAAAATAAACATAAGCTGAAGAAAAATCTTGTCAGACTTAGGTTACATAAGAAAGCATTAAATTGAAACAAATAAATCATATTGTAATACAGATTCTTATAGGAAGTTTATAATTCCTATCACTATATTACAAGAAAGACTTTTAAGAATGGTTTACAATCATTTTTCTTTTAAAATTTCTTCTAAAAAATTAAGAAATAACCCAAAACACTACTTTAAATAAACGAGTTAACCCTAAAAGATCAAGATGAAAAGAATCTGGCTGGGATCATAAAGATTCTAAAGAAATTAAAGGCAAAGTAGAAGAAGTAAGACTTGCATTAGAAGTAGTAAAGAGCAGAATTGCCACTGAATAAAATCAAGTCATTGGTTGTGAGGAATTCACTTGAGGGACTCTATCACACACACAAGAAATGTATGAAAAACATCAGCTGAAAATAAGCTAAGCTGTAAGTGAGATTACTAAATAGCCCACATACGAAATAGACATTCAATAAGCAAAGCTTTTTAATATATCAAAATAACTATGTAGAAACCACAACAGGAAAATATATCATTCATCTTAGAAATAATAATCATATACATTACCTAATATATTTTTATATTAACAACCAATTAATTTATGGAGTAGTATGAGGAAAACTATACAGCTTTATTGAGTTATAAAAAATAAATGAAATGGCATGTTATATTATTGTATAAGAAAATTCACTACTGTAAAAATATCAGTTATGCACAAATTAATGTAGAGGTTTTAATGCAGTAATAATCAAAATTCTAGTTGAACTTATGTTGGATCTGAAGTGGAAAGAGCAATAACTTGACAAAATTACTCTGAATTTATGTAAGAAAATGTGCAAAAGATAGCAAAGGAAAACAAATTCAAAGAAAAAAGATTTGACCTACCAAGTTACACTATTAAGTTATAATAATTAAGACATTTATTACTTGTACATTTATGAAAAAAGGTAATACATGCAAGAGAATATTTTTAAAATAATAATTTTATAAGTACATGAGACATCATAAATCCATGAAGAAAAGAGATTATTCAATAATTGATGCTGAAATGAGGTTAAATTTTTGAAAAAAAATGTGTGCAGCTCTATCTCATGTTACACCAAAACCAATTCCAAATGGATTAAAGAACTATAATTATTAAATTATACCATAAAAAGTTAGACACACTGATATATACTTATAAGATCTTGGATTGAGAAAGAATTTTCCACGTAAAAGTAATGCAAAATTTCATAAAGAAATAGTTTATTAGTGTTTTTTTAAAAAAGCTAGTGCTGGCTTTAGCACACAGATACTAAAATTGGAACAATAAAGAGAAGATTAGCACAGCCCCTGTGCAAGGATGACACACGTATTTGTGAAGCATTCTATATTTTTTTTATAAAAAGAAAGAAAGAAAAGCTAACCTCTATTTGACAAAAGACATTATGGTAAGCGTAGGCTACTGTAACAAAGTGTCAACAATATGATAGTGTCTTAGTCCACTCTTGCTGCTATAACAGAATATCATAAACTGTGTGGCTTATATACAACAGAAATTTGTTTTTAACTTTTATAGAAGCTTGGAAGTCCAAGAGCAAGGAGCTGGCAGATTTGGTGGCTGGTGAAGCCTGACTGTCCTAGTTCATAGGCAGTTGTCTTCTCGCTATAATCTCACGTGGTAGAAGAGGCAAGGAAGCTCTCTCTGGGACTTATCTCATCAGGGCATTAATCTTATTCATGAGGGTTCCACCTTCAAAACACATTCACCTACCAAAGGCCTTACCTGCCAGTACCATCCATTATAGGTTAGGATTTCAACATATGAATTTCAAGAGAACATATCAGTCTATAGCAGATGGCTAAAGAACAAGTAGTTTATGTGCGCTTACCTAAGAGTCCAGGGTGTGCCATTTACAATCACCCAGGTTCTTTCCAGTTTCTTGCTCTGCTGTTTCCTAGGGCACTCTTGTTGCCTGCATGGTTAAAGCTGGGCCTGTACCTCCTTTGGGTCTCCAGCTGGTAAAAATGTAGAAGGAAGAATATGAAGTAAGCACTCCCACTCCACTGATCTTGTCAGACAATAGTAAACATTACTTCTGCTTACATTGCATTGCCAAAATGTTGCATGGCTCCATTTAACTACAAGGAGGGTTAGAATAGGTTGTCCCTAGTTAGACAGCCACATGCTTAGCTATAATTAACTGTAGAAAAAGGAGAACAAATTTAGGTGGGAAATAGCAATATCTACCACACCAGTCTAAAAACTATTGAAAGGCAGAGAGCTAACTAAGGAACCACACTTGCAGGAAATATGGAAAAAGGTTGTCATCTTATAACATAAAATTTATCTTATAGCAAGTAGAAAAACACCAATGCACCAAAAAAAATGAGCAGAGGACATAAACAAACAATGTAAATGTCATATAAATATGAAAATTATACACCATTGCTTGTAATAAAAGAAACATAAGTTAAAACAATTAAATGGCATTACTTATTGATCTGTTTGTCAAAGTCTTCCTTAATTGTTATTCTCAGTGCTGGCACAGTGTGGTAACGCTACTATAATTGAGTATGAATCAGTGTTCTGCCATTGGGAAATACACTTTCTTAGGATACACAAGAGCCTTTGCTCTGCTCTTCTCATGGAACCCTGAGTCCACATTAGAAACCCACTCTAAGGAAATAATCCAAGATGTGGTCAAAGAAGTATATGCAAATATGTTCACCATAGTATAAACAATTGGAAATAACCTAAATGCCTGACGATAAGAGAATGGTGGAATAAATTATGTGTAGGGAGCAACACAATTGCTACCTCCATGCTCGCATCTCACCTGGTAGCCTAGATCACTTCTGTTCATCTCCCCATTTGGGAAGTACTGACAAGGAAAATATATTAAACAATTCCTTCACTCCTTACTGGTTCTTTTCCCAGAAAGAAATTTCAGAGACTATCATATCTATTAGTCATGTGCCACATAGCTGGGTTGACAGGAAACACGTTTCATTCTTTCTTACACTCAAGTTCTTAGGAAAAGACCAGGTTTCCTCTCTGCTTCTTTATGATGAGTGTGTGATCTGTAGCAGAACCAAGACCTCCACTCTCTGGGATTCTCCATTCCACCATAACTGGTTGTATGAGGCAGGCCTAAAACTTCTATGCAGATGCCTATTTGAGCATCTTGAAATTTACCTTACAAACTCAGTTATTCCAACTGAAGCATCCAATACCAGGAAAACAGGAGGCCTCTGATGCCAGCCTCTCTCTTAAAGCTAAATTCTCCAGATACTTCTAAATTCTAGGACTTATGGGACATAATTGATATGGTGCTTCATTCCCTACACGGCTACTTGTGCCTGTTTTCTCCTGGAGGGAGTAGCACATCAAACTTCTAATACTATGGGATGGGTATAAGTGAAATAATATGAATTTCATTTGAGAATTATGTTTATTTTATGAAAAAAAGCTAATAATATGATTGCTAATTGAAAGTTGGGGAACTAAGACTTTCATTTCAATAATGTTTCAAGCTTAAATCCAGAAAAAGGCAAGTAAAATGCTGGATAACTTTTTAAAACTCTTTTCAAGTTATAGCTTAACTGAAAGGAAGATGAGTAAAATCCTCATAAGTCAGGTCATATTTGACAAGACAGGAAAGCACCTCCATGACATTTGTAGCTTCAGCTTTAACAGCCTGTCTGTGAGTTAATGGATGAAAAGCTTAAGGCCCATACAAAGTAGGAGCTGTATCAGCAACCTTCTTCCCAGACCCCCAAAAAGCTGAGACCACTAAAAGGCAAGTCTCTCAATTGTCAAACATGAAAATGTTATCCCCTACCCATAGGATGTATTAAGGAAAATATCCAGTCTCAGCCTGGGCCCATAGGGGAACAGAAAAAAATCTTGATAAGAATTTGTAACAAAAAGCCAATCCTCCTATGAGTTTGAGACTGTAATTCACATGTTAGTTTGGCCTCAAATACCCAAGTTATGAATTTGGTTTAAAGTCTTCTCAGGCATCTAGTAAATCACACACACAAAGCCTCATACCGTAGACAACCCCAAGAAACATGAGCACTCTCTCTGTTTCTGTCTCTGCATTTGTCTCTGTCTCTCTCTCTCTCTCTCTCTCTCTCTCTCTCTCACACACACACACACACACACACACACACAGATTTGAGAAATCAGGCCACCATAAACAATTCTTAATAGAAACAAAAAGCAGGCAATTCGATCTGCAAATATGACAGCTCGATATTCAAGTGACCAGATACAACATATAAAGTAAGTACATGTTTAACCTTTTTAAATAAGTGAAAGAAATGAATGAAAGGATGATTGTGTCATAAGTTAGCCAATTGCCCCAGAATGTGTATGGTGTATTCTCACAGAACTTTCTCCTGTAAGAGGTAGAGTAGAAATGAAATAGCCCCTCAAGACTGCTCCTGTTTCTATGGCTTCTCCAAGACCCATAGTGGGAAGAGGGGCCATGATGAAGGAGAAGTCCACTGGCCTTTTATACAGCCTGCACTGGATGGAAATGGGAGCCCAATGTGCTCAGTGGAGGCTCCTATTCAATCTCTTAGATGGGAGGCAGGAACTAGAGACCAAGGTCCACTGTTGTGAGGCCCTATAGCAGGTCTGCAAGTTTGCTCAACTTTTGTTTTAGCATCATTTGTGTAAATCATCTCATGTAACTGGGTTCTCCCAAAGCCTGTGAAAAGAGCTAAATACGTTACTCAAGAAAATAAAACCTTGAAATTCAAGCCAGAATTATGGCAAGAGTGCAGTCACCACAATGACTAAGATACATAAGGAGCTGAACAACAAAGTCCAAGTAGAGAGAAAGCTTCCTTCTCCAGAAACCCATATAATATCTTTAAAAAGAGTAATAATAACATCAAATACCTACCTAATGCTTACTTCAGACCAGGCACTGTTCTAAGCTATAATATAAACTCATTTAATCTTTTCAGTTGGGTAGTATTGTTAGCCCCATCTTTAGATGAGGAGACATCTACTAAGATCACTATGTGGTAGAACCAGGCTCAAATACAGGCAGTTTGGGGCTGGGCGTGGTGGCTTGCACCTGTAATCCCAGCACTTTGGGAGGCTGAGGTGGGCAGATCACCCGAGGCCAGGAGTTCAAGACCAGCCTCGCCAACATGGCAAAATCCCATCTCTACTAAAAATACAAAAAAATCAGATGGGCATGGTGACACACACTTATATAATCCCAGATACTTGGGAAGCTGAGGCACGAGAATTGTTCGAGCCTAGGGGGAGGTTGCAGTGAGCCAAGATTGCGCCACTGCACTCCAGCCTGGGTGACAGAGTAAGACTCTGTCCCAAAAAAAAAAAGGCAGTTTGGCTCCAGAGTCCAAGATCATAAGGCTATACAGAGGACTTTGATGACTAAAACATGTGTGTCACATGTATTCCACACTAATTGGAGTGCTCATAGAAAGGAAGAAATCCTGGGAGAAAATCAACTTTGTTTCTCTAGAGTTCTACCTCTTTCTTTTCTATAAAATCCTGTTCCTCTATTCTCTTTGCCCTTTGGTCCTGTGGAAGTTGTCAGAATCAAAATAGAGTAACTTATGCCAAACATTAACAAAATGGAGTTGGGAGGTTACAAAGGAAGGGCTCTCACACACAAAACTATCCTGAAAACTATTACAAGGACAATGAAAACCCCAACCTTGCCCCAAACCTTGCCACTACAACCTTACACAAAGAATACTTCTGTGAGGACATCTACCCAGCAATGACCTATTCAACTTTGGACTGGTGCCACCATTGTTATTGGTCTACGTAGACAAGGATAATTGTCTCAAAACAAATGACGTAACCTTCCTCATTTTGCCTTTAAAAGTTTCCTCTTGCCCCAACCTCTCTGTAACTGTAAGTAGGCACACCTATAATTAGTCACAGACCACATATCCCAAATTATAATCCCCTGTCATTCATTCCCAAATAAACTCATTTATTTTGAGAGCCACTCTCTCCATTGTTATTTTAGGTTGACAGTCCTCTAAACATTTCTAAGGTACACTCTTCTATTATAGCCATGTTATGCCCATGCTTTCCAGCAAGGAGTAGCAGTAGAGCACTTAAAATATAAGGAATGTATGGGCTTGTCTCTGATGACACAAAAGGAAGGGATACCAGGGAATGTTGGCCAATGGGTATGAAGAGGTAAGTATTAAAATAACCAGAAGTGTGAATTTTGGGAAAAAAACAGTGTACAATCTGTACACAGTGGGTGATAGAAGTGACAGAGGAGAGTGAAGCAACTGAGTCCCAAGACATTGGAAAAAAAATTAGCGTCTAGGGAGAGGCTTGGAGGCCTAGTAGCCTGGCAACCTTGTAACTCACATACCCCTCCTTTCTCTATCTCAGTTTTTCTTCTATCTCTTCCACCTCTAAAACTCTTCTATTTTCTCATTAGAATAGAAATTTAGGACCAGATATCAATATCCAGAAGTAGATTGACCCCTTTCTTAATATTCTTTTTAACACTCAGAACCCCAATTATACCATGAAGTTTGAGTGTCAAAATATAGGTCTTTCTTAGGAGAAATCTACTTGAAAGCAGAAATATAGTCAGTCCACTGAGCTGAAATTGGACCTCACTCTGTTCCCTAATTCAAATCTAATCATTGAAATTACCATATACCTCATTTTCAAATCATTTCTTAGTTGGTAGTCAATGAAAAATGTGTCTAACCATGCAAACTCTACTGATGGTGGAGTTAAAGACGATGTCAGAGAAATTAAATTTCATCCCCACACTGCCTTTCTGGCTTCCCACAGAGAACGATGCTATGAATTCCAAATAACACCTGATAAGTTTACTCACTCCTTCTGTTCCTGGTCATGATCGATTTCAAATGAAGTCTTGATGTCTGTCTCATTACATTGGCCTCAGAGTACTGTCAAGCTTGTTTTCAGAGGAAACTTTTCAAAGTATGTAACAGGCCCCAACAATAGCAACAACAAAATGTTGATTGCCACAAAGACAAGCAAGGTGCATTACTGCTGCACTGGCATCCGTCTTTAGAGATCAGGCGAAATAGGACAAGCGTGACTCCTATTATGGTTATAGAATATTGCATTCAGCTATGATGGAACAGAACCGAGAAAGTGTATCCCGAGGTATTTTCACTTCATGCATTTGGCATTGTTATTAGTTATTGCATTTAAGATACATCAGTCTGTTTACTCCTCATGTTTCCTCTCAGAGAAAATATTAACTGTGGAATAAGAATATTTGATGTTACAAATTATCTGGCTTGCTAGTCTCATTTCCCTTTTAGTATGCAATTATTTGTTTAGCTTCCCTTAGCAAATGAAATTTCAAGGGCATTTCAAGGAATATAAATAATATAAAAAGCAATAGAAGCACAAAGAATTTTCTTTCCTCTTCTTTTTTTTTTTTTTTTTTTGTATTCAGGAACAGCACTGAATCATGCATATGTATGAATCAACAAAATCAGGTTAGCTAAGAAATTGGAAATTGCACTCCACTAGAACATTTGTCTTGCTCTAGAGATCTTTGTTATGGATTTGAAGGACTAATAAAAAATCACCAGCATGACTGGAACAGATGTTTTTTATGGACTTGGGTTGTTAATAGTCTTTTTAGCTTCTCCTAAGAACTTAAGCAGATTCCTCACTTGTCCTCAACACCTGAAATTATATTAACATTGTCCAAAATGTACACTAACAAGCTACATTAAAAATGCCATAAATTGGAATAGGGATACTGAAGATTTCCAAAAAGTAGAATAAATTTTAAAAGCTGTAAAAAGAGGCAGATGCTAGCTAGATAACTAGATCAATAAATAAACAGAAGATATGGAGAGATAAATATAGACTTTATACGATCAACAACAGCATGAAATAAACATAAAATAAACAAAATAATGAAATAATTAGCTGATCTTCATTTTCTTCTTAAGGGAAGAGATAACCCTTTTCCTCAACAAAAATTACCAGGATCACAAGAAGCACAGAATAGAAAATAAACTGAGAATGCTGTTCCAAGGTTTACCTTGATGGTGTGCCTGGAAGTGTTTTCCCTGATAATTCATATGCAATATTCTTTCTTTCTAAGCCCTTGCAAGTTGCTCCCAGTGGAGGCCAAACTTGATCAATTTTGCAGAGACCAAAATAGGTAAGAAACAGCAGCTAACAAGCTTCCTGGTGTCATTAGGAAGGCTGTTTGTTGCCATCTTCTTAAACTGCATGAGTAGGTGAAAATGGGGCACCTGCCCCAGGCTTGCCCTCTCTCTTCCCATCTCAGTTGGAGTACACCCCTGCTGGGCATGCCCCATCCCATTCAGCTCAAGGCCATCTTGCCATCTGCTTCTTCAATTCCTGGTGTTGCCCACAATTTATTTTACCCTCATTAATGAATGATGATACAGGATGAGAGGCAGAATCAAGCCTACCAGTATAAGACAATGCTGTGCACTTTCTCCTTCCCCCTTAATCACACAGAGATATGCTAGTTTCAATTCCAGCTCCTCAGTGGTGAACTATGTAAACTTGAGCATGTTTGGTGAGCTCTGAGCCTTAGATTACTCCTCTATAAAATTAAAGTATACATTGTTTATTCTTAGGACTCTTGTGAACTAGAAATGAATGATCCACATGAAAGTAACTAAAATAGTATGTAGCACATGGTAAGCCATCAATAAATGGTAATTACTATCATTCATTTGTTCATTAATTCCACAAAGATATTTTGTGCTTTCCCCATGTATATGTTATGTGAAGTTATGAGGATATAGAAAAGTAAGACAAGCCCCTGATTTCTCAAAAGCTCTATTCTAGCTGAAAAAACAGACAGGTAGATAAGTCATCATTCTCCACAAAACATAACTAATTGTGCCAGAAAGGCATATGTGTAATTAAAGTTTGAAAATAAGAGAGGTGAGAGAAGGGGCAAAAAACTATTTGGAAAAAATGACCAATTTTTTTTTAATTTGATGAAAATCATAAAGCCACAAAAGCAAGTAGAACCTCAACCAACCTTAAGCAGAGAAATACAAAGAAAACTATGCCAAGATACATTATAGTCAAATTGCAGGAAAAAAAAAAAAAAAAACAGTAAAATGAAAATCTTAAAATCATCTAGAAAAAAAAAACACATTACAGGAGAATAGCAACAAGAATAATTTTTGCCTTCTGATTAGAAATAATCCAAGTCAGAAGATCATTAATAACAACATTAAATTGCTGAGAGAAAATAAAAGCTGTCAGAATATTCCTGGATATAGAATTCTATGTCCAGTGGAAATATGTATATCAAAACTAACAATGAAATAAAGATATTTTCAGAGAAACAAAAGTAGTGGGAATTCATAGTCAGTAGATCCGTACTACAAGAAATGTGAAAAAACTTCTTGAGGCTGAAGAGAAATAACACCAGATGGAAAAACAAATATACAGGAGAAAATGAAAAACAGAAAATGCTTAAATTGTGGGAAAATATGATGGATGATCTTCTTTCTTTAGTTTCTTTAAATAACAAAAATAATAATAAGGTATTATTGTATTAATAACATGTTAATAAATGTTAATAATACACCCCATATATATAACGACAGCTGCAGAAGGAAAGGAGGGCAGCAAATGGGCATATACTGCTGTAAGTTTCTTAAATATGAAACAGCACAATATTAATTAAGATAGACTAAAATAAATTAAGGACACGTCGTAATATCTAAGGTAATCACTAAAAATAAATAAAACAAAGTAGTGCCCGTTAACAGAAGAAGCAAAATGAAATAATACAAATGCCTGAGTGGTCCAAAAGGAGCTAGAAAAGCAGGAACAAAGAACAGAGGGAACAAGTAGAAAACAAACAGCAAAATGATAGCCATAAATCCAGGAATAAGAACAATTATGTTAAATGTATGTTGATACATAAAACAATTGAAAGTCACAGAATGTCAAACTGGATAAAAGAGGAAAAAAGATACAACTACAAAAGACACAGCTGAAGTATAAAGACACAGATAGTTGAAGGCAAAAGGATAAAACCAGATACACTACACAAATGTAAACAGGCAAAAGCTGGTATGGCTATATTAACATTAGACAAAATGGAATTCAAAACAAGAGATATTAATGGAAATAAAGGAAGATATTTGATAGTGATAAATGGGTCAGTTCATTAAAAAGGCATAACAATATTCAATGTATATGTATCTAACAACAGAGCTTCATAATAGAGCAAAATCTGGCTGAACTAAAAGAAGAAATACATAAACACACAATTACAATTGGAGACTTTAACACTTCTTTCTCAGTAACTGATAGAACAAATACAAAAGAAACAGCAAATATATGGAAAGCTCAAAAAACCCTATCAGTAAACTTACCCTATGTGACATTAATAGACTATTGCACACAACCAGAGCAGAATCAACATTCTTTCTGAGTGCACACAAAACATCCACTAAAATAAACCATATTCTGGGCCATAAAGTCAAATTTCTGTAAGCGTCAAAGAAACAAAATTATATGTAGCATACCTTTGATCACAGTAAAATATAAAGTAGAGAAACAAGAGCAGAAGTTTTTCTTTGAAAAGATTAATAAAGTTGATAAGGCCCTCAAAAGAAAAAAAAATTCAAGAAAAAGAAAATGAGCTATCATGCTACAAAAAGACATAAAGAAATCTTAAATGCATATTGCTAAGGGAAAAAAGCCAATCTGAAAAAGGCTACATACTGTATGCTTCCTACTAGATCATATCCTGGAAAAGATAAAGCTAGAAATATAGTAGAAAGGCCCTCAAGGGTGAGTTCCAAGCCTGGCAGCAGTAGAAAGGCCTGTGGTTGCCAAGGGTCTGGGAGGAGAAAATAGTGATAAGTCGGTAGAATGCAGGGAATTTTTAGAAGAGTAAAATTATTTGTTATGACACAGTAAGGGTGGATACATATTGTCAAAATCCATAAAATGTACAATACAAAGTGAACTCTAATGTAAACTCTGAACTTTAGTCAATAAGAATGTATCAATATTGGCTCATCACTGTAACAAATGAATGACATTAATGCAAGATATTAGTAATAGGGGAAACTGATGGGAAGAGGCAAGGAGGCATATGGGCACTCTGCTTTTGGCTCAAATTTTTTTGTAAACCTTTAAAACCACTCATCAAAGAAGTCCATTAAAAAAAAAACACTCACAAATAAGCAATATTGGGGGAAAAAGAAGAGATGCTATTATAGGTCTTTCAGATACTTAAAGGATAATAAGGGAATATTATAAAAATGTATGCCACCAAATTTGTTGGCATACATAAAATGGACAAATTCCTTGAAATATACAACTTACTGAACAAGAAACAAAAAAAAAAAGAAAAAATAGAAAATACATAAAAATTAAATATAAATACTGATAAGTAGCCTTATGTCTGTTAAAGAGCCTAGAGCCATAATTTAAAACATTTCCAAATGGCTTTATTTGCATATTTAATCAAATATTTTTAAAATATAAATATAACCAATTTTATTCACAATCATTAAGAAAATAGGAAATGAAGAAACACTTCTTAACTTGTTTGTAAGTTCAGTGTAAGCTTGACCTTATAAATTGACAGACTTTAGAAGAAAAGAAAAATAAAATATTAGTAAATGAAATCCAGTAATATTTGAAAAGAATGATACCACATGATCAATTGGGTTTTGTTCCAGAAATGTAGAGTTGGTTTAACATTCAAAAACCAGTTTAGAGCAAGGCGTGGTGGCTCACGCCTGCAATCCCAGCACTTTTGGAAGCCAAGGCAGGTGGATGACTTGAGGTCAGGAGTTAGAGACCAGCCTGGCCAAATGGTGAAACCTCGTCTCTACTAAAAATACAAAAATTAGCTGGGTGTAGTGGTGGGCACCTGTAATCCCAGCTGAGGGAGGCTGAGGTACGAGAACTGCTTAAACCAAGAAGGCAGAGGTTGCAGTGAGCCAAGATCGCACCACTGTACTCCAACCTGGGTGACAGAGCAACATAGTCTCAAAAAACAAAACAAAAAACCAATTAAGGGGTGCAGAGCAAGATGGCAGCTACAGCCCTATGCCATTCATTGCCACCCCTCCCTGGACCACCAATTTTTAAGAACTGTCTGCAAAAGACCACCATCACAAGAACCAAAAATCAAATGAGCAATCACAGTAACTGATTTTAACTTTATATTCACTGAAAAAGACACGTATAAGGGCAGGAAAGACAGTCTCAAATCACGGATGCCACCCCTGCCATCCCCCAGCAGAGGCAAGGTGGAGAGAGAATCTGTGCACTTTGGGAAGGGAGAGTAAAGTGGCTAGGGAACTTTACATTGAACTCAGTGCTGCCCTTGCTGGGCTAAGCCAGTGCCCATGCACAGAGGAAGCATTAGGACTAGCGCTAGACAGAGGAGAATCATCCAGAACCTGAGCTTCTCAGCAAGCCTCACCACCATAGACTGAAGTACTCTGGGGTTCTAAGTAAACTTGAAAGGCAGTCTAGGGCATGAGGACTGCAATTCCTAGGTAAGTCCTAGTACTAGATTGGACTTAAAGCCCATAGAATAGGGTGGCACATGACCAAGGGAGACACCAGCCGGGGCAACTAAGGGAGTGCTTGCACCATCCCTCCTCCCAGGCAGTGCAGCTCACATCAAAGAAAAATGACTCCCTCCTTCTGCTTACAGAGAGTAAACTGAAGAGTAAAAAGATTTATTCATGTATCTTGGATACCAGCTCAGCCACAGTAGGATAGGGCAGCAAGCAGTATCATGAGGTTTCCATTCCCAGTCCTAGTTCCTGGAAAATATTTCTAGACCCACCCTGGGCCAAAACGGAATTGCTTCATTAATGGGAAGGACCCAGTCTGGGCAGGATTCATCGCCTGCTGACTAAAGCACCCTTGGGCCCTGAATAACCCACAGTGATACAGGGAGTACATCGTGGGCCTTGGGCTCTAAGAGTTGCTGGCTTCAAGGGAAAGACAGTGTATTCCCAGCTGTGCTGGCTATGGTGGAAGACTCCTTCTGTTTGAGAAAAGCAGAGGGAAAAGTAAAGGGCACTTTGTCTCACACCTTAGATACCAGCTTGGCCAAAAGGGTAGTCTCAGGGTCTCTGTGTCTAGGCCTAGGCCCTTGGATAGCATTTATGGACATGCCCTGGGCCAGAGGAGAGCTTACTGCCCTCAAGGTTGAGTTCCAGGCCTGGCAGCATTCACGACACAATAATGGAAGAGCCCTTGGGCTTTAAGTGAACATTAGCGGTGGCCTGGCAGATCCCTCATGGTGGTGGCCACAGGGAGAGGCTCCTGTGTCTGTGGAAAGTGGAAGGAAGAATAGGAAGGACTTTGTAATTTGGAATGAGTGCCAGCTTAGCCACAGTAGAATAGAACATCAGGTAAACTGCTAAGGTATTTGACTTCAATTCCCAGCTCCCAGAGAATTTACCACTTTAAAGGGAAGAGCCAACCCTGGAAAAACAGAGATATATGACCTTTCTGATACAGAATTCAAAATAGCTGTTTTAAGGAAACTCAAAAAAATTCAGGATAATACAGAGAAGAAATTCAGAATTTTATCAGATAAATTTAACAAATAGATTTAAATAATAAAAAAGAATCTAGCAGAAATTCTAGAGTTGAAAATGCAATTGACATGCTGAAGAATGCATCAAAGTCTCTTAAAAGCAGAATTGATCAAGCAGAAGAATTAGTGAAATTCAAGACAGGCTATTTGAAATTACACAGTCAGAGGAGATTTAAAAAAGAGAGAGAGAGAAGAAAAAACAATAAAGCACACTACAAGGTCTAGGAAATTGCCTCAAAAAAGCAAATCTAAGAGTTATTGACCTTAAAGACGAAGTAGAGAAAATGATAGGGGCGGAAAGTTTATCCAAAAAAAAATATCAGGGAACTTCCAAAGCCCAGAGAAAGATATCAACATTTAAATGCAAGAGAGTTATAGAACACCAAACAGATCTAACTCAAAGAAGACTACCTCACGGCATTTAATAAGCAAATTCCCAAAGTTCAAGAATAAAGAAAGCATCTCAAAAGCAGCAAGAGAAAAGAAAAAAATAACATACAATGGAGCTCCCATATGCCTGGCAGAAGACTTTTCAGTGGGAAATTTACAGTCCAAAAGAGAGGCATGATATATTTAAAATGCTGAAGAAAAAAAAAATTTTTACCCTAGAATAGTATACCCAGGGAAAATATATTTAAAGCATGAAGAAGAAATAAAGGCTTGCCTGGATAAACAAAAGCTAAGGGGTTTCATCAGATTCAGGTCTTTCCTACAAGAAATACTAAAGGGAGTTCTTCAATCTGAAAGAAAAGGACCTTAATGAGCAAGAAGAGATCACGTGAAGGTACAAACTCACTGCTAATAGTAAACACACAGAAAAACAGGCAAATTATAAATCATGATTAATGAAACTGAAGAGGACACAAAAAAATAAAGGAAAAGATATTCCATGTTCATGGATTATAAGAATCAATATTGTTAAAATGTCCATACTACCCAAAGCAATATACATATTCAATGCGATCTCTATCAAAATACCAGTGATATTCTTCACACAAATAGAAAAAATAATTCTAAAATTTATATGGAATCACAAAAGACCCAGAATAGTCAAAGCTAACCTAAGCAAAAAAAGCAAAACTACAGGAATCACATTTCCTGACTTCAAATTATACTACCAAGCTATAGAAAGCTCTGTAGCTGTGTAGTAAAACTTCATGGTACTGGTATAAAAACAGACACATACACCAATGGAACAGAATAGAGATCCCAGAAACAAATCCACACACCTATAGTGAACTCATTTTTGACAAAGGTGCAAGAATATACATTGGGAAAAGACAGTGTCTTCAATAAATGGTTCTGGGAAAGCTAGATATCCATATGCAGAAGCATGGAATTAGACCCTTACTTTTCGCTGTATACAAAAACCAAATCAAAATGGATTAAAGACTTAAATGTAAGACCACAAACTACGAAACTACTATAGGAAAGCATTTGGGGAACTCTCCAGGATATTGATCTCTGCAAAAATTTTTTGGGTAATACCTGATAAGCACAGACAACCAAAGCAAAAACGGAAAAATGTGATCATATCAAGTTAAAAAGCTTCTGCACAGCAAAGGAAACAATCAACAAAGTGAAGATAAAACCCACAGGATGGAAGAAAATATTTGCAAACTACCCATCTAACAAGGGATTAATAACCCAAATATATAAGGAGCTCAAACAACTCTATAGGAAAATCTCTAACAATCCAATTTTAAATGGGCAAAACATTTGAATAGACATTTCTCAAAAGAAGACATAAAAATGACAGACAGGCATATGAAAAGGTGCTCAGCATCACTGATCAGCAGAGAAATGCAAATCAAAACTACAATGAGATACCATTTCACTCCAGTTAAAATGGCTTTTATTCAAAAGTCAGGCAAAAGCAAATGCTGGCAAGGATGTGGAATAAAGGAAAGTCTCATATGCTGTTGGTGGGAATGTAAATTAGTATGACCACTATGGAGAACAGTTCAGAGGTTTCTAAAAACTAAAAATAGAGTTATCATATGATCCAGCAATCCCACTACTAGGTATACAGCTCCAAAGAAAGGAAATCAGCATATCAAACAGATATCTGGGACCCCCATGTTTGTTGCAGCACTGTTCACAATAGCCAAGATTGAAAGCAACCTAAATGTCCATCAACAGAATGGATAAAGGAAATGTAATACTTACACACAATAGAGTACTATTCAGCAGTAGAAAAGAATATTCTGTGATTTGCAACAACACAGCTAGAACTGGATGTAATATGTTAAGTGACATAAGCCAGGCACAGAAAGACAAACACCACATGTTCTTTCTTTTTTGTTGGATCTAAAAATCAAAACAATTGAATTCCTGGAGACAGAGAATGCAAAGATGGTTATCAGAGGCTGGAAAGGGTAGTGAGGAGTGGGTGGTGAGAGTGGGGATAGTTGATGGGTACAAAAAATAAAATAAGAAGAATAAATAAGACCTAATATTTGATTGCACAACAGGGTGACTATAGTCAATAATAATTGCACATTTAAAAATAACTAAAAGTATATTATAACAGTTGGACTGTAGCACAAAAGATAAATGCTCAAGGGAATAAATCCAATTTTCCATGATTTGATTATTATACTTGGCATGCCTGTATCAAAATAACTCATGTAGTCCATAAATATATACACCTACTACATACCTACAAAAATTAAAATTAATAAAATATTCAACCAATCAATTTAATTCATTACATTAAGGAAATGAAGAATAAAAAAAATTATCTCAATAGATTTTTTAAAATAACTTGACATAATTCAACAGCATTCATAATAAAACCTCAACAAAGTACTAATAGAAAGGAGATTCCTCAATCTAATAGAGGGCATCTGTGAAGAACATGCAGCTATTTAATGGCGAAAAATTGAATACATTTCCCCTAAGACTAGCAGAAAGGCAAGAATCATCAAAACTATTCCACATTATGGAGGAGGGCCTAACAGATGCAGAAAGGCAAGGGGAGAAAAAGCAAAAGAACAGATTGTAAATGACATGACAATGTTTATTCAAGCCAATATGATTATGTATGTAGAAAATCCTAAAGAAGGTACATACTAAAAACATACTATGAGAATAAGTAAAAATCAGTTTAGATCATCAACAGTCAAAAATTTATTGTATTTCTGTATACTAGCAACTAAGAATTGAATTTGAAAAATTACTATTAATAGTAGCACCCAAAGCATTAAATACAAATACTTACATATAAATTATCAATATGCAAGACCTGCACACTGAAAACTATAAGGAATTAAGAGAAGTTAAAGATAACTTAAATAAATAGAAAGATAGACCATATTCAAAGATCAAAAGATTTAATATTGTTGAGATGTCGTTATGGGCTGAATTGTGTCCCATAAGATTCATGTTGAGTTCCTAATTCCCAGTATCTGAGAATGTAACTGTATTTGGAAATAGGGCCTTTAAAGAGGTAAGTAAGTTAAAATGAGGGCATATGGGCAGGCCACAGTCTGATAGGACTAGTATCTTTATGAGGAGAGGAAATTAGTACACAGGCAACACACAGATTCAGGGACAACCATGTGAGGACACATCAAGAAGGCAGCCATCTGCAAGCCAAGGAAAGAGGCCTCAGGGGAAACCAAACCTGCTGACACCTTGATCTTGGACTACTAGCCTCCAAAACTGTGAGACAATGAAGTTCTGTTATTTAAGCCACCACATCTGTGGCATTTTGTCATGGTAGTACTAGCAAACTTAGGCAGGTTTTAATCTTCCCAAGTTGATCAACAGATGCAATGCTATTGTAATCAAAGTCCAAGCAGGCATTGTTATAAAAATTGATAAACTGATTCTAAAATATATATGAAAGAAAGGAAATAAGTAATTAATGTAACAAACAAGATAATCTTGAAAAATAATCTAGAAAACTTATACTACCTGATTTAAAGGCATAATAAAACTGTAATCTAGGCAGTAAGGAAGAGGAAAAACAAATGGATTAAATATACAGAATAGAGAATACATAAATAGACCCAGATATATATCATCCATTGTTTAGAGAGGCAATGAGTATTCAGAGGGGAAAGAAATTTTTCTAACAAATAATTCTGAAAGAACTGAATATAACAAAAAATAATTTTAACTCCTACCTCACACCATGAACAAAAAGTAATTTTGGTTGGCTCAAAGATGCAAGTCCAAAAGTTGAAACTACAAAGCTTCTAGAAGAAAACATAAGAGAACGTTTTCATGAACTTGAATAAGAAAAAATTTCTTAGGCAGTCTCGAAGAGCATTAAAAAGAAAATTTTGAAAATGACAAATGAAGAGAATGTAAAGCTTCTACTTGTCAAAACAAAAAAAGAAAATGAACAGGCAAAAAAAGTGTGAGAAGATAATATTCATAACACATCTCTCCAGCAAAGAACTTATGATCAGAATGTATAAATAACTCCCACTAATAGTAAAAAAAAAACAACAACAACAACAAAAGTGCAATGAAAATATCAGCAACAGATTTGAACAGTCTCTCATAAAACAAGATATATGAATATTTATGGCCAGTAATCAATAAAAAGATGTTCAACATCGTTAGTTACCAGGGAAATGCAAATTAAACCACAATGATATCTCTGTGTATTCAGTAAAATGGCAAAAATTAGAAAGACAGATAAAACTAAGTGCTGAAGAGAATGTAGACCAACTGGAACTCTCATACAGTGCTGGTGGGAGTGTAAAGTTGAAGAACTGTTTCAAAGAACTTTTTGTCAATTTTTTTATGAAGTTACATACATATTTATATATTGCCCATTACTCCCACTTCTAGGTATTTATCCAAGAGAAATTAAAGTACACATCTACACAGACTTGTAGAAGATTCATAATACCTTTATTCTTAATATAGTCCTCAACTGGAAAGAACCCAAATCTCTATCAAAAAATGACTAAGCAAATACATCATGGCATATTCATACAATTGGGTGTGTATTCACTCATTTTCACACTGCTGATAAAGACATAACTGAGACTGGGAAATTTATAAAGAAAAAGAGTTTTAATGGACTCACAGTTCCACATGTCTGGAGAGGCCTCACAATCATGGCACAAGGTGAAAGTCATAACTTACATGGAGGTTGACAAGAGAGAATCAGAGTATGTGCAAGGGAACTCCCCTTTATAAAACCATCATATCTCATGGGACTTATTCACTATCACAAGAACTGCACAGGAAAGACCCACCTTCATTATTCAATTACCTCTCACTGGGTCCCTCCCATGACACATGGTAATTATGGTAGCCACATTAGAGATTTGGGTGGGGACACAGCCAAATGATATCATTCCACCCTTGGCCCCTCCCAAATCTCATGTCCTCATTTCAAAACTAATCATGTCTTCCCAACAGTCCCCCAAAGCTTAACTCATTTGAGCATTAACCCCAAAGTCCACAATCCGAAGTCTCAACTGAGACAAGGCAAATTCCTTCTGCCTATGAGCCTATAAAGTCATAAGCAAGTTGGTTACTTCCTAGATACAATGGGGATACACGCATTGGGTAAATACACCCATTTCAAATGGGAGAAATTGTCCAAAACAAAAGGACTACAGGCTCCATGCAAGTCTGAAATCTAATAGGGCAGTCATTAAACCTCAAATGTCCAAGATGATCTCCTTTGACTCCATATTTCATATCCAGTTCATGCTGATGCAAGAGGTGGGTTCCCATTGTCTTGGGAAGCTCTGCCCAAGACCAACCCACTCCTTGCATCCCAAGACCATGAGGCTTTGCAAAGTACAGCCTCTCCCAACTGCTTTTACAGGATGGTGTTGAGTGTCTGTGGCTCTTCCAGGTGCACAGTGCAAGCTGTAGGTTGCTCTAACATTCTGGCGTCTGGAACACAGAAGCCCTCTTATCACAGCTCCACTAGGCAGTGTCCCAGTGGGGACTCTGTGTGGGGGCTCCCACCCCATATTTCCCTTCTGCACTGACCTAGCACGGGTTCTCCATGAGGGCTCTGCTCCTGCAGTACTTTTGCCTGGATATCCAGGCATTTCCATACATCTCTGAAATCTAGGTGGAGGTTCTCAAACTTCAATTCTTGACTTCTGTGCACCTGCAAGTCAACACCACATGGATGCTGACAGGGCTTGGTGCTTGCATCTTCTGAAGCCATGGCCTGAGCTATACCTGGGACCCTGTTAGCCATGGCTAGAGCAGCTGGAACATAGGGCACCAAGTTCCCAGGCTGCACACAGCAGGGGGGAGGGGGGCGGCCTGGGCCTGGCCCATAAAACCATTTTTTCCTCCTGGATCTCTGGACCTGTAATGGGAGGGGCAATCCTGAAGGTATCTGACATGCCCTAAAGACATTATCCCCATTGTCTTGGTGGTATGCATTTGGTTCCTTATTACTTACACAAATTTCTACAGCCAGCTTGAATTTCTCCCCACCACCCCCAAATTTTTTTTTTCTTTTCTACTGCATTGTCAGGCTGCAAATTTTCCAAACTTTTATCCTCTGTCAACTCTTGAATGATTTTCTTGGAAATTTCTTCCACCAGAGATCCTAAATCATCTCTCTCAAGTTCAAAGTTCCACAGATTTCTAGGGCAGGGGCAAAATGCCACCAGTCTCTTTGTATAGCAATAGTAACCTTTACTCCAGTTCCCAAGAAGTTCCTCAACTCCATCTGAGATGATCTCAACCTGGACCTTATTGTTCATATCACTATCAGCATTTTGGTCAAAGCCATTCAACAAGTCTCGAGGAAGTTCCAAACTTTCCTACATTTTCCTGTCTTCTTCTGAGCACTACAAACTGTCCCAATCTCTGCCTGTTAATCAGTTCTAAAGTCACTTTCACATTTTTGGGTGTCTTCACAGTAGCACCCCACTCCCAGTACCAATTTACTGTATTAGTTCATTTTCATGCTGCTAATAAAGACATGAAATAAATTATAAAGAAAAAGACTGGATTATTTATAAAGAAAAAGAGGTTTAATGGACTCGCAGTTCCACATGGCTGGAGAGGCCTCAAAATCATGGTGGAAGGCAAAAGGCACATCTTAAATAGTGGCAGGCAAGAGAGAATGAGAGCCAAGAGAAAGGGGAAAACTTCTATGAAACTATCAGATCTCATGAGACTTACTATCACAAGAACAGCACAGGAAAGACCCACCCTCATGATTTAGTTACATCCCACAGGGTCCCTCCCAGAACACATGGGAATTCCAGGAGCTACAATTCGAGATTTGGGCGGGGACACAGCCAAGCCATATCAGGGTGCTACCCTGCAGTAAAAACAAACAACTGGTGCACTTAAAATCTATGTGCCTAACTATGTATAAACTGTACCTCAATAACATTAAAATAGATACTATATCAGAAGTTGAGGCTTACTAAGAAGAAAAGTAAAGCAGAGAGAGCCAATGGGGCATGCAATGTATGGTCAGTTACTGTTTTAGACAGGATAATTTGGGAAGGCCTCTGCTGGGTGGCATTTGAAGAAAAAACCTGAAGGAAATGACTAGTTGGGAGGAGAGTGCTTAAGGTAGAAATCAGAAAGAACAAATGCCTTGAGGGAACTATAATGTTGTGAAATATACATATGTGTATATACATACACACACACACACACACACATATATATATGAATATATATGTATATATTCTTCCTCTAGTTTCCTAGCACACAGCTCCTAAAGCCCTTGGCATCTCTTAAGTGATAAATGCCTTTTTGTATGCTCATGAGATGACTGGTGAATGGGGAATCCTAGATCGCTTCAAGAGGGAGGCTGGTTTGCCAGGGGAACCAATCATGTGATTAGAGAGCTGGAGCTTTCAGTCCCACCACACAACTTCCAGGAAGGGGAGAGGGAGTGAAGGTTGAGTTATCACTGATGGCCAATGATAAAATCAATCATGCCTGTGTAATAAAGCCTCCACAAAACCCAAAAGGACAGGGTTCAGAGAATTTCCAAACAGCTGAACAGGTGAATGTTCCTGGAGGGTAGGTGCCCAGAGAGGACATGAAAGCTCTGGGCCCCTTCCCCATTCCTTGCCCTGTGCATTTCTTCATCTGGCTGCTTGTCAGTATCCTTTGTAATATGCACTGATGCAAACGGGTCAATGTAAATAAAGTGTTTCCCTGAGTTCTGCGAGCTGCTCTGGCAAATTAATTGAACCCAGGGAAGGGGCTATGGGAACTCTGATATATATCTGGTTGGTCAGATATACAGGTCACAATTTGTGCTTGCAATTAGCATCTGAAGTTGGGGAGGGCAGCCTTGTGGGACTGAGCCCTCAACCTGTGGGATCTGACACGATCTACAGGTGCTGTAGGAATTGAGTTAAATTATTCACAGTTGGTGTCCAATGGAGAATTGATTAGATGTTGTGGGAAGAAATCCACACATATTTTGCTTACCAGAGGTGAAGTGTTCTATGTTGAGAGCGTGAGAGTGGAAGGAAAAAAACTATTTGTTTGTTTGTTTTCCCTTCTGGTAGTGTTAGGAGATGAGGGCCAAGATGATAGGAATTTAGATCACACAGGTCTTGAAAGTCGTTGTGAAGACTTCAGGTTTCAGTCTGAGATGGGAAGCCACAGGAAAATTCTGAGCAGAGGAGTGGCAGGAGCCTTCACAAAGATTCGCTCTAGCTGCTGTGATGAGAATAAACTTGAGATGGAGATGAGGGGTTGAAACAAGGGCAAAAGCAGAGAGACGAGCTGGAAGGCTACTTCAGTAGCTTCAAACAGGAGTAGTGGCAATGATGAAACGTGGTCATCATCTGGCTACATTTTGAAAGTAGAGCCAGCAGGATTTGCTGGTGGACTAGATATGGGGTATGATGAAATAAAAGGAGTCAAGGATGATTCTAAGTTTTTAGGCTGAGCACTGTTAGAATTTGAATTCTAGCAGTGCAGCTCCAGAGCTAGCAAGGATTCAACCACTTTCAGAGCCCCATCCACCACTACTGCTGACCCCTGTCCAATCCAGCTCAGCATGCTGGCAGGACCTACACCTTCGGGAATCACCCAGGCACCTGCCATCTTTCCTCCTGAGACTGCTTTCACCACCTACTGTCTGGTTAAATCCAATTTCTGCTTTGTTGCTCATTCCCTTTGGTTGTGACATTCATTTGGACTATCTGGTCCTTGGCCCCACCTTTGCCAGTAGACATTGCCTTTTTAAGTCCCCTTGCTCCATGCCTAAAGTCTTAGGTTACTGCTGACTTACACCTTTGCAACAAACCCTGGGCCTAACAAAAGACCTATGACAGCTTATACTCACCAGGGGAGGAGTTCAGAAATCTAAGATTTCAAAGCATACCATTAGGCAAAACCACAGCCCACACAAGGCGCCCAGCCAAAGGGTCAGGCTGCGTTTGAAATCCAATTCGTGCTCTGGTCTCCAAGATCTGAGCCTCAGTGCTAGACTACATCCTAGAAGCAGTATTATTTCCCAATGTGTTCACTCAAAATGTTTTTTATATCACCTTTTCCTAATTTGCCCAAAGGTATCACCCATACAAAAGAAGTCCCTGTTTCAAAGTCAGCCAAGCATGACTCAGATTCACAAAGGCTGGACTTTTTTTCACTACAGTGAGAACATGAACAGAGCCCCTTAAACTGCTGTCTCTCTTGCTTAGAACTTTTATAAAATTTAAGTGAAAGAAGAGACCAAACTGCATTGATATCAGAATATCAGAAGGCAATTGTTCTGGTATCATCCCTTGCCTTGTCCCACATACGCACATTGCTGTGTCTCCTCCACTCCAGAAATGCAAACAGCTTTTGCTTATTTCTACTGAACATGGTTCCTTTTTCTCTGATGTTGTCTCGATTGAACCTGAGAAGCTGACATAATTGTGCAATTCATAGCTAGTGAAAGTTGAACTTTGAACAGTAACTGGAGATCTGAGCAGATAAAGGCATCTGACAAGAGTTTGTACTTGACAACACCAGCATCCCTTCTCTTCTGAATGATAATATAACCAATTCAACATCCTCTATGTTCTTGCTGTTGCAACGTTGAATTCAAGTGCCAGTATGACCTGACTGTTTATCGGGTAAGAACTCAATTAATTTGAGTCCAGATTCATTAATTGTTCTTAATTCACATTTGACCATTATGTTGGTCTCTGACCTCTGGTCCCACTTTCGCATGGAAATCTCCCTCTCAGTAGAAACACATCATGTTCTGGCACACAGCCTCTCACTTCCTATTCTGACTGAGCCTCTTTCCCGTCACCAAGGTGCTGAATTTCCCTGGACATATCTCAATGATACATTCAGAGAGGCTACTTTTTAAAAGAGTCTGATAAGCTCTTTTCACATTATTATAATTCATGAAGGAGGCTTGTGATGTAGTATAAAGAGCCCTGGACTAGATGCAATTCATACGCTATGTATTTAGTGAATATTTGTCAAATGGGAGAATAGCCCTAGCTGCCCCAGGAATCAGCTTGTGATTTGAGTTAGGTCATGCCATCTCACAGGGCTTCACTCTCCTCATTTGCAATGTCAAGAAGCTGGAAAGATGGGTTCTGAGATCCAAACTCCCATCTATCCTATCAGTTTTCCAAAGGATTTTTCAGGCAAATTAAAGAAAGAGGCTAAAAAACAAGCTCGTGAAACTCAAATGCCCTTTGGGAGTTTCCTTTGCGTCAGTCCTCCTTAAGTGGCCAACTTTGGAGACCAGTCATGTGGCCCTCGGGGGTTTTCTCAAACAGCTAAAGCAATCTGGAGATTAGATAAACCCAGACAATATTTTGAAACTCATCCCACCCCTATACTTTTATTTTTACCTTTTCCTTTTAACTCCATATAATTTTTAGATGAAAATTCACCTTAGGGTCTGGTTTGTTTTCCAGGAACTCACTTTATCCCCTGGTAATTCATTGGGGTATTATAAAAGCACTTCTGGGGAAAATCTTTAGGCTATTTAGTCTTTTTCCACCCTTTGAATAAAATCACTGATCTTATCATGGCTAGGATATTGACACATTCAAAGAGAAAAAAACTGTCTAAGTAGACACTTAGAACAAAATTGTTGTAAATTCTACACTTAGAAAACATTCTCTCAGTTTTTAAAGTTTATATCTCTTTCATGGCCATTTTCATGGATAGTTTAGTTAAAATTGAAGAGGCAATTCTAAAGATTAGTCATAGACATTTCACTAACCTGGGATTCAGAAGAACAGATCTCCACATCCACTCTCTCTAGCACTATTTTGCTGAGACATTATCAAAAGTATTATGGAATCTGAAATTTGGGAAGAAACACAGAGGTCAATTGAAAAATGAGGAATTTTTTTTAGAAGAAAGCCTCTTCTCTCTAGCCTATGTAAATACTCCCTGTGATTGAAAACAAAACCTTACTATTTCCTGCCTATTTTCATTGCTGGAAAGGCATGGTAGAAAGCTCTTTCTAATGCCACTTCCATCTCTTGCTCCTAGTTCTACCTTCGGAAGCAACAGAGAAAATTAAGAATAGCTTACTTTTTTAGACATTAATTATACTTATCATGACCTCATTTAAACTGCACAAGAGCTGCTACTTCTGACCAAAATGGAGTACTCTAGACTCCTGCATTATTAAACAACTAGAAAAAAATTAACAAAATATATAAAACAATGGGGTTTTTTTTCCCATTGGTGAATAAGCAGTATAGGACTGATTCCTGACAAAAGAGAAGCAAGTCGGACCACTGCTGCAGCTCACTACCTGCAGGCAGGCCCTAGGCTGCAGCACAGGGAAAGGGACCTAAATGCAACCCAAAGGCCTCACGTGGATGAGGACACTGATATAGAAGATCAGGCAGGTAAAACAGCTACAACCTCTGGGACAGGAAGCCAGGAAGGCAGTAGCTGCACAGAGAAAGGAAAATAAGCTCTGTAGATCTGCTGAGAGTCCCTCAAGTCTCGCTGAAGATGGGTCTGCACTTGGGTGAGAGTAAATTCCCCAGGGCCCTGGGAAACCGTCTGGAAAACAAAAAACCAAACAATTCCCAAAGCTCATCTTACATTCCCACCAGGCAGAGTGGACAAACATAATAATACACAGGGAATAAAGCAGAGTTACCGGAAGGATACAATCTTAGTAGCTAATTTAAATTATCTGTATAATAAAGGCTGTCCTAGACATGCCCTAAGAAAGCTTCAAGCAAGCCACAAAAGGATACTTCTGATTCTAGGTAATAGAACTGCATATCAGAACAAGTCCAACACTTACCAGAACAAGTTCTATATAAAGGAATACAACCAAAGCTAACACCTAACAGCATAAAATTCCTGGTATTTAACCTAAATTTACCACTCATTCAAATAAACAGAAAAATATTACACCCAGGAGAAAAAAAACAATCACTAGAATCAGATACAGAATGAATAATTGATTAAATTAGCTAGGGACATTAGCTAAATTAGGTAGGGACACTGAAACTGATATTATAAATATGCTTCATAAGTTTAAAAATATAAAGAAAAGCATGGGTATACAATAAAATATATGGAAGATCCATTTTTTAAAGGGATAAAAATGGAAACTTTCAGCAATAAAAACCAAAATATCTCAAATGAAAATACACTACATGGGATTAACAGCAGAATAGTTACTATGAAAGAAAAAAGCAATCAGTGAACTTGAAGGCATAGCAATAAAAACTATTGAAAATTAAGCATAGGCAGAAAAAAGACTTAAAAAAATGAACAGAACACCAATGACCTGCACAACAATACAGAGTAGTCTCACATACAGGTAACTGAAGTATCAGAAAGAGAGTGAAAGTAGACAAAATTTGAAAGTATAGTGACCAAAATTTTTCCAAAATCAGTCGTAACTATTAATATGCAGATTCAAGAAGTTTACCAACTTTAAGATGAATAACCATAAAGAAAAGCACAAGGAGGCACAATAGAATTATAATGCCTAAAACCCCTGAGAAAGAGAAAATCTTACAAGCAACCAGAGGAAGAAATAGATACAATGTAAACATAGGAAGAAAGATAGGAATAATAACAGACTTCTTGTCAAGAATGATGTAAGGCAGAAGACAATTAATTGACATCTTTAAAGTACTGAAAGGAAAAACCGTCAACCTAGAATTCTGTGCCCAATGAAAATAATTATTTTAAATGAAGGCAAAATACTCTTTCAAACAAATAAGATCTGAGAAAATTAATTGCCAGCAGACCAACACTATAAGAAAGTTTAAAGTAAATTCTTTGGACAGACGATAGATGATTCCAAATGAAAGTCTGGACATACACAAACAAATAAAGAAAGGTAGAAAAGGTAAATACGTTTACTCTTTACTATAAAAGACATTTTTAGGTCAGGCATGGTGGCTCATGCCTGTAATCCAAGCACTTTGGGAGGTTGAGGCAGGCAGATCGCCTCAGATCAAAAGTTCCAAGACCAGCCTGGCCAACATGGAGAAAGCCCATCTCTAATAAAAAAAAAAAAAAAAATACAAAAATTAGCTGGTTGTGGTGGCACAAGCCTATAGCACCAGCTACTCAGGAGGCTGAGGTGGGAGGATTACTTGAACTTGGAAGGCAGAGGTTCCAGTAAGCCAAGATCATACCACTGCACTCCAGCCTGGGCGACGGAGTGAGACTCTGTCTCAAAAAAAAAAAAGTCATTTTTATCACTTTTACTTTTTAAAGATAAATAAGTGCTTAAAGCAAGAATAACAATATATTGTGGAGTTTATAAAATATAAGCAATTTAAAAGTATAAAAATAGCACAAAGGATGGGAAAAAGAAGGGAAGGAGAACTAGGCTGTCACACCTCTCATCCATTGTATATGACATGGCATGGCATTACTTAAAACACATTATAAAAAGTTAAAATTGTGTGTTGTAATATTAAAACAATAACTGAAAATAAATAAAAGATATATTTTATCTTTTATTAATAAGCCGATAATGAAATATTTTTAGAAACACATACAAATACAAAAGACAGACAAAAAAAAACAAAGAAAAGACAAGATAAATAAAAAACAGCAAATTGGTAGGTTTAAATCTGGCAATATTAATAATTAAAAGCAAATGGTGTGAATACTTCAATTAAAGGCATAGGTTGTCAGAGGAGTTAAAATATAAGGTTAAAATATAAGACCCAAATATATACCCTAAATAAGAAAGCTTCTGAAGACACAAAATGCTAAAAATAAAAAGACAGCAAATGATAGACCATGTAAATATTAAAAAAAAAAAAAGAGAGAGAGATAGTAGGGAGGAATGAAGGAAGGAAGCTAAAGTAATTGTATTAGTATCAAACATAGTAAACCCAAATTAAAAGGGACATTTCATAATGATAAAGGGGTCTATTCATCAAGAGCACAAAAGAATCCTAAACACCTACATACCCAATAAAAGCTTCAAAATAGATGAAGCAAAAACTGAGAAAACTGCAAACAGATCATGATTATAGTTGGAGAGTGTAGCACTCATATCAGTAATTGACAGAAAAAGTAAACAGAAAACATTAAAGATATTTATTTTGCAGAATTAAACAATAGACAATCTTCACTTTTCTTGATTATACTTTGAGAGATTACTCCCCTCCTTACTACATATGACACATACCAACTTCTTTCCAAACCAGTTCAGCACACAGTACATTATAACTAGTGTGGAATCCAACTCATGCTACGATGCAGTAAGAAGTTTCCAAACACATGGATATAGAAACCCAAAGACAGCAAGATAAGTGGGAAGGATGAGCTATTTTTCTGCTCACTTGATCTGTAATTCAAGCAAGCAAAAAGCCTCAACATGTTTATATACAGTGACCCACAGACTACATCCTTGCTCTTCATAACACGTATGTCCAGTTGTGCATTGATTGAGCCAGCCATCCCAAAGCAAGCATTTGTCTTCACGCATTTATGTAAGTGTATTGGCTCGTGGTGTCAGACACTCACAAAGCATTCTTTACTGCCTTAGAATCTTTGACAGACATCCCACATTCTAGTATATACTCTTTCCTTTTTCTAGACAAAGCAGTTCAGATTCTTTCTACACATTATGATGAATAAGTTGACATCAAGTATTAATAGTATATTCTCCTCCAGAGCAAGTTATTTAACACAACTCTCAATGTAAATTAGTAAACTGACCAACTGGTATAATTTATCAACTCAAAGAATATCTCTCTCTCTCTCTCTCTCTCTCTCTGTCTCTCTGGATCGCTCTTATTCGTCCTATACTGTCAAGTAAGATTCTAATCTTGCTTAAGTGATTGTCTTGCAGCTTTGAATTTCTTTACATGAAATGTTTCCATTCATTAATCATTCAATCATGTAATCATGAAGGCAAGGCTGTCAGCAACTCTCCTGTCGGATGGACTGCCTCGGATGGACCAAGCTCAGGTGCTGGCCAGCTGCTGACTCAGGCAAATCTCTAAAGGTTCCTGGACAAGTATCTCAGGCACTGCTTATCCTACAGAGGACACAAAGAGGAAACCACAGACACTGGGGCCTACTTGAGGGTGGAGGCGGGGAGGTGGGAAGAGCATCAGAAAAAGTAACTATTGAGTGCTATACTTAGTACCTGTGTGGCAAAATAATCTGTACAACAAACCCCCGTGACACGAGTGTGCCTCTATAACAAACCTGCACATGTACACCTGAACCTAAAATAAAAGTGAAAACATTAAAATATATATATAAGATGTGGGGGGTAGGGAGCATCTTTACCTTATCATAAACCTAGGTTTTCATATTCAGATGACCGTAGGTGTGAGTACAAATGAGTGGGCATAGGAGTAGGATTGCTAGCTGTTTTAGAGAGAGTGTCAAGAGGGGAGGGGTAATAGAACAGAAGGAAGATCTTGTAAAAGAAAGAACACGAGCTTTATAGTCAAAAGGTCCAGGTTCAAATTCAAGTTCTATTTTGCACTAGCTGTGAGATCTTACACAAATAGCTTATGTTCTCCTAGCTTTGGTTCACTCAGGTCTAACTAAATGGAAATAAGAAGGTGATTAGGAGGATTCACTGTTACAATGGAGGTAAGGTTTCTGACACCTAAGAAACAGGTTGCATGGTAGCAGCTAATGGCTCCCAACCCAAAAGTGGAACGACCAATCAGTTGCGCTGTCCTACTTCCCTTTCCCTGGGTTAACTGGCGAATTTAGCAAACGAAGCTGTATGTCCAGGGAAATTTGGTAACATACCAGTAAGGTGAATGCACTAATCTAAGACCAAAATCCAGAGACAAATCTAAGACCAAAATCCAGAGAATCACCAAACCTATTAACAAAATATTTATTTTGTTGATTCTTTCATTAGTTGAGTCACTCAAGTAACAACAACAACAAAACCCACTACGTGCCTTCTCTGTGCCAGCTACTCTACAGAGCTTTGCAGTCCCTGACCTCTACTGTTCTGTAGTCTTATGGGCAGAGACACATCTTAATGAAGCCACGAAATGTTTCAGAGGGGTTTTAAGATAAGCAAATTTCTTCTGTTCACATCCTTTGTAACCTTCCTTTTTGAACACAGGCCACCAAAGTGTGAGAACTTAAAATCCCACCCCAGAACCCAGTTTCCTTAGCCCTGGCACCTACTCCCTGTCAGTGTGTGGGTAAGTAATTGCATATGGCTTAGTTAGGCGCCCCAGATTCTGTGAGTTAGGGAAATTTTGCATAGATCTGCCATTAACACTAATGGGGGGTTACACGCACAAATCCTCCACACACCAAGAAAAGAATAGACTCTTCTCATTCATACATAATAGATCTGTAGAAAAATTAGCATGTATGCTTTTAGGAGCTGAACTCTGAAGATGTACCTTTTATGGGAAATATGTAAATAAGGACAGAGGATACACTGAAGGACAAGTGCTGTAATGTACTCCTTTTCTGATGCCTGGGCACCTTGTCAATTTTGCTGCTGCATAAAGTAGGGCTAGGCTTGCCTCTGCAGAGACTCCCCAGCACATTCACCTTCCTGGTGTGTTACTGAATTTCCCCAGACACAGCTTACTCTGCCAAATTTGCCAATTCCCCCAGGAAATGGGAAGTAGGACAGTGTCGTTGATTAGTCAGCAAGCAAGTACTGTTATGGACCTTTTCCATGGAAGTGTTCCTTTTTTTTCTTAGAAGCTATTGTTAAATTGCCTTATAATTTAAGTGATCTTAGAAACAAGGAATAGAGTATTCACTGTAGGAGTGCAGATCCTCCCAGTAACCCCTGGAGTCACCCCTGAAGGCCACAGAAATCACGGTGCTGGGCAGACTGGTTTTGTCAATGAAAGAGCAGGAGGGACCTGTCTGCGTCTTCCATTTTTCTGCCTCAGCCACAGAGTAAGGAATTCTCTTTCCCTAACTACTGTACTCTATCATCCCCACCAGCCAAGTTACTAATCCAATACCTTTGCTAGCGGGCAGTCATGACAGAGGAAATTAATTCTCATGCAGAAGGACAAGGGTGCCTCTTTTGTGCACACCTTCCAGGCTGGCACAAAGCCAGCCTCTTTCTTCTGCTGAAGAGTCCAGCATCCTCCCTGCTGCCCATGCCCAGGAATCTATCCCTTGCATTTTGTCCGCTTAGGTATATTCTCCAAGGCAAGCTGTCCACAGACCCAGCCTTCCTCTCAGCTGTCTGTTCTATATCCCTGACCAGTGGTTGTTGCAAGGGCCTGGCATTTGCTATGCAATCAGGTGAGTAGGAGAATGGAATAGGAAACCTTACCGGGGAGGCCGGCCACACTTACCACGGACGACCTGCATTTGGAGGGCGATTATGAGAGTTGTCTTGGGGCTTTTCTGGATTCGAGTAAAAGCTACTGAACTCCATACCTTATGTGTGTAACTTCCTGAATGTGCTTCAGAAGAAAGGAACACTGAGGCACCAAACACCAAAGATGTTTTCACTTTAATGTGTTTACTCAAACTGAGGACATATATTAATTACAGATTCACTTTCTTCTTTTGCAGATGTCCTTAAGGCTTTGACTACTAACACCATAGTTTTTCAGGAACTCCGATCAGTGGCGAGAATGAATTGAACCAATGGTGCCCAACTCATGGTCTTTGTGTCTAAAAGGTGAAGCATGCATGTTAACTACAGAGGACTGCAGCAGTAAGTAGGAAACGGCTTAAAAATTTCCGGCCAGCAGCCAGGCAGCCGCCTGAAACTAAGGTCTTGAAGAGAGTTGTAAAGAAATGTTTTGAGTGCAGTGCATTATTTCATCCAGGATCACTGTGAGCTGATAGCAGTGAACCCTATCCTGCAACAAACTCTGTTCTGCAGATCCCCCAGAGCTTGCTGTGTAGTAAGGATAGCTCAAGAAACATAGACAGACACAGGGGCAGCTCTTCCCATGCGGAATGTAAGATTTATCACCACCAGGACATAGCCTGAATTCCCAGTCCCAACTCAAGCCTAAACCCCTGCAATGCTGACCCCGTGCTCTGAAAAAAAGGACAACTGTCACAAAAATCCACTGAAACACCCAGGGTCTGGAAAGCAAAGCAGCACATGCAGACACTCAAAGCACCCTTACTCATGGAGTCCAGAGGCGCTGAGTCCCGGCCCTAGCACTGCCCTGTGAAATCACAGCTGTGTAGCAATTTGGGCTACCATCTTCTAATTCACTGTTCTAAACATCTAACAGCTCAAATCTTTTCCAGAATCGTTATTTGCTTTTTCCTGAAAATGGATGTGCAATGGAATAGATAGGAGAAAAAGAGACAAGACGCAAACCTCAAAGAAACTACAGCAATTAGAATAAACCAGAGACCTGATAACATGGAAAAATCCATCCTTCCATTAGTCAAGGAAAAATAATTTAAGTATCGCCATAATTAAAGAGTGCTCCTATCAGGTATATTACATGGAATTGACAGTTTTGTGAGGAAACCAACTCAAAGCCTAGAATTACATCTTTTATGTAGTTTAAAATCTCAATTAGATTGTTTTTAATTCTACTATAGATTTTTATCCTGAATGACAGCATTGGAAGGAGAGAGTTAAAGGAATTATTTAAAAATAAAAAAAAAAGGAGAGAGAGAGAAAGATTGAACTAGCATTGCACATGCAAATGAATGCATTATGGTAGTAGGGGTTTTTTTCCACTGAATAAATTTACATTTACATCAGTTAGATCCGATGTAATTCTGCAACCAATGAAACTTAAATATATACATATTTTGTCATAAAAGCCCTCACAGCTATAACCTTTTGATTAAGATCTATTGTAAAACTAAGAATAAATTTCAGTCAACCAGTTTTAGATTGGGCAACTTTTATTACTCATTTTACCCAGAAGTACACTTTAACTGGCACTTTACCAATACTTAATAGGAGGCTTGTCTGGTTTCCTAATTCCCTAGGTTTTGTAACAATTCTCATAAATGGATGAAATTTTATAAACTCTCACTATAAAGAATGAATAATATAAATTGCTCTTGGCCAAGGACATGCTGTGTGTGTGTGTGTGTGAGAGAGAGAGAGATACATGGCAACTATTCACATTTTTCCACTGAATTAAAAATTGACCACAAAATAAAGTGGCAAACATTGGTGAAGAAATAACTTCCTTTAGCTTAAGCTGTCACCCTGCTCCTCTGTTTCTTGCTTATGTTAGCTGTTGGAAAATACTCAACACAATTTGACCTGGTCGCCTAAGGAGGCAGCATCAATCAGTATGCAAGTAAAACGGCAAAGAAACAAGCAACAGCAGCCACTCTAACATTCTAAGTGATCTTCCTACGTAATTACAATTTGTTTCATCACAGTCATTTCACATGACAAATTAGTGAAGCTGAGATTGGGGAGCTTTGCACAGTGGGGCTGTGTCAAGATTATAAAAGAGTAACCTGCCACCAAGTTATCAAATTTAAGGGAAAGATGTAATTTCAAAGACTTGTAATAATAAACATTTATCAAGTGCCTATGTGCCAGACACTGTCAGATGAACTCTTAATTTTCCCAATAGCCTTATAAAGAAGGCATTATAGTTGCCATTTTATAGATAAGAAAACTAAGGAACAGAGAGATAAATTCTATGTCTAGTCCCACAGTTGATACGTGACAGGGCTAGGATATAACTCAGCTTGGTCTGATTCTAAGGGCTGAGCTTTTCCCATGATGCAGCTGTACCTACAGGAAATCAGAAAAAGAATGGATATTACCAGCCAAAATCACAGGAGTATATTTTACTAGCAGGGAGAACAATGACTGTGATGAAAATTTTCTAACAAGCCCACTGAAATCATTTTTGAAGATACCCACATTAGAACAATTATAATACTAGACACCTAACAATGTTCTTGTATTATAAGGATCTTTTGTCTTGGATGGCTAACATCTCATGAATCAATCACAAAATAATACAAAACAGCTAATGGTAGTTCTACCAAATATTAGTATTACACATTATGTCTTAAAAAAATGCTTCTTTACACATTGTCTCACTTGATGTATGCAGGAAATCACGACACAAATCACGGTATGGAATGCCAGAAGAAGTTCTATTAGTAGCTCTTACATTTCAGAAAGTGTTAGAATCACCTTGTGTTCATTAAAATCTAGACTCCAAGGTCCCTGTCCCACCAAAAACATAACCATTTGTTTTAGAGTGAATGGGCCTCGGAATCTGTATTTGTGTCAGGCATCTGGTGATTCAGTTAATGGGGTGGGGAAGGGATCTCAGTATCATGCCTTGAGAAACACTGGTGGGTATCAGAGAGTAATGACGTAACCTGTCCAGTACCCTCTACTGTGGGTGATGCGGGCAGACGGGTCTCCTCCCAGCACTCTAATGAGATGACCACTTTCCTTAGCCTGGAGCTATTTTCATAGAAGGTGATCTCATGCAGTAAATTATGGGTGCATGGCTACCTTAGTTCCAGATTCCATATCCCAACTCTGACTCTTCAGGCTTTTTATTCCTAATACCCACTCAGTCTTCTTTTTCCTCTCATTTTCCCAATCTTTTCCACTCTCCAGGCTTTCTAGGCCCTCAGTGGGACCCCACACATTTAAAAAGGCCTTGACAACAATAAATGTATTTTAAATACCCAGCACCCTGTTGAAGTCCATTCCCAGTGCTCACAGTATGTGCCCAGCAGTTCCGCCAGTTACTTAAAAGCTGCAACAGTGTGAAGTAAGGAAGCCTTGCCTCTCTGTGTACCAGGGTCACATTAGAAATTCACTACAGGCCCAACATACACAAATCTATTTTCTGGTTCAAGATCCTGGAAAGAAAGTTTCAACCTCAGAGTTCACATTATCAGCCCCTAAGCTCCCCGAGATGGAAGGGAGTCTCCCCACAACACCAGGTTTTGGGTATGGCCCTCAGCACAATGGTTTCTGCTTCCTCTTTCTACTTGTCTGCAGGCTCCATCCAAGCTAGAGCACTTTAAGAACAGAGGCTGTGCTGTTTTTATTCCTGAATTCCCGGGGCTTAACCCAGCGCTAGGAACATAACAAATGCTCAATGAATGTTTTTAAATAAAGGCATATCAAGGAAATTAATCAAACAACAAATTGACCGAGTCTGGGGAAGGCAGTCCATTATTGCAGGTGTGTTCGATTCTCTGCACCTGTCACCCCCGCTTCCTTCACCAGGATGTACATTTTTTTTCCTGATACATTTATAGTGCAATCTGTAGACTGGAAAAGAAGTCTTGAACTTGAGTTAGGCTCTTTACACATTAAATGACAATTACCATATTCTTCTATGTGTTGTTTGTTTTGCGTGTTCTTTGATTTTTTTAGAAGAAAACACCATTCTTCCCTGTCTGTGGAAAGGCTTTACCCTGACACACTAGAAAGAATGGCTGGAGGAACATGAACTCCTTACCATGTCTGTCTGGGTGTGATTTATTGTACTTTTCCTTTATTGCAGGGCAGGCGATGCAGGGGCATCCATGGTGGCATGATGTGAGGTCATCACACACTCTTGGGCAGCACATGGTATTTTTCAGATGCTCTGCAACCACTTATTTACCATCCCTGCAGCACCTCCAGGAAGGGAGGTCAGCATATTCTTCAGGAGAGGGATCGAAAACCCAGAAGGGTAAGAGGCAGGTGGTGCTGAGTCAGGGCTCAAACCATCTCCTCCAGCCAGGACTGCAGAATCCATTCCTTTGGGAGAGGATTTGCAAACCCTCTGCAGACTTCTGGATGGGAAAGACCTGGGGACACACTGCAAGACACCACTTCGATCTGGTTATTTTAGAGGAAAAAGGGAATGGAAATTAAACCTTGAAATGTATCCTCTGGGGATCCACAAACTCCAGTGGTGAGGAACTACAAGCCATATTTAAGCCACATGCAGGAGTATTTTGCAAAGTTATTTACAAGGTTAATTTCTGGTGTCCATACCTGTGCCTTAGTAGTGCTGTGGTGGCCCATACCCAGGGGGCAAGCTGGAAAGCAGCTCCTGAGATGCCAGTTCCCACAGGAGCCCCAGCAGTTCTTTCACGCCTTGCTTTGCATTAGGTAAGGTTAGTGCAGGGTACAAAGTGTGTTTACTTGGATCAGTAACTTGGAACACAAAGTGATGAATTCTACTTCACCTGGGCCTCTACCTCCCCAGCACACACAAAGACAAAGGCATTGTGAAATTTTACCTGCTGGGTTTACTAGAAAAGTAGCCAGGATGAGACTTAGGTTTGCAGACTTGAAAAACTAAGCAGTGGTTTTAGTCAGCTTGGGCTGCTATAACAAAGCACATTAGACTTGAGGGCTTATCAACAGCAGGAATTTGTTTCTCACAAATTCTGGAAGCTGGAATTCTAAGTCCAGGGTGCCGGCATGGTGAGGTTCTTCTAGATTGCAGACTATCGACTCCTCAGTATAACCTCACATAGCAGGAGGAAGGCAAGAGAGCTCTCTGGGATCTCTTTTATAGAGGTACTAATTCCATTCTTAAGATTCTGCCCTATGATCCAATTACCTCCCAAAGGCCCCACCCTCTAAAACCATCAGATCAGGGGTTAGGATTTCAACATATGAATCTGGGGAGGAACAAACAGTCAATTACAGCAGGGTTACCGCCCTCTATGCTGGAAGAGTAATAGACGGAAGGTAGAGAAATGAAGGTACAGACAGCCTTCATGGTTAACAGTGTGGGCCTCGCAATAACACCAAGTGTGGTCTAAGGGCCAGCCGCATCAGCATCACCAGGGAGCCAGTTAGAAATGCTGAACATTGAATCCCACCCAGACATGCTGATGGTCAGAATCTCTAGGGCCGGAGTCCAGGAATCTGTGTTTTAATACGTGTTCCAAATGATTTCTATGTGTGTTAAAGACTGAGAAGCACTGGACCTGGAGTCAGACACTCAGGTCAGACAGTCTGGGCTTGTATCCCATCCCATCATTTTACAGCTGTGTGAGTTCTCCAGGTCTCCATTCTTTCCTTTGTAAAGTAGGAATAACAGTAATACCTACTTCATGGGGTTGTTGTGTCATCAGGATTACAAGATAATGCATGTAAAGCACTTAGATCAGGATCTAGCAAATAAGCACTTACCAAAGGTATGCAAAATAAAATATAGACTGTCCCTTTCTAAACCCTTAAACCCCACTTCTACCCAGAGTTCATCTCCCAACTACCTTCCAAGGTCACCTCTTGGTGCACTGTCAACTCTAACTTACAAGTAAGCTCTTAGATCTTGCCTAAGCCCACTCATGATTCATTCATTTATAAGTGGTGGGCAGTCCACGGGCATTCTTCTTCAATCCCCCCCTAAAACCTCTGTACCCCTCAGCAGCTCAGGAATCAGCTGTGGATTCTGCCAGTCTTGGCTTGGGTTAAGAGGAGGGCACATGATGTGTCTTCCCAAGAAGAAAGAAAATTCTAGAGAACCACCATGAAGTGTGGAGGTAGTTAAAAAACCAATGGGTTTGAACTCACTTCTCATCTTAGATTGGTTGCTTAATAAATGCTTATTGAGTAAGTTAATGAATGAAATTCACTCAGCTTGGAAAATACAGTCTCAGATTATGGTAGCATGAGACTGGACTGGATTTCTTCCCTCCGTTTATTCCAAAGATTTATTTATGCCTCATTGATCCATTTAGGGGTATCAGGGCAGCTTGGTTTACTTTGGCATCCTGTCAGTTTTATATGTATGCTAAACAGGCTCCTTTTCATCTCAAATAATCACAATTTTAAAACAATTTTTAACTTTTGTTCTTTCTTTCCTTCCTCCCCTCCTTCTCTCCCTTCCTTCCTTCCTTCCTTCCTTCCTTCCTTCCTTCCTTCCTTCCTTCCTTTCTTCCTTCTTTCCTTCTTTCCTTCCTTCCCTCCTTTCTCTCTCTCTCTTTCTTCTTTTCTTCCTTTCTTTTGAGTAGGAAAGGAACTATATTGCCCAGGCTGGCTTCAAATTCCTGGCCTCCAGCCATCCTCCTGCCTCAACCTCTCAGGCAGCTGAGATCACAAGCACAGGCAACTGTGCCCAGCAACCAAAAGTACTTTGATTCATTCTTAAGAAAGGCACTGAAATAAAGAAAGATTACTATAGCCATGGACTCATTTGGTCTATTGTTAGAGAAAGTAAAAGTCTTATCTTAAGCCTAATGAGTCAGGTGATGGTGAATGCTGATGTGTGTATGTATGAGCGTGTGTGTGTGTGTACATACTTCTATGTATAAACAAAAGAAGGCAGCTAAGTCAGGGGAGGAAACACATTCCAATAGTACAAAAATAAACACACAGAGAGATAGAGAGAGAGAGAGAGGCAAGAAAGGATCTGAATTTTTTTCCTTTTTCCAACCCTGCAATGACATAGAAGAGCTCTAAACAAGCACTTTTCATACTATCTGTGGTGAGGAACAAGTTTTTGTTATTTGGTCTTTGCTTTTTCCTTTCCTATAAGTTATGGATACAAATGCTCTAATATGAATTATTTTTAAAACTAATATGAAATACATATACACAAAATAAATGACACTGTCCTTCCAGACAACACTTACCCCAAGCTTACCCTTGTACTGAAGGAGCTAGACACCAAACCATCTAAGAATCCACCTCTAAAATTCCGAGACTATCAAGTGAGCAGAAGATATGGCCTAGTTGCCCAAAGAAGTGGGTGACAGCAGTAGCAGACATAGAACCCCTGTGCCCCCGCCAGGTGATCCAGCATTCTGCGGACAGCCCACTGATTTCAATGATGAAGCCACATTCTAGTAGCCAGCGGCAGGTCAGCAGAGAGACTACAAAGGGAGGAGCTACAAGGAAACTTCCTGCTGCCGCCCATGGAGATTTGGCAAGGCTTGGTGTGCATATTTGTTATTTATTTTCTTCTCGAATTATACTTACTTCTCTACTCTTGTGCAGACAGTTCTTGCAAGAAGTGAGGAATGAAGAGACTAAGCTTGCTGTGAAATGTGATTTCCTGAGTACAGCAAGGACATGGCTAAGAGGATGAGAGCAACGCCTGAGCCCTCTCTCGGTGGCAACATTAACATTAGAGGGACTTTGAACCCCTGGATGCCCTGACATTTCTCCTGCCATTTGCTGTTCTGCTCCTTTGCCTCCTGCTCAGTGTCCACCCTTTTAACAGTGCCATTTCATTCCTCAGACAAACACCGCTTTCTGCCTCTGCCCACCACACTCCATTTCCGTTGTTCCTTTTGGGGCTTATTGGCTCTGTTTATGGCCCATGGCTTTTTGTATGCTGGCCCTTCCTCTCCCAGATATGCCTGTTAAAAAGTATAAGCTATAAGTAGGAAGCAAATAAATATGGCAGTAACAAGGAAAGTATGATTTCCTTGAGAAGTCTCCCTCGATTTGATGATATGTCTCAGATTCCACAGAAAAGCCGTGGTATACTCAGAGCTCGCAGAATGATGAGTACATTTTACAAAAGTGTCCCCATTTGCTCTAAATCACGAGCTTCATACATTAGCTTGACCCCTGTTGGCTCTAACAATGTGCCGTAGCACACGATTCACTCTCTCTGAGCTTTGTTCTTACCTTTCTCTGTGGCTGGGTTTTCACGATTGCCACATGGCCCTCCGTGCACACACAGAGCCCTGAGGAACATCCTTTCCAGTTACAAGCACAGATTTCCAACTAAGGCAGAACTACATTTAAGTCTTGAGTCCACCATGTAGAAGCTGTAGACCTCGGATAGGTTACTTAGAGTCAGGAGACCTGGTGTACTCATCTATAAAATGGAAATGACGGTGGCACCTGGCCCAGACGGTCACTGTGAGGATTAAATTAGATGATATATATAAAGTTACTGCAGTGCCTGGGACATAGTAGACACTAAATAACAGTTAGCTATTACTGTCATCTGTCCTGGGGGACAAGATGCACACCAAGTTCTTTAACAGGCAACAAAGAACATTGGAAGAAATTGGGCTGAGAAATAAGAGATAAGTGAATATTATTGTGATTCATGTAAGCCTGCTCATTTGTTCAGGACATGTTTACTCAGGACCTACTTAATGCTGGTTACCGTGTTAGGTTAATAAGGCAGAATGTCTTAATGAGGAGCTCACACATATTGGAAAAAGCAAACCCATAAAAACAAAATAACAATTCTTGTATCATCTTTGCTAGCCAAACAAAGATCTGAAGGTACGCACTGATGTTAAGTTGTGTCCTTGGGAAATCTGATCACTGGTAAAAACCTACCTGAAGTAATGACCCCCTGAGCTCTGGCTCACATTTGAGGCAGCTTTGAGGACAAGTGCACATGAGGTAAGGAAAGGGGCACAGCTTCCCTGGGGCCTGATCTAAAAGGGCACCCCCAAACCCAGAAGATCCCAGGCCCAGGAATGTCTGTCAACAGTAGCTGTTATGGCAGACCCACCGATGCTCATCAGGAAGGCAACCAACGAGACACAAGCCAAATCTCCCCTTTAAATTAACTTCTCGGCACATCTTTCTGCAGGGTGTGTGCAGCTCTAGAAGGCAGCAGCAGCAGGGGCCCAGACCACTGCCTTTCTTTCCACTGTTGTTTATAAAATTGAAGAGAGAAAAAGCAGCATTGGCCTCAAATTAATCTTCTCCTCCTCAGTCTAAAGGATGTAAGCGTCAGGTCCATCGTCTCCGAGCAAAATGTTCTGCGTGTTCTCTTGAACAAAGAGCATCTGTGACCAGTGGACTTGCCTGTTACCAGTACGTGATAAAGGGGACAGTGTAACAGCCTCAGCCTCGCTGGGAGCTGCTTTCTTTCTTTTTCTCTTTTCTTTCTTTCTTTTTTTTTTTTTAATGCCTTTTTAAGAGGCAGCAGAAAAGGATCTTCTTTAGAGAAGATTTCCTGGTTTGAGGGAGGGTTAAATAAACAAATGATAACAACACCAATCAACCCTCTTTGCTTACAGCCTGCAGAGTCAATCTGCCTCCTGGCTGTGGAGCTACCAACCAGCAAAGGCAAACTAATTAGACACAGACAAACACTTAGGCAATCACACCTTGTGAATGTAAGCGTCTTCCTGTCATTTGGCAAGTCTCTCAGCTGCCTCTGAGCGTGAGACAACAAATCCCCTGCAAACAAGTTCCTCACGCTCCCCGTTAGTGAGACCTAACGGATCACAATGGCTAGAGGTGAAAGGTGGCAGTCTCGTCAGGTAATGACATCTCTCCAACAGCCCATATTAAAACAGCGGCACTTGTTTAGACTAGCCTATTTGCACCTACCTACAGAGGGCCTTTTTAATGTAATTATTAGCCTCTGCCGCCCTGCTTAGGATTTGAAAATATCGTTCATTTTCATCTTGCTTCAGCTACCGCTGCTATCTCCTATTCAGGCTCAGTCACCTCATCCTCCCACAACTAAGTGTAGAAACAAGCATGAGCTAGAAGAGCTGAATTAACAAGAACAAGTTGGCAGGTGAGTTATGTGACAAAAAAAAAAAAGGGATTTGACAATATATTCTAATCACTACCTGTCTGTGGAAATCTTGAAAAAATTTAAATGGCTTTTCTTAGCAAGACCAAAAAGCTATTGCAATAATTGACCAAACCTATAGATGTAAAAGCAAAGAGGCTGGAATCTAGTAACAGTATGCAGCAGGTAAACAATGATATGTTGCTTTAAAATAAAACAGAAAGAGGCAAGAATCTATTGACAGACTGGGCCAGGAGTTCTGATAACTGCTCATCACAGTGCAGAATTTGGCCTTTGACATTTTAAGTAGCTGGAAGGGATGGTCCCACCTGACCTCACTCTGTATTATACAAACAAATGCACCGCCATGTAAAAGTTTGGCTGATACATTACAGACCTGTAGGTCAAAGACCAGAATTTCTAAGTCCCCCAAATGGTTTCCATCTCTGCTTATAAGTGTCCAGGTCATATTCGGGCAGAGCAGTGAGGCATTTTATCTACCCACTATTAATTGTTAAATATCTACCGTTGCTTGGAGCTGTGCTCACTTAAAAATGATGCAGTTGACTTTCTGTCGAGATGGCTTTCAATCTTGCTCCTCAAACCTTACTGGTGCTCTCATTGCTCTGTAGTTTATGGCCATCACTTATTAATGGTTATAAACAGGGATGATTTTTTTCAAAGGTAACAATAGCTTAAACTGTCACTGAGGAGAGGCGTTTGTATAAAGGAATGCACAGCTTCCTACCTTCTTCCTGAATTTTTCCTTCCATCCCTTCTCCTTTATCTCCTTTCTCTTCATCCCCCTTCCCCATGGAAGGGGCAGATTTTATAGAAGTCAGCTTCCAGAAAAGCTTTGAATGAGAAGAATAATTAGGGCCACAGAGACTCCAGGATGGGATAATATGGAATACATCTCCAGGGCAGAAAAAATTAAAAGGGCCACCTGTAAAGAGCGTGCCTAGAAGGAGTATTTATTCTACATGTCTTGACCTACTACTTTGTGCCAGGTACTGTGCTAGGTAAGCAGGGTAAGAAGAAAACCATGAAATGGTCCCTGCTCCAACATACTGAGGAAAAGAGAAATCACGGCAATTGTAAGATGATTCCATCCTTAACCTTCTGTTTCTAAATCAGCTGCTTATCAGTGCATTAGCCACTCCGTTACCACCAACTCAGAATCACTAGGAAGAGATCGCTGCTCATAGCTGAAAATGAGGACAAAAATTCAAATTCAAAACAGCAAATGAGAGGAGGTTACAGAGAAAGGACATTGTTTTTCTGTAAATAACACGATTTTAATGAAAACTTTTAGACGGGAAAATTAGAGAAACAAGAGCAGAGTATTGTTCTCCTCTCACTGACTCTTTTCAAATCAGGAGGACTCCAGGAACAAGACAGAGACACAGAGCAATGCCTGAAATGCCCATTCGCTCTTCAAATTCTGATCCAAATAATCAAAAAGATTCACAGAAGCGCAAAAATTGGCAACAGCCCTGAAAGCTGATCCTGACAGGTCATCATAGGTGATGTTCAAGGAGGGGGTTCCACTAACCGCTAAAATAAGTGAGGTTAGATTTAAAAGCACACTCTTAAGATGTATACATATCTTTTAAAACCAAACAGTATGAAGGACCTTAAAAATGATAGAGAAGGACTTTGATCCCAGCGTCCGCTCCCAACCCAAGCATGCACTAATCAAGAAAGGTGCGGTGACCAAGAAAGTCAGTGGCCGCCCTTCAGCGGCATTGGATTGCCTTCTGAGCGTCCAGAAATCCTACTGCCCAGCAGCGCCTGCCTTCACGTCACTCCTATGGCAGAAACACAGGAGTTTCAAGGATTAAGTGGCAGAATCTTGTATCCTAGGATATAGTCTCCTACAGAAAAGAAGGAAGACTTGTCTCCCTTGCAGAAAGGCAGGGGAGGAGGAGTCAGGAAGAGTTGTGGGAGAAGACACATTGAAGTGCATTAGGATCTACCATGTCACAGGAACTGTTGCAGCCTCCTCCTCACTCTCCAACACAGCCAGGGACCCCTGTCCTCCACAAGGCCAGAGGCTGAGCCCATCAGACAGCCCTCCACCTCCAGCCATGTGGCTCTAACAGTCCAAAGTGTTTTTACCCAAGTGAACAATGAGGGGTGTTAGGCCTGCTCACGAACGTCCCAATCTAGCTGCAAATGCCTCACCTGGATGGACGCCCCATATGCTTAGAAAATGAGAAAAGGGAAAGTACTGGGGACCGAGAGAAAACAAACTCTGTATCAAAAAAAGGATACATCCCAGAATATTCAGATCACCTCTCAAAAATGTTTCTACAGAAAAATTGTTAAAATATTAGAAATATTTGCTAGTCCTTCATGAAACCAAGGCATGGATACATGGGGTAGAATACTATGAAGAGAGGCAGAGCTGCAAAGGAAACTAGGGAAAGAGTGCACGGCATCTCAAATGGAATCGTCCAGGAGAAAATCACATTAGAGGCAGGAATAAGGAAAATGATCACTATCGTTTTCCTCTATGATCTCAGGAGCTTTCTCAACTACCTTCTCCAAATTACTGTTTTGTTTTCTATAGAGATGGAATATAAAAAATTAAAAGACAAGGCTGGGTGCAGTGGCTTACCCCTGTAATCCCAACACTTTGGGAGGCTGAGGCAGGCAGGTCACCTCAGGTCAGGTGTTGGAGATCAGCCTGGCTAACATGGTGAAACCCCGTCTCTACTAAAAATACAAAAATTAGCCAGGTGTGGTGGTAGGAGCCTGTGATCTTAGCTACTTGGGAAGCTGAGGCAGGAGAATCACTTGAACCAGGGAGGCAGAGGTTGCAATGAGCCAAGACCATGCCATTGAGTTCCAACCTGGACAACAAGAGCAAAACTCCATCTTAAAAAAAAAAAAGTCACAAAGGCAAGAGATACAGAACACCAGCTTAAACTTTCTTTAAATTCATTTAAAATTCTTCAAAATGTTAAGGATAAGTAGTCAGACGAGAAGAGGGGGAGAGGCTATGTAGTGGCTACAACTCCCATTATAAATTACCGGAGACTTGTGTTGCCTATGTCATTCACTTCCACTGTTTTCTAAAGTTTCCTCCTTTTCCTAGTTCCTAATAGTTCCTAATCATACCACGGCTTTTAAAAGAGCTAACTAAATAGGACAACTTATACCAATGTAAAGTATAACAGTAATGTATACAGGTTAATGTGGGCCATAAACAACTTCATCAAACACATATTGAATATCTGCCTGTGATGGTCAATTTTATGCGTCAACTTGACTAAGCTTTGGTACCCAGGTGTTTGGTCTGACACTGGTCAGATATTGCTGTAGGGGTGTGTTTTAGATGTGACTAATATTTAAATCAGAGTAAAGCAGATTATCCTCCATAATGTAGATAGGCCTCATCTAATCAGTTGAAGGCCTTAAGAGCAAAAACAGATTTCCCAAAGAAGAAAGAATTCTGTCTCAAGACCACTTGACTTTCCAGCCTGCTGCCCTGAGGAATTCAGACTCAAGACTGAAACATCACTTTTACCCGAATTTCTAGCTATTAGCCTGACCTACAAATTTCAGACTTTGTAACCCCCACAATCGTGCGTGTGTGTGTGTGTGTGTGTGTGTGTGCGCGCGCATGCCTCTGACTTATGTGCTATCATATACAAGGTCTTATGCTACATTCTTTGAGGTCCACAAATAAATAGCACCTGCATTTCCATTACCAGGAAATACATATCTCACTCAAAAAAAAAAAATTCACCCAAACTTCTGTGTGCCCAGCAGTATGCTGGAGCTGCAAAATGAATAAACAATGTTACTGTTTAAGGTGCTCACTATCTAGCCAAGACGATGACATTCAAGAGATACAAATTTATATTGCATCATGGGGAAAATGCCATAAGAAAGGGGCAAACAGTTTCCAGGGGTGCTTATGGAAAGTCAAGAGCTTCTGCCAGAAGGAATCTGGGAAGGATTCATTAAGAAGGCAGCACTGAGCCTGAGCACTCACACTGTGGGAATGTGTAATTTGACTTGAACCATTGGAAAACCCCATTATAGGGGTTAGAGTCTACAAGTCACTGGAACCCCAAAGGTCCTGTAAGCCACAGATTGGAGGAAAAGATGCTCAGTTTGTAGGGGCTCTGCACAGCATTGGTCTTCTGTGTCCATCAGGCAGAAGTTCCCCCAACATTCTTAGACTAGGCAGCCAAGGGCAGGGTCATGCAAGTGACACAGATGCTGTACAGGTCAGGTGGCTGCCCTAGCTTCACCTGGCCTTTGCCAGCATCAGGCAATCAACTAACGGGCAGCCTGGCTTCAGGAAGCTTTTCAGAGCAAGTTCCAACATCTGCTTGGGTCAGTACCGAGTTCCCTGTTTTTTCACACTCTCCAACTCTGAGTTTCTAGCTATGGCTAGAGCAAATTATGAGGACAGAAAATTATTTTCATTGCATATTGCTTCAGTAAGCAGAGATTTAGAAATATTCCCATCAAAAAGCTACTTACAAGTGCTGGTGACTAAGCAGAGGTTACAACCCAAATGCCTTAGGGGCCCGGGTCGCCTAGCTGTGTAGGCGACAGAGTGGGTGGGACAGAGTGGGTGGGACAGGGAGCTGTGTGGGCTGGCGAAAATTCTCCAGGTGCATCTGCAACCAGATTTGGCCCTTTGTCCTACCCATTTGCGCCCTATGGCTTAAAAAGTTAACTTTATCTTTAAAATGCAGGTATTTGAAACAACACATTCCCAGAGCACTCTACAATGTTAAAGTTTGACCAAACTACTTACAAAAGTTATACTAGGATTGGATGCCAGGGTACCTTTTATATTTTTAATTTTTGCCCTTCTGAATAAAAGCCTTAGGAACTACCAGCAGCAACTGCTTGACCCAATTGACGCTATGATTTCAGCAGGAAAAGGTGGTCTCAACTGGGGAGTGAGATGGAATTATGCAGGATCCAGGGCTCCATATGGCCCCTCGGTCAGGGGTACCATTAGAGTACATCAAATGCATTACCTTCTCTCAAAGAGCTGGCTGGGGGCCTTCTCGTTCCATCTGACCACCTGTCCCTTTTTCCTTCTCTGTCACAAAGACTCCTTCCTCCCTTCATACTATACCAGTACCGCACACTCAGCTCTTGCCAGTCACAGCGGAGGTGGAGGAGGCGCTGAGATCTCAGGAACTGCCAGTTTGATCGAGGCCTGGCACCCTTCAGCTCTAAGACTGGAGAGAAGTCAGCTGTCTCTCCAAGAGAGGATCTAAGAGAGTCACTGATTCAGAATCCAGAGGTCATTAAGGAGTGTTCATTCTTTAAAGAGCCATGAAGGTGCAAAAAGATGGGAGAAATCAGGCCCATAAATGTGTGAGCAGGGGGTTCTGGATTCCCAGGTGGATTGAAACAGTTTGCAATGCAAGACAGGGCGCTCTTCACTTGGCTCATGTCCAGATGGAAATATTTTGCTCATCTGTTTGTGAATTCATGTGTTTAAAGAATAGAAAAATGTTTTTGTTAAGACAGAGTGACTCAGGTATAGGAAACAGTATAAACAGAAAAGTTAAAATGAAAATCACCCTCCTTCTAACTGTGCCTAGAATCAATAATGGCTTTCAAAACAGTTTGCGCAGCACTATCCTGAGTGTCCGAACTGGAGACAGCTGCATTCTGCTTTTATATCATGACCCCTGCCTCATCCTCATTCGTTATCTCTTTCCAGTGGAGCTCTCCAAATAAACCTGTCACTCCTCAAGCCAGCCTTTCGCGGCAGCACAGTGAAGATGCCAGCCTCCATGCTTGCAAAGAGACAAGGCGGAGCTCTTCACCGTGTGTGACACCCAGGAACACTGGCCTCTGGCTGGAATTGAGAAATAGAACTACCTTTGTCTTGGGGATAGCTTTAGGGGGAAGACAAATTCTAACCACAAAACAGGATATTCTTAATGCTTCCAGTTGCTTGTAAACATGCTTAGCACAGGTCTAGGTCTATAAAATAAGTGTTCAACAAATGTTTTTGGTTGATTAACTGATCAAGTCTCCTCTCCCAGCCCATGCTCTGAAATGCTTCCCATGGTTCTCCTTCAAAAATTTGCTGCTCAAGAACGTCCTGCTTTAGAAATCTCTGCTTTAAGGTGAAATCGCACTGAGAAGAAAAAACACCTACACATCAAGGAGCCAAAAGAAGGCATGACTCAAAAATGGCCAGAGACACTTGAAAGCCCAATTTTACTTTTATTCAGTAACTTCACTTTTTTTGTGAATCATTGATATGGAAAGAGAACTTCAACTTACCCCAAACTCACCCAAAACTGCTCTTGGCTGGAGAACTGGAGGGATCTCCTTAAACATTTAGAATTTTGAGGTCTGCATTCTACGGTTTTCAACCTGCATTGCCAGCTCTACATTGCCACTACTTAGAGGTGTGTGCAGTGATGCTATCAGATCGCCCTTCTGTTTTCCAGAGACTCCTGCGGTCACTTTGGAATTGAGTTATGTGTCTTTATTATATGGTGGCAATGGGAAAAATGGAAAAGAAGTAACTATTAACAAGATATGGTTACAACTAAAACTTTTAGATGCTTATGTTTTCATTTCCAGAGAGAAAAATCCCCTCTTGTCCAGCTGCCATAGACACCATCTCAAATTATAACATCCTTACTGTCTTCCAAGACCCTTCTCAAATGCAGCCTCTATAGAGTCTTTCTAGATTCTACTGGATATGACTTATTTCCCCAACTCTCATGTCAGACTACCTAGTATCTAATTCTAGCCCTACACATTCCAGCTTCAGGAAACTGGGAAAGTTATTTAAACACCATGTGCCCTTATTTACTTACCTGTAAAATTGGGAGAATAATACACCCTAACTCAAAGAGTCATAAATTGAACCCATGAATAGTGCTTAGAAGGCTATCTGGCCTATGTAACACTTGTGGAAGCTAAGTGCTATCACTTCTCAGCCTTTTGGTTAAGATCAAGTAAAGCTATTAGCTATGAACTCCAATAGAACTTGTATTTCTTGAAAAGCTTTTGCCTTACTTCCTTATTTGTATAGTCTCCTGCCCCTCTAACTTGCTCCACTTTTCTTACATGTTTAGAGAGCTCGCTCATCTCTCTTAGTCAGGAGGGGTTTTAGGTGAGTTCAGGATAAGTTGAAGTTCTCCATTTTAAAGTAAGGTGCTTGGGAGTAGGGACAGCATCTTACCTTTGTGGCTGATTCATACATATGTATGACAAATATTGAAATTAAACAGATAAGGTTTACATAGTGCCTAACATAAGCTACACTCTTGTACTTGCTGGATTTCTGTTGTCATAGTCTTTTACCAAGAAGAAGAATCCAAGTGTCTATATCGAATGTGTGTCTATAGCTAATGTGTCTTTATATACATAAAGTATATATCTTTGAAAGTATCCACATCCAACTAAGAAACAAGACATAACACAAAGTCACATTTTGCCTTCTGGTAATCTGCCAAGACTGAAAACTCTGACAGCACACAGAAACTTTTCCTGACATGCAGAGCTGTCATCAGCATTTCTCCACCTTCCCAGTGACATACAAATGCTGCAGTGGATGCCAGAAACATTGGCGACCAGAGCAAGGATGATGCCCTGCCCATAGTTAGGAGTTACTATATTTATTTTCACTCTGATCTGTTGCCAGCTTCATTCCCTTCAGATCCATGGCTATATTATGAGATATGGTTTCAAGTCTTCATCATTTGGCTTGTAATATCTATTTTCAAAAAGTTCTTTTGCAAATGCAATGTAAATCTAATAGTTGTTTTGTTTAATGTTCTCAACAGTCAACACAAACCTTTCCAACATTTCTTTTTGCTTTATTCTTTTAGGATTTTGCCCCAAGAACTCCTTTTGTCAGTCTCTTCTTCCCGATGCTTCCACCCTGGTACTTGGTCATCGTAATCTTTTCTGATTGATCTCTAAAGATGAAATCTTCTGGGCTTTCCTATAGAAACAGCCGGGGAGCAGTTTGGAATGTGATTGGTGTATTGACAGTTCTGAGTGGCGGAAGGGTCACTCAGATGGGACTCTGAAGGAATGGGATGGAAAAGGATGGCAAGGAAGGCCTATTTATAAATCAGGCTCGGGATCCAACGAGGAATAGGAATACAGAGGCATCCAGGACTAACAACAATAGGAAGCGGTTGCCACCATGGGCCTGAAGGAGCCAGGGAAGGAAACAATGTTTCATGCCAGAACTTGGTGAGAGCTGCAGCCTCAGATAAGGGGCCAGCCAGCAGGAGCTATGGTCTGGGAAGATGCAGACTGTACCAGGCAGGGACAGGCAGGTGTTAGAGCCAAGGGGTCAGGCACTTGGAGCCCACTGCAGAGAAGGAAAGACCAGGGAATAACTCTCACAGGGAAGGCAGGGAAGGGTGAGCAGAGAATAATTAGCACAATGTACATGAAAGTGCATGTCTCTAAACCTATACATGAAACTGCACCCTATCACCCTGAGCACCACAGTGAAACTTCATCCACACAGCCTTCCAAGGGAGCCTAAAGAACTTCCTACTTATTTGACTCTAACATGTCTTTGTTAGGGTTACGGGAGAGAAGAGGTCATTTTAATTTCTGAAGACAGAATGTAGTATAACCTCACTTGTGATTGTGATTCTTTCCAATGCCCCTAAGATTTGTGCTACATCACTCTTCGGGTTGCAGAAACATCATAAGGAGGAAAAATTTCTCTTTTCTAACTGATAATGTCTGGAATAAAAACAGCAATTAATGTAGATTCTATGGATTGTGCTTTTTTTTTTTTGAACTGGGTGATTTTATGTGTTCCAACTATAGATATAAAGCAATGGTCTTCAGCCTGGCTGTTAGTCAACATCAACTTCAGAATTTGTGTCTAGTACAGAATTTGCAGTCTGTCCCATAGAGCCTCAATGGAGAATCACTCATTTAAAATTATGGACACATGATTAGGAAGCTCAACATAGAAATTTGCATCCAGGTCTCTTTGATCTGTCAATAGACTTTAACATCATTCTATGTTATGTTTTTAAAAGATCTCCCATGTTAGTCACAAGACAATTGATTAGTCAGAGGTATATACCCAAGGGAAATAGAATTTAACCTTCACATGATTCATACCTTTAAAAAGAAATGGATTTAATTCCAATGGAGGCTTTTCACAGATGGAATTAAAACTACTTGTGTTGAAGACCAAGACTTTGGCATTTTTGAAAATTAACATTAACAAACTAAGGCCAGGTGTGGTGGCTCACACTTTGGGAAGCTGAGATGGGCAGATGGCTTGATCCCAGGAGTTTGAGACAAGCCTGTCCAACATGGAGAAATCCTGTCTCTTTTAAAAATAAAAAAATTAGCTGGGCGTGGTGGTACACGCCTGTTGTCCCAGCTACTTGGGAGGCTGAGATGGGAGGATCACCTGAGCCCAGGACACAGAGGTTGCAATGAGCTGAGATTGTGCCACCGCACTCCAGCCTGGATCATAGAGTGAGACCCTGTATCAAAAATAAATATTTTTTTTAAATGTGCAAACTAAAACTTACCTCTCTGGCCTTCCAAACCCAGCTCAAATCCCTCCAGAAAATAAACAACACAATGTATATTAAAAGGCACAAAGCCTTTGTTCTTCAATATCTCAAACAGGAAGCAATCCTGTCATCAACTGAATTAGCAACATATTCCATGCTACTTCCTACTTTGCCTTTGTTTCCTTATTTGTTTGCTTGTTAATTTTACCACTTTTCACTTTCTGACTTTTTAAAAGGACTCATTTGCGTACATGTTGCACATGAACATGAACATTTTGGGGTCAGAGATAGTATGTTGTTCATTTCTGCATCATTACCCACAGCGTTTGTCCATTGTAGGTGTTCATTCTGTTTGTTGAATTAATACAGTACTTTTAAAACGAACGTATTTCTTTCAAATGACTGAGTGAAAAAAAATGCACCTGGTACTCATAATGTTTTGCATTGACCTACAGCTTTCCCCATCATACCAACCCGTGGTGCCATTCTCAGTTCTTCCACTCCACGTCCAGACAGAAAGGAAAATCTGGATCCCAGATCCAAAGATTCCATGCTCAATTTTAATATGAAGTCACCGTGGGTTTCAGGTCCACAATTTCAGGAAACTTTTGCAGACAAATGTTTATATGTATTTGGTGGACTTTCTTGAATTTTGTATAATCTCTTGATTTTCCATTATTATTGAACCTCTCTGCAGGTCTTGCTTGATAAATGACAAGCATCTTCCATTTATTTTTGCTCTACATCATTTTAATAAAAAAAAAAGAACTACAGATATTATTTGATAGCCAAAAACTTCTGTAAAAGATATGTTTTGGAAATACCACCCCTGAAATCACACACGTGATGAAAAAGGACTGGAACTGATGAATTTTAATATAACTAGGCAAAAACCCAATGCCTCTTACACCAGCTGGTCATCCTTGCTTTAGCCATTAAAAGTGGCCTTTTTTGTGGCTAACAACAGAAACGTCGGTCAATCAGGCACAGCTGTAGGTCTGGGCTTGGAGCCCACTCTCAACCTTGCCCCTCCCTTTCATTCCCCCAGGCTAGGATGGAATGAAAGGGTCAGGATTGGCAGTAGGCACAGGGAAAGGGAAAACCAAGATGCTTAAATCCAGAGGAAAGATTGATTGCTGCAGCATCTCAGGCCTTAGCCCATTAGGTAAAGTTTAACCTCTGCAAAGCAGGTCACTTGGCAAAAATGAATGGAGAATACAAACTTCAGGTTGAAAGACAAGAGGAGGCGAGGGGAGATGCTCTGCTGCATATGGTGTTCCATTAATAGGTATCACACTCCATAATGGGAACATTTTTATACAAATGTGTTCTTTGGAATCCAGCCAAGAGCAGGGCACCCCAGTGAAATCACAATGCACAGCTAATGAGCTATTTTTGGTGAATTTGGCACTAGAGACTAATAGAACCAATTTGTCCCCAAAATGTTAAATCATTTAGCGCGTCTATGGAGGTGCTAAGTGCATCTAGAACTTTTGGGGGCTGTTGATAAAAATTAGAGACTACTCAAAAGCCTTCAGTCTTGGCTTGTAATCCCTTATCCTTAGATTAGAGGACTGCTGAGCACCTGAGGAGACTCTGAGCAAAGCCTGCTGCTGGGGGAAGCAAGTGGTCAGATTGAGTCACAAATGTGCTCCCTGGCCTGATGAGAGACTGAAGAGCTAGTGAGCATTCTTTCTCAGCCATAGCTGTCAACCTGCGCCTCCGCTGTAATCACTGACCTCATCTTCTCACTCCCTACCCCCACATTCTGCCGGCCACTAATTCCCTTTCTGTGCACTGCCAGTCTCCCAGGCCCGTAAACAGAATGTTGACTCCTTCCTCACATTTACCATTTTCCTGTGTATTTCTCCTCTATTTCCTCTATTCCAGCCCTCAGACCTACGCCCCAGGATTTTAAAGCCTGTGTGCTGGAACTCTGTCCCACTAGTCTCCCTCACCTCCAACCATCCTGCATATTAAAGAAAGATGAATCTTCATTAGCCAACACCCTCAAAAAGTTGTTCACCAATTTGGAAAATTTCAATGGCTCCCCAGTACCTGCCACATCAAGCCTGAACTCCGCCATTTGATTGTCAAAGATGACACCATTCAACCAACATAGCCTTAATTTCCATGGGCTACCTTATCCTACTGGACTCAGGAGAACCATTAGCCATCGTTGAATAAATAAATCCCTGCCACTGCTCACCCTGGAGCCCAGTACAAAGAATGAACAAGTTACGCAGAGCTGCCAATGTGAGAAACAATAAAATCCAGAAGTAAAATCTGCAATTTAAAGAACCTGCCCTTGTGAATTACAATTTAGAGCTCAGATTAAGAAACACCATTGGTTTTCTTGGTCTATGGCCCACTCACCTCTATCCACACAAAAATAAATGGTCCCCTTCCCATAAATACAAAGTTAGTGCAAATCTATCAAACTGTTTTCTATGGTGCAATAACAAATAAGAGCAATTTTATTGAGATAGCTGATTGCCCTACATCTGTCCTCTGCTCTCGTGAGGCTGGTCCTGTGTTCCACAAAAACCTGCAGTCACGCTGACTCTGTGCCCACACGTCTGCATGGCTCCTCTTGGGATGCTCCTTCCCACTACTCCCCCATCCAAATCCCATTCTGCAAAGCTTGATCTGAGCTTCAAACCCTCAGGTGTGCTTGCCCTACAAACCGCCACCCTCCGAGATTTTATTCTTGAACAATATTACAATATTACTTATTATTAAAGACAAATGTTCTCTGTAGTACTGATTGCTAAGTACCTCATAAGAGCCATTTTTGCTTCCTCACAGAGAAGGGTCATAACTTAAATGTATGTTTCCACATAGTGCTATGATCATAGCAGGTGCCAAATGAGTAGATTTTGATTGGTCAATCAATTCATGCTTTAATTCTATCATTATATTTAATTATATCAAAATAGTGCTGCACACGTAGCGAGGCTCAAAAATTTAGTTAATCAATAGGCACTTCATGAAGCATTTTCTAATCTACTACAGGTAGGTTGAAATATTCTCTATCAATCAATATGGCTTTTGTGCTACAGAAGGTTAACTAGCCTTCCAAAATTTGTGCCCCCCTTCCTTTAGATGGAGTTGTCCCTGAGAAGCAACTCTCTTGCATCGACATGAGGCCACCAATGGAATGTAACCAAGGTCATTTCTGAGCCAACATGGCTAAAATGTGGGTATGCCTTTTCCACCTTGTCTTTTCCCAGCTGGGGAGATGCCACCTGGTTGCAGGTCTCTTGAAGCTTTAGAGAATGGTGGAGCCAAAAGTTCAAAGAAACTGGTTCCCTGAATCCCCACATGGAAGTCACTATCCTGCCAGTCACTATCACGTGCATTGGACTGTCACATATATGAGGAATGCTTTTATCATGTTTAGCTGTGGAAATCTGTGGTTTGTTACACCTAAACAATCACTTACCTACTTCTGAAAGAGTAAAATTGCCACTGAGGAGAAGAGCAGCTCAAGATGAGAAGCAATTAAACTCTCATGCATGAATACATGATGAGTTACCCAGTGGAAGGCTAATTGGCTTCCAGAGTGTGCCTCTGAACATTTAATGAGGAATTCAGGCATGTTCCACCAGCCCTAACAAAATGATTTTACTGTATGTTCTAACATACCCAAGCCCAGAGTTACAAGGATTACATGAAGATGCCTTAATCTCCTCTCTCGCCAAACCACATTCCTGAACTAGAGAGCTATGCAAATAATTGCTGCTAGATATCTCCAGCTGGCTCTTCCACCAGCCCCTTGAATTCAGGGTCCCTAATGCTGATCTCCTCTCCCTGTCCCATTCACCCCAACCATATAATTCCTCCTCCTGAATTTCCTAAGTGACACGAATACCTGTCTGAAAATGGGCCTTGACGTCCACAAATGAACTTGGATCTCTCTGCTCCTGTGTTCCTCTACATAGCTTACCTACTTCTTGCATAGCAACAGTGTGCTGTGATCATTTGGGTAAGAATCTATCTTCCCACCAGAATATAAACTTTTTCAGACAAGGACCAAATATTTTTACCTGCGTCATCACATCAGTCAAATATTTGATTAATAAAAGAATAAATGATCATAGGCTTAAACTATACTGCAAAACAAAGCTTTTTGAAGGATACATAGGAGAAAATCTTCAGGACTAAGCAGGTTGGTCAAGAGTTTTTAAATATGATATTAAAAGAATAATCCATAAAATAAATTGATACATTGGACTTCATAAAAATTGAATGCTTTGGAGTTTCAAAAGACACCAGTAAGAAAATGAAAACACAAACCACAGATTGGAAGAAAATATTTGCAAATTATATTTCTTTTCCTTTTTTTTTTTTTTTTTTTGAGATGGAGTTTCCTTCTTGTTACCCAGGATGGAGTGCAATGGCGTGATCTTGGTTCGCTGTAGCCTCTACATCCCGGGTTCAAGCAATTTTCCCTTCTCAGCCTCCTGAGTAGCTGGGATTACAGGCACCCACCACCATGCCCCACTAATTTTTATATTTTTCAGTAGAGATGCTTTCACCATGTTGGCCAGGCTGGTCCTGAACTCCTGACCTCAGGTAATCCACTCTCCTTGGCCTCCAAAGTACTGGGATTTCAGGTGTGAGCCACCATGCCCGGCTGCAAATAATATTTCTTATAGAACTCATATCCAGAATATGTAAAAAGCTCTTATAATTCAATAATAAAAAGACAAAAGACCGAATTTTAAAATGGGCAAAGGATTTGAATAAACGTTTCACCAAAGAAGATATACAAATGGCCAATAAGCACATCAAAAAATGTTCAACATCATTTGTCATTAGGGAAATGAAAATCAGAACTTCAGTGAAATATCACTGCACTCTCACTAGAAAAATTATAATAGAAAAAGACAGTATAAAGTGTTGGCATGGATATAGAGAAACCAGAATTCTCAAAAATCTGCTACTGGAATGTCAAGTGATGCAACCACTTTGAAAAAGAGTTTGGTCATTTTCTAAAAGTTTAACATAAATTTACCATATGACTCAGCCATTCAACCCTAAGCATCTCCCTAAAAGAAATTAAAATGTAATCTACACACACACACACACACACACACACACACACACACACATACACACACACACAAGTGAAAATAGGTCAGGCGCAGTGGCTCATGTCTATAATCCCAGCACTTTGGGAGGCTGAGGCAAGCGGATCATGAGGTTAGAAGTTTGAGATCAGCCTGGCCAATATGGTGAAACCCCGTCTCTAATAAAAGTACAAAAATTAGCCAGTCATGGTTGCGTGTGCCTGTAATCCCAGCTACTCAGGAGGCTGAGGCAGGAGAGAATCACTTGAACCTGGGAGGTGGAGGTTACAGTGAGCCGAGATGGTGCCACTGTACTCCAGCCTGGGCAACAGAGCAAGACCCCATGTCAACAACAACAACAACAAAAGAGTGAAAATGGGTGTCTACACAAAGACTTGTATGTGAATGTTCATAGCAGCATTATTCTTAATAGCTCAAGAGAAGAAACAGTCCAAGTGTCCATCGACTGGTGAACAGGGAAACAAAAGTGGATTGCGGTGACCATGTACAACTCTGTAAGTTTACAAAACATCATTGAATTGGATACATAAAACAGATACATTAATGATACATAAATTATGCCTGAATAAAGCTTTAAAAAAATAAATGATAGCTTTATATTTGTACAGATGTCACCAGTACCACTATAATGGCAACATGTATTTATGTACCTACCATGTGCAGGCAGTGATGTAAGCATTTTATACCTATTAACTATGTATACATGGAATCCTCACAAAAATGCAAATACGTAGGTGCTATTGTTATCCTATTTTGCACATAAAACAGAGGCACAAACAGGTTAAATAACTTGTTATGTCACATACCTAAGAAGAGGTAGCTCTGCAAATATTAGGAGGGAATGAAATGATCGAATCACTGCAATTGCTACATCAAATACATGTCTCATTTTACTCAAATAATCATGGGAAACAAACAATGTTTGGATCATTATTCTTTTTCCCTTTAGCAACAAATTAAGAATTTAAAAATTTAATCTCAAATTATATAAAAATCTCATAAGCATCATTCAATTCTTCTTACCAGTCATTTTTCACAGAGGAAAACTAGTATTTCTGTTAAAGCACTACTATAGAGAGGCAGGATATTCACATCAGCATCACAATTTGCTATCAAGTGCAGGCCCTGCTAATATCATTCTACTCCAGTTTGTGGATCCAGGTCCTTTTGACCACAGATGGAAGTAAAAGGTGCCAGTGCTCAAAGTCTGCCAAAGTGAAGCTCCCACTTCCCTTTCATGAAAACCAGCCTCACATGCCTGTGCCCACATCTGCACCCACCTCTCCACAGAATCCTCAGCATGTCCTCTCATTTTCAAACCTGCCACTTGTCCCTACCTTAACATGAGCTGTGTGTGTGACACACATTTATGCTCCTTATGAGAAATAAAAATTTTATTTAGGTTAAAAAAAAAAAAAAAAAACACCTCTGTTGGATGTATCCAGGCTCACTTATACTACAAGTTACACTCTGCAAAAATAAACAAAATATGAAAGTCATAGAAAATCACGTGATTTTATTTGGATAGCAGTAAACAGGCTTGTTTCATGCTATTTTGTACATTATCAAATCACCAAATAGTCAACCCAAGTTAAGTCACATGAGTGACATAAGTGTGATTAGGAAAATAGTCTCACTTCTGAAAAAAAGAAAAAAGAGAGAGAGCAAGAGAGAAACTTTTAATTCTGCTAAGGGCCACCTGACCCAAATCTACAATTGACTAAAATGCTTGCTTTTTGACATAACCAAAGATAACTCAACTTGTGCAAGCATTCCCTGCAAATAAGATTTCTTTCCCTCTGCCCCTTCTTTTTTCTATCCTACCCTCTGGATTATAAGAATTAGCTCCTTTTTACTGAGGCTGAATCAATAATTTCATTTCTTCATTACTAATCTTAAGACAACTGAAGCAAATGAAAAAATGGAATTTGACTTGCTGAGGATTCATTATTGATGTGGTCTTTTAAAAACATTTTTGGTTCTCTGAAACAGTTTCTCAGAACTGTGCTCCATCTTCTCATTGGTTCCCTATTCTGTTTGTTCTTGGCCTCTGTGTTCCTTTTCGATTTTCTACAGGTTAGCAAGTGCCTCATTGTCTGCTTTTGAAATGTGTCTTTAGGCTTGCTTTTGTTTGACAAGGAATGCCAAGGCTGAGCTGACAAAGTCTGTTTGAAAATCTTTTTCCAGGTATACAAGATCAGTAAGCCTGTTCAATGTATACTATGATTAGAATTTTTCTTCAGATATTTATATCAACATTTCAGTTTTAGGAAGAGATGTTTTCTGAGCCTACCTGTCAGAGAGAAACTTATGAAAGGTAAGAACTCTATCATGTATATATTCAATTGTAGAAATACATTTGTGGTAGAGAGTTGACATCCTCCTGCTTTATGACTTAAAAGAAAGGAGGCAGGCTACAAGTACATCACACTCCTCCCCCAGGCTGAAACAGCCTCTCCTCAGGAGTTCTGGCCCTCAGATATGGGATTTCAGGTTTAATTTGGAAAGAGTTAGGAGGCTTTAATTATAAGAGTTTGTCTCCTGCATGCTTACCTTTTGAAAGTAGGAAAAATGGGAACCACAATATGAGGAAAACACAGTTACTGAAGGAAAGTGTGTCTCTGTAAAGTTACACACTAAGATTGCAATCTATCAATGGGAACTTATAAATGTGTAGGGTTTTATTCATCAAAAAGCTTCATGTTCAGTTTGGCAAATATTCATTGTTATCGCCGGATGTATTTAAAGCTGGAGTACATTCTACCCAAGACTTTACCAAAATAGAATATATTTCAAAATAAAAATCAATTTTAAATTGCTACTCTTATGAAATAAAGCTTAGCATATCACAAAAAGGGATGTCACTTTGGCCACCAGCTAGTTATCTAGACCCCACCAGTCAGGCTTACACTAACTTACTATAAGAAGAGTTTGCCAAGGACCATATACAGTAATAAAAAATTTGAGTGGAGGGTCATATCAGCCTAAGAGATGAAATAAATATTTTGGTAGGCTCAAGTAGAAAAATTAATTTCAAACTAGATTTGTTAAGTGACTAAATCTATTAACTAAAGCAGGTCCCACAGTTTGCCAACCTGAAAACACTTTCTTACCCATTCCAGTTAGCTGAAACACACAAACAGAACTCTGTGCAGTTTACCATGCATCCCTAAATTCACTGTCAACTAATTCAAACTGATCTTCTCCCTAGTTATTAGTATAAATATTATATTATAAAGGACTGACTTTGTCTCCATGAAAGATTATAATTTATGATTTCATCAATTTATTAGAAAATATTCATTAATCACATACGAGGCAGAGTTCTAGATACTGAATATACAACTGCAAATAACACAATCTTTGAACTCAAGGAGTCAGAGTCCAGTGAAGGCATAAAAAGAATCAGGTGTGTTCTCAACAAGGTCAAAAATAAGAAAAGAACTGAAAAGTCCTAACATGTAAATAATAATCAGTCATTTAAAGTGCTTTGCAGAATAAGATGGGGAGAATAAACAGATAGTTAAATCAAGCTTGAGACTGTATGTAGTTTTCTCTTTAAAAGCATTTTAGACAATAATGTTTTTCTGTTGTATAATTCATCATTATTTTTCAGGGCAACATTGACATAACTATGTTCCCTTTTCAATATAGTTTTCTATCAAGAACATTAAGTTCATATACTACCTGATTCTGCCACTAAAATGTATGAATGTAAGACACTTTCCCATTAAAATCACTGAGGATTGATGAACCTTTCTTTTTCTTGTTTTCAAGTGCTAACCAATGATGGTAATATGCATCAATGTAAGTTTCTAAATCCAACACAGAAGGGGGCGGGGAGGCAGAGAAGAAGGAATGCTTGCAGAGACATTTCACACTTTCCTAAGGCCTGAGTGCCAGAGCCTTGCTTTGAAGTCCCATCCCAGAAATGATTGGTTTCACATGCTGATTTTACCTTATTCTTAGGTGCTTTATACATACCTAAAAGAGAAAGACAAAAGATATGCCTATTCCATTATTAAAAAGTCAGAAAATAACAGATGTTGGTGAGGTTGCAAAGAGACAGGAACACTTACGTACGGCTGGTGGGGATGTGAATTAGTTCTGCCACCAGTGGAAAGCAGTTTGGAGAATTCTCAAAGAACTTAAAACAAAACGACCATTTGACCCAGAAATCCTATTGCTAGGATATTCCTAGAGGAATAGAAATCATTCTACAAAAAAAACCACATGGACTCATGTTCATCTCAGGCTATTCACAAAAGCAAACACCTGGAATCAACCTAGATGCCCATCCACAGTGGAATGGATAAGGAAAATGTGGTACACATATACCATGAAATAATATGCAGCCACAAAAAAGAACAAAATCATGTCCTTTGCAGCAACATGGATGCAGTAGGAGGCCATTATCCTAGGTGAACTCACGCAGGAACAGAAAACCAAATACTACATGTTCTCTTTTGTAAAAGTGGGAGCCAAACATTGAGTACACATGGACACAAAGAGGGGAAAAATAGACACTAGACTTGAGGGTGGAGGGCGGGAGGCAGAGGAGGGTTGAAAACTACCACTAGACACAATGTTCACTACTTATATCATTTGTATATCAAACCCTAGCAACATGTGATTTACCCATATGACAAATCTCATATGACAAACCTTCACGTGTACCCCCGAACCTAAAACAAAGGTTGAAAAAGAAAAAAAAAAAACCTAAGAGGACAGACCAGAAAAAAAAAATTGCCTATTACTTGGTTAAGAGGCTCAGTTTTCACACCAAAGCAGATTCAGTGTTGAGTACCATCCTAGATGGATGTACATAGCCATCCTAATGTTCCCCTCCAGCCACTGAAGACCAATAGCAATAAAGGGTGTTTTTCTTTGTGTCTATTCATGGTTTGGCTAACTTGGTGCAGCTGTTCAGAGTCTTTCACATAAAGAAGGGCTAAACCCATGCCAGAAACTTGCAGTGTAGTTTTAAGACATTCTACAAGATCATTCCTGCCATGGGGGCCAAAGAAAGTGTCGCAATCTGTACTAGTGACATGAGACAGGAAAAAAAAAAATGTCATTTTAAGATGGAGGCATATATACAGTCTATCCATTTCATTTTGTGTTTCTGCTAGCTTTAACTGGACACATTATACAGAATCTCTTGTTTTTTTCTACTGAATTTCCAGAGTTGTCTATGAATTCCCAAGATGAGAATATCTAATGTACTTCGGAAGGTGTTACTACGCTCACAAATTCAAATGATAAAAACAAATAGGGCTTTTCAAAACATGCATAAAACCAACATACATGTTAATGCCCGTGGTCTACCAGCTTAAGATGGAGGGCCCCAGAGAGAAGCACTTCAGAATTCCACAACTACACCTACTTCAGGGCTCATTTCAGGAATGAAGAGTAGATAATCATTTGTTTTGGATGCACAGGAGGCGAGCAGGGAATTTGAAAGGTGATGGAGGGAATATTCTTATTGGGGATAAAATGGAAATTATTTACTCTAGCCATCCTCATTATCCTGTTGATTTCCATCCTACTGACATTAAGAGGTCCTCTTATTTTCCCACCCACTTCTCTCCCTGCTCTTACCATTTTCTATTCCTTTTGATTTCATGATAAAAATTTGCAAGTCTGAAACTTACATTTCACCTGAAGTGTTAATATTCAAGCTCCATGTATTAAAAAGAAGAATGGGGAAGGCTCCACTTTCAAACCTGTAGTCAACTCTCTAGTGTGAGAATTTTGACAAGCAGAATTGCATGTCCACTTATCAATGTATCAACACTTACCAGTGTTGCTTTTATTGGCTTGTTTCTAGTACAATCATTTTATGCAAAATTCTAAATTCGTGTAAAGATAGAGTTAAGGAAACATTTTTTAAGGTGTGTTTCATGTGCAGAAAAAATAAAGTCTAATTAATTGCTTTTCTTTCTTTTTCTTCACAAGACTAGAAATGCATTTCGGTTGTGGTCTTTTGTTGTAGCGAACAGATCTTCCTGAAGAAGAAGAAGAAAAAGATACCTCTTAGAGCAGAAATATTCTCAGGGTATTGGGGGAAAGTCCATTAAGGAGTTTAATTCTGCTAAAATAAGATCCCTAGCTGCCTTGCGCCGGAGGCATCTCATACAAAAGGTGCAATTTGGAAACTTGATTAAGTAAGTTCTGCTGCTGCTCCTTGGCAGAGTGGTACACTGCCCAGTGGTCCACAGCTTCCTGAGCCCGTGCGTCCAATTCATCATTACTACACTTCATCAGTAAACTCCAGAGAGTCAGACTGGTTAGAATCCTAGCTCAACAAATGTATTAGCCATGGGATCATAAGTCTAGGGTTTTTTTGTTGTTGGTTACATGAGTAAAAATCTGATTTAAAAATTTACCTCACAGCATTGTCCTAAGAAAATAATTTCTTTAAAGCAGCTAGCACAATGTCCAACATATAGTATATGTTCGAAAATTATTGTTTTCCTTTTTTTTGAAAACATATCCCAACCCAGAACTTACTCTCCCGTAAACATTTTGGGGGGAAGAAAACTAAGTAAGGCTCAATGATGCAAATAAGCAACTTATTATGAACCTATAACCGTTCAATCAAAACAGAATGCAAACACTATTTTTTTCAAAAGTGTAGGCTATACTAATTACATCCAAAGTACTTGCCTTCAATAATTTGTTCCCAAAGGGGGCTTATGCTTCTTGATACAGGTCCTGGGTCTAAATAACAAGTCAACATGACTTTGATTAGTTTCCAATGTGTGTAGTTTAGAAAGGAATTTGAAGAATTTCCCAAAAGCTCTCCTTTCTTAAAAATCCTTGAGGAAAATTACAAGGGACTTTTAATCTACAACAGGTGACTCTTTCTCAGATGTCTCATGAACCAAAGCAAAACAGACTATGTAACTAGGACCTGCTGGGCCCCAAGCTACCTTTATTTAGGTAACCATAACGAACAAAGTGCCCATCACCATGTGGTCGATTTCTTGAAAAACAGAGCTTCCTCTCTCAGTCACATAAGCTGATCTTTTTCTTTCCCATCCTAAAAGGTGACGTGAAGGACAAATAGTTCAGGGTGTTAGACACCAAAGAGCTTCCAGGGTCAGGCCACAATGACCACAGATATCTGAAAATGAACCAAATCACAAGACCTCCACAGACAGGATAACTTTCCTCCTCACTATAGAAGAAAAGACCCAGAATCCAGCTAAAAGCAACTCTCACCACTCAACCCAACTGGAGGAGAGGTGGGGGCATGAAGTGAATGTTGGTAAGACCATCAATGAACCATGGCTTATGCTGAAGCCTTCAGATCCATTTTGAAGCTCATCACCCATCAAAAGACAGTGTAAATGGAAAAAGGAATAAAGCTACCTGTCACATACATACAGTTTGAGTTGTTCTATTAAAATGGAAAGCAAAAATGCTTTGACTGCATTGCTTTCTAGTAACAGACAAGTAAAAAAAGAATATTTTAGACAGTTCTCACTCTCTCAGCTAAATAGAATAAAACTCCTGGTCTGATTCCAATCCCATTATCAAAGGACCATTCACCTAATGTAAAAAAGTCCGTCTTCATCAATTTATCATTAACAAGAGCATTATTACCCAATGTAAGGGAACTGCTCTTCCCCTAGGGATTCTGTTAATGGGAGGCTGGAGGCAGATAACAAGCATGGGAATAGGTCGGCCACAGGAGGGAATGCAATATACATGTTCTGTATTCCCAGCAAAGGACATTGCACAATGGCCTTCTATGACTGATGAGTTCCTGGCACACTAAAAAAAGAATGGAGGGGGCTGAGATGACAAAAGTTTAAACTTTCGCAGGGCCACCTTCCATACTTTTTTTTAAGGAATCTATGCTTGTTTTTAATACACATTCCCCAGTGGCTCTCGGTTCCTGCCCAGATTTCTCATCCTCTCTTTAAGAGCACACAGACTTGCAGTATGAAAGTGATGCATCCTGGAATAATAAGACAATGTAAATGAGCACATTTTTCAAAGACTAAGATGCTGCCGTTAGTTCCTTATTAAGTCATCCTGCAATTACAAGGTGTTGTCCAAACTCTCTATTGGTATTAACTAATTTAATCCTTCCAAAGAATTCAATTATTTGCTGTTATTTTGCCCATTTTTACAGATGTGAAAGAGGAAGCACAAAGATGTCTAACAACTCTCTGTCACAGAGTTAAAATATACATGGCAGAGCTAGGATTTGAACCCAGCACTTCTAGCACTGGAGTCCATGCTCTTGAGAAGCATACCCTAACGCCTGTCAATCCTACTACTAATAAAGTAAGAGCAGGCAAATTAATATATGACTTGAGGGATATATGAGGTAACCAACGCGTAATCAAACATTCAGGCTGGTAAAGCTGGGTGCTTCAATCAGATCATGAACATTGTAGTCGAACCCAGATTCAAATCGAGAGCAGACTCTACTACACATTAGTTAGTGCAATAAACTGAAGGTTCACAGCCCCTCAAAAGTCATACAGGTATTGATCGACTTACCACCTATGCAACTTACGACCATTCAGCTTTGCGACCACAATCGCTAGCCATGACTGCTCCGTGTCTGGCAGGGCAAACGTTGCCCAGCTGGGCATACAACAGTGCGGACCAGCTTCCGGCAGCACTACCATCTCCGCGTGCACCATTTCAACTGTACATATAGCCTACTCAACTTACAACCAAATTGTGTTACGACCAGTCCGCAGTCCCGACCGTGGTCGTAAGTTGAGCACTAGCTGTATGTTGAAATCCTAACCACCAAGGTGACATTATTAGGAGGTGGGGCCTTTGGGAGTTGATTCAAAGAGAACCCTTCTCAAGTTTGAGGTCATGCAGTGTCACCAACGGTGTTGCAGAACGGGCCCATCTACCACCGCCATCAGTGGCCTATGTACATACCACGCCAGGTCTGCCTTAAAGAAAAGATGCTAAGGGGCGCACGTACTATGTTAATCGTAACAATCGAACCACAACTTGGACTCCACCTGTCATGCAACTTGCAGAAGATGGTGCATCCAGATCAGCCACAAACAGTAACAACCATCTAGTCAAGCCTCAGCTCGCTGGCCTCACAGCCTCAGCTTGCCAACAGTAACTTTATCTGCCCCACTGGAGGGTGCCAAGCACTCACCCTTACGTCAGGCTGTGAAAGACACCCTTTCCAACCCACAGTCCCCACAGCCATCACCTTACAACTCCCCCAAACCACAACACAAAGTCACACAGAGCTTCTTGCCACCTGGCTGGGAAATGAGGACAGCGCCAAACAGCCAGCCCTTTTTCATTGATCATAACACAAAGACTACAACCTGGGAAGATCCGGAAGATCCGCATTTGAAATTTCCGGGATATATGCGGTCAAAGACATCTTTAAACCCCAATGACCCTGGCCCCCTTCCTCTGGCTGGGAAGAAAGAATTCACTTGGATGGCTGAATGTTTTATATTGATCATAACAACAAAATTACTCAGGGGGAAGACCCAAGACTACAGAACCCAGCTGTTACTGGTCTGGCTGTTCCTTACTCCAGAGAATTTAAGCAGAAATATGACTACCTCAGGAAGAAATTAAAGAAACCTGCTGATATTCCCAATAGGTTTGAAATGAAACTTCACAGAAACAACATATTTGAAGGGTCCTATCAGAGAATTATGTCGGTGAAAAGACCAGATGTCCTAAAAGCTAGACTATGGATTGAGTTTGAATCAGAGAAAGGTCTTGACTACGGGGGTGTGGCTAGAGAATGGTTCTTCTTACTGTCCAAAGAGATGTTCAACCCCTACTATGGCCTCTTTGAGTACTCTGCAATGGACAACTATACCCTTCAGATCAATCCTGATTCATGCCTTTGTAATGAAGATCGTTTGTCCTCCTTCACTTTCACTGGAAGATTTGCTGGGCTGGCGGTATTTCACGGGAAACTCTTAGATGGTTTCTTCATTAGACCATTTTACAAGATGGTGTTGGGAAAGCAGATAACCCTGAATGATGTGGAATCTGTGGATAATGAATATTACAACTCTTTGAAATGGATCCTGGAGAATGATCCTACTGAGCTGGACCTCATGTTCTGTATGGATGAAGAAAACTTTGGACAGACATATCAAGTGGATTTGAAGCCCAACGGGTCAGAAATAATGGTCACAAATGAAAACAAAAGGGAATATATCGACTTAGTCATCCAATGGAGATTTGTGAACAGGGTCCAGAAGCAAACGAACGCCTTCTTGGAGGGATTCACAGAACTGCTTCCTGTTGATTTGATTAAAATTTTTGATGAAAATGAGCTGGAGTTGCTGATGTGCGGCCTTGGTGTTGTGGACGTGAATGACTGGAGACAGCATTCTATGTACAAGAACGGCTACTGCCCGAACCACCCCGTCATTCAGTGGCTCTGGAAGGCTGTGCTGCTCATGGACGCCAAAAAGTGGATCTGGTTACTGCAGTTTGTCACGGGGACATCACGAGTACCTATGAATGGATTTGCCAAACTTTATGGTTCCAATGGTCCTCAGCTGTTTACAATAGGGCAATGGGGCAGTCCTGAGAAACTGCCCAGAGCTCACACATGCTTTAACAGCCTTGACTTACCTCCATATGAAACCTTTGAAGACTTACGAGAGAAACTTCTCATGGCCGTGGAAAATGCTCAAGGATTTGAAGGGGTAGATTAAGCACCCTCTACCTCGGGGGTGGTTGTTCTTCAAGCAAGTTCTGCTTGCACTTTTGCATTTGCCTAACAGACTTTTGCAGAGGCGGTGGCAGAGAGCAGCTACAGGCATGGCCCCTGGAGCCAAGCCTTCGCCATGCACTCCTCCAAGTTTGGATGCAGGAACCGGTCCCAGCTTGAGTTCCTGCATTTCCCACCGTAAATTACCAACTGGTTGATGTGTACACTAATTATATTTCAGGAGGACTTATGCTATTTATGTTGTGCCTCTGCAGGCAAAGCCCTTAATAAATATTTTTCATCCTTTCTAATGACAATGAATGGAATTAATCACTCTACAGGTATAGTATTACAACTCGTGTTTACATTTTAAAATGATTTAGACCGATTTTCAGATTTCATTATGAGTAAAGAAGTCTCATGTACCTGGGAAAAAAAATTTTCCAGGTACATGAGACATATTTAATCACAATGAAATCATCAGGTTATAAGGGCTGAGTCCTTGTGAATAAATTAGTGTATTTATAGTAGAGGCCCTAGAGAGCTGCCTTCACCATCCACTATGTGAGGACACAGCAAAACGGTGTCCTCTTTGAACCAGAAAGTGGACCCACCCCAGAAACTGAATCTACCATCACCTTGCTCTTGAACTTTCCAGCCTCCAGAATTCTGAAATATACGTTTCTGTTGTTTATAAACCACCCAATTTATGGTATTTTTGTTACAGAAGCCCAAACAGACTAAGACGGTTAAACGTGAACAAGTTAATTGACTATCTCAAGTCCCACTTTCCCCATCTTTACAATGGAGATAATAATATTCCTTACCTCACAGGGTCGTGAGAATTAGATAAAATAGCGTCTGTGTAGGCATACTTGCATAGACTCCTAGCAACCTATTCAGTGCTCCATAAACATTAGCTATGCTAATTATCATCATCATCATCATTAGTGTTTACAACATGTGTGGATTTCCATTGCAGGTGAGTATTTAGAAGTAATGATCCTTCTTCGACTCTCTCCAAGCCCTGCAGCCATGGCTTTCAAAAGCCCACACATGTGCAATGACTAATGGGGATTAGGAGCCTTGCCGCAGCTAAGGATCACAGCAAAGCTGAGGAGCTCACAGGGACTAAATTCCTCAACCTTGGCTTTATTAGTAAGTTTCTCTGGCTGAACTAACCCAGCCCATGCCAGTCAAACATTCCCTTGCAAATATAAATCATTAAACCCAATAAACCACAGACATAGAAGATTGTCCACAGCAGATAAAGCTGTGGGTCAGAGTAGCCAATCCCTGAGGCTTTGAGGGAAGAGAGGAAAAAGCAACAGCATTAATTATATAAACAGTTACTTGGAAATGCTTTAAGCATGTGTTTTAGATTCTCCTTTAATTAGGATAAATAATTACTTCACTTTCATCTTTCAGTGAGCTCTCAAACTCTCCCATGCCCTATCTTCAAATACCAACTAGAAATACTCAAAGATCGGGGGAATAAACTAACTGTGTACACGTTTAAAGCTACTTTATCTTTCTGGGTCTTGGCTTCAGCATCTGCACAATGAGGAGATTGGACAAGGTAAGTCTCCAAGGCCTCTTCCAGTAGATGTTTACAACTCTATGCAGTGTATAGAGGCAGACATAATGGCTACGCCACTTTACTTGTCTCATATTCTTTTCTAGGGAGAGCACAACACTTGAATATATGAACCACATTTGTTTATTGAGCTTCAAATACTGTTTTACCCACGCAAACATCAAGACATCAGCAATGCTGTAAGTGTGCCACTCCCTGCCATAAAAGAAAGAAACCCAAAATAGGCCTAAACAATGTCTACAGACTAGCCTCAAATGAGAAATAGTTAAAAGAACTGAATGTGTTTTTGGGAAACAGCAATGTTATCTCTTTTAATTAGACTTATTATGTGTAGCGTCACAAATAGAATCAATAGATTAACATTACAGGGAAAGAGAGATGTGGGATAACTTTATAAGAAATAACTTCCACCCGAGATAATGGTTCAAAATGGAAACAAGCATTTTATATAGCTATGAGCATTACTAACAAGAGAAGACTTCCTATCAAAGATGCTTAGAGGAAATTCCTCAGTTGGGAACATATCTGGGAAGTTGTATATCGAGCTCATATTGCCTCTGAGAGTCTTTTGTGACTCTCCCATGTAGTTAATAACCTCCATCAGATCCCCAAACACCATTCATCCTATAACTAAAGTAGATCAGTTATGTTTGGTATTATACGTACGTATTGGCGTCGCCCTTACAAAACCAAGTGTCACTTTACCTTTGGTCTATCCCTATCATAGCTCCAAGCACATAGTAGATTTTCAGTAAACATTGACTGAATGATTTTTAAAAAGGAAATTGATGACTATAAGTTCAAAAAGACTGTTTTTGCCCTGAGAGACTTGTAATCTAACTGGAGTCAAAATCAACATAGCGAAGATAAACTTTATATAATAATGTATGATGCTTTGCACCTAGTTGGGACTTGATAAATATTTGAGAAACAAGTTTATAAACACCATGCGACTCCTCATGGTCTGTCAGACTCACTTGCATTCTCACTCTTGTGCATTCATTCAAGATTTTTCTATCACCTGGGCCACCCTTCCCCAAACTCTTCTCTAGAGAACCAAGATCCTTCCCGTCCTAGAAACCTGTATCACTTACTTACCGTCTAATAGTATGTCTAATTGCCAACATTCATTAAGCAAACAGCCATTGACTGCTCTATAGCGTGAGCTGAGCTCATCTTTGGGAGTGCAGATGAAAGAGACACATTTTCTTCCCTCAGAGGTTTAAAGTTCACTGGAAGCCAAGCATTGTCCACTAACATGGACATTTAAAAAATTTTTTTCATAGAGTCAGGGTCTCACTTTGTTGCCCAGGCTGGTCTCAAACTCCTGGACTCAAGTGATCCTCCCACCTCGGCCTCCCAAAGTGCTGGGATTACAAGTGCCTAGCCTAAAATGAACATTTTTAATACTGAATGTTACAGAAGAAACACTGAAGGTGGCACCTGACGACTATAGGTGATGATGGGCGCTTGTGAAGACAACCCTGCAGGGAAAGCTTTCTGGAGGAGGTATCACCAGAGCAGAGTCTTGAAGACATGATGAAGTGAGACAGGTAAAAGAGGAAAGCTCCTTTCAGGCAAAGTAGCATGCACAGAGGCTGCAGGAAAGGAAAGCGCAATTAATTGAATATGGCTAGCATGCACAGAAGAGGTAAGAGAGGGACATGAAGAAGCAGCGTGAGCTGAGTGAGGAAGAGACCTCTATGCCCAAAAGCCCATATTTTATCCTTACACTAATGGGGAACTTTTGAAGGATTGTAAACAAGGAAATAACCTGATTATATTTGTCTTTTATAATGTTAACTAAAACAAGAGTGGACTGAAAGGGAGGACAGGCCCTAGGCAGAGGGGCTCATCAGGAAGCAACTTTAGTAAACTATGTATGAAATGAATTAAAGCCATCTCAGTGGGGAAGAAAGGTTGGATTTACAGGAGGTTGGATTTATAGGATTGGGTAAAGTTACACTGGAAGTCAGACTGAGTAAGGAGTCAAGGATCATTTCCAGAATTCTCACTAGAAGAGCCAAGTGGCTAGGGATGACATTTACTGAGATAGAAATACAGGAGCAGGGGTGGATTAGTAAGGAAAACGGAGAATTTCATTTTAGAGCTAGTGAGTTTGAGACGCCTGGGAGATAGTCAAGTAGGAGGCAGTTGGATACACAAATCAAAATTTGGGAGTAAGAACTAGGATGGAGGCGTGACTTTTGGAATCATAAACACGGATGGGGAATGCAAATAGTGGAAACTGATGAGATCTCACAGGGATTGTAAGTGAGGAGAAATTAAGGTAGGCACCAACACCCCATCCCTAACCTGCTTCTGAAAAGCTGAAGAAACCAAAAAGTCCTCTCCCTCAAGACAGAGAAAACCGGGATCATGCACTTGTCCCAAGTCACCACTTTTCCAAAGGAAAAAGAAACAAAGACTTTCATGAATCCTAATGGGTCAGAAGTGTATCCATTGGTGATTGTTTTTAAATTTAAATACCATCTTTTTTCTGTAATTGCAGAAACATGGGAAGCTGACATTTGCTGTAAACCTGCTGACCATCAGCAACCCTGATTTGATTGTGCCCTGTTCTCTACTTTGAGGGAGGTGGGGCAGCTGGCTTAACATTTAAGAGTTTGGTGTTTTTAACTAATAAAGACTCTGCTTTTCTTTTCCCTGAAGGTTGTTTCAGCCAAACCACTGTTTTCTGCTGTTTCAATCTCAAAATAAAAGAAAACTTAAATCAAAACAAAAGAAATAAAAGGAATGTTCCCTGGACCTAAAAGTACTTGAAGTCTTGAAGAAGTGCTGAGAGGATCCTTCACTTTAGTATGCCTGCCTTGTCACCCTACAACAATTGTAAGCTCCCTGAAGGCAAATAATCAGATTATATGTGTATGTGGGTCCACTGTGGCAACTAACAGAGTGCCTTCCACATAGAACTGCCCAGTAACTACTTAGGGAATCAGTGGTTGCTTAGACAATTAGACTCATTTATACGCACATCTCTGTAGCTCTTGGAGCCTGCTTCACACTACTTATCACAATTATTTGTTATCCTGTTCTCTGGTCATTCATGGGTGCAGTCCTAGGAACTGCAGTTAGACAGTAAGCTTCTTGAAGACAGGAATGCTAACTCGGACTTCACCTTGTCTTGCATGCTGACCAAAAGCAGTGCCCAATAAAGCTTGTTGATTCTCATGCTGTTGAAGTTTAAATGAATTTATCCTGCTACATTACACCTTCTGAAAAGCAAAAAGAATATCTATCTCAGATTAAGCAGGACTGTAATAAGTATTCTGAAGCACACTCTAAACAATACATGTTTCTGTATGTAGCCTAATTGAGTAATTCATTCAGGAGAGTTTCCACTGAATTAGGTTTCAGCAGGCTGCACTGTGACCTTCAGTTGGTAATATACATTTCATATGCAGGCTTATAAGCAGCATCAATAATGTGGTATATTTCTTGTGAATTAAATTATCAAAGGCTTCCAGTGCAATGCAGGAAATTGCACTCACTGCACAAACCTTTTGGAATGAAAGAGAGAGGGAGAGAAAGAAGACGTAAAAAAATGAGAATGTATTCAGGGAGGCAAAGGAAGAGAAAAGGCTGGGCTCGTTGCAAGAAATCTGTGTCAACGAACTCCAGCTCCGACAGGCCAGGGGGTTACCTCACAGCCTCCATATGGCTTCACAAATAACCTTTCCATTCAGAAAGAATTATAGGAAACCTTCCTAAAAAGTATTCCAACAGAATAACTAGTGAAATAGTAGGTAAAAAAGGGGTAGATAAGAAGCATAATAATTTTTTTAAATATGAAATAAGATGGTAGAAATGAGTCTGTTACTAATCACCAAAAAGCAAATGGATTATAATTACCTATACAAAGTTGGAAATTCTCAGAAGGAATATTGAAAACAAAACAAAACAAATTCCAGCTATTATATGGTGCTTATAAGAGACACATGGAAAACATAATGACAGCAAAAAGTTGAAAGTTAAAGGAATGGCAAAAACATACAGAGCAAACATTAAGTAAAACAAACCTGTGGTGGCAATATTAAGAAGACACAAAATAGAATTCAAGGCAAAATGCCGTATTAGAAAAACCCTAGAGAGGCCACTGGAGGGGCAGGGTAAGCTGTCTTTCAGGGGCAGGGCAGGGCAGACCTTAGCTGTGAGGGAATGGGCTGGGCGTAAGGATGGGGCCAAGTGGTGTTGGCCTGGGCCGATCAGTCAGGGCTGATTGAACAATGAATAAGCTTGTTCCAATCAGATACACAGAGAACCCCATAATCAACAGATAGAGACTACATGATATTTTTCAAGCACACATAGAGCAGTTACAACAACTGACACTAATCTTCACAAACAACCTATGAAGGAGGTACTATTATATTCTCAGTTTACTTACGGGAAACCCGAAGCCCAAAGGTTAAGTAACTTTCCCATAGTCACACACATCAGATAGGAGCAGGGCTGGAATGTAAATCCAGACACTCTGGTTCCAGGGTCCAACTTTGAGTAACAGAAGCAAGGGCAAAGAATGAATAAAATAGAAAACTGAGAAACAGTAGAGATGTTCAACAAATCAAAACTGATTTTCTGAGAAGACAAAATTAAAAACTAACAAAGTATTCAGAAGGAATATTGAAAACAAAACAAATTCCAGCTATTATACAGTGCTTAGAAGAGACACATAGAAAACATAATGACAGCAAAAGGTTGAAAGTTAAAGGAATGGCAATCAAATACGTAACAAATTTAAAAAGCATATATAATCATGATAGAAATATAAATACAGATACGGTAGAAATTCTAAAACACGTAAGGTAATACTATCATCAACTTTATAGCAATGTTTTAAAACATTGATGAAATGTGCGATTTTTCTGAAAATATTTAAATCCTAAAACTGACTTAAAAAGTAAAAAAATAAATATACCAGTAGCAATTAAAAAGATTGACCCTATAATAAAATTCTACTAATCCTCCCCCTAAAAGTTTCAGGTCCACTAGTTAATATTCACTAAACTTTTAAGAAACCGTTATCCGTATTTCATACAACTCTTTCATAGAATGGAAGAAGAAGATGAACCTCATTAAGAAGACCCAAAGTAAACTTAAATACAGATGGTAGGGTAGATGCCATATTACCCTTATACTTGTCTTCACTGTTCAAATATTTCATATTAAAAATAAGGTATGGGAACTGCATGGGGCCGGCTATCAAATATGCCTATATTGTATTTTTTATTCCAAATTTCACATTCTTCGATTCAAAATCTGTCAATCATCTCAGCATCCATAATTCTAATTACATATTTTTTCTTTTTCATTCAACTTGCTGTTTCTTAGGGGATATTTTCAACACATCAGACCAACCTCTCACCAACGTTGTCAGTGTGCAGGCAACTCTCTCCCACAGACACCCTTTCAGAAAGGAGAATAGCTGTTCTCTCCCAGATACTTTCTGAATATGTAACCATTTGAACATGTCACTACTTGAAGTCTTCAACAGAAATATGTGCAAGCCCTACCTTAAAAACCTTTGCGAGGGCCATGACGTTCTTTAGATATTGGTCCTGCCTCTATGGGGAATTATCTTTAGAAATAGGTCATCCTTATTCTTTCCCAGTAGGTGCGTTCATTAAATTTCTTGACCTACAGCTTCATCCTGGGGATACAAGGCTAGCTCAACATATGCAAATCTATAAATGTAATCCACCACATAAACAGAATCAAAGACAAAAACCACATGATTATCTCAATAGATGCAGTGAAGGCCTTTGACAAAATTCAACAGCCCTTTATGCTAAAAAGTCTCAAGAAACTAGGTAACAATGGAAGGTATCTCTCAGGTTTGTCAAAGATCAGATGGTTGTAGATGTGTGGCATTGCCTCCGAGGCCTTGTTCTGTTCCATTGGTCTATATCTCTGTTTTTAGTACCAGTACCATGCTGTTTTGATTGCTGTAGCCTTACAGCATAGTTTGAAGTCAGGTAGCATGATGCCTTCAGCTTTGTTCTTTTTGCTTAGGATTGTCTTGGCTATGCGGGCTCTCTTTTGGTTTCATATGAAGTTTAAAGTGGTTTTTCCCAGTTCTGTGAAGAAAGTCAATGGTAGCTTGATGGGGATAGCATTGAATCTATAAATTACTTTGGGCAGTATGGCCATTTTCACAATGTTGATTCTTACTAACCATGAGCATGGAATGTTTTTCCATCTGTTTGTGTCCTCTCTTATTTCCTTGATCAGTGGTTTGTAGTTCTCCTTGAAGAGATCTTTTACCTCCTTTGTTAGTTATATTCCTTGGTATTTTATTCTCTTTGTAGCAATTCTAAATGGGAGCTCACTCAGGATTTGGTTCTCTGTTTATCTGTTATTGGTGTATAGGAATGCTTGTGATTTCTACACATTGATTTTGTATCCTGAGACTTTGCTGACGTTGCTTATCAGCTTAAGAAGGTTTTGGGCTGAGACAATGGGGTCTTCTAAATATACGATCATATCATCTGCAAATAGGGACAATTTTACTTCTTTTCCTAATTGAATGCCCTTTGTTTCTTTTTCTTGCGTAATTGCTCTGCTATAACTTCCAATACAATATTGAATAGGAGTGGTGAGAGAGGGTATCCTTGTCTAGTGCCAGTTTTTAAAGGGAATGCTTCTAATTTTTGCCCATTCATTATGATATTGACTGTGGATTTGTCATAAATAGCTTTTATTGTTTTGAGATACATTCCATCGATACCTAGTTTATTGACAGAGTTTAGCATAAACAGCTGTTGAATTTTGTCGAAGGCCTTCTCCGCCTCTATTGAGATAATCATGTGGTTTTTGCCTTTGGTTCTGTTTATGTGGTGAATTACATTAATAGATTTGTGTATTTTGAACCAGCCTTGCATCCCCAGGATTAAGCCTACTTAATTGTGGTGGATAAGCTTTTTGATGTTCTGTTGGATTCGGTTTTTGCCAGTATTTTATTGAAGATTTTTGCATGGATGTTCATTATGGATATTGGCCAGTAGTTTTCTGTTTTAGTTGTGTCTTTGCCAGATTTTGGTATCAGGGTGATGTTGGTCTCATAGAAAGAGTTAGGGAGGATTCCCTCTTTTTGGATTGTTTGAAATAGTTTCAGAAGGAATGGTACCAGCTCCTCTTTGTATGTTTGGTAGAATTTAGCTATGAACCCGTCTGGACCTGGACTTTTTTTGGTCGGTAGGCTATTAATTGCTGCCTCGACTTCAGACCTTGTTATTGGTCTATTCAGGGTTTCAACTTCTTCTTGGCTTAGTCTTAGGAGTGTGCAAGTGTCCAGGAATTTATCCATTTCTTCCAGATCTACTGGTTTATGTGCATAGAGTTGTTTGTAGTAATCTCTAATGGCAGTTTGTATTTCTGAAGAATCAGTGGTGATCTCCCCTTTATCCTTTTTTATTGCATCTATCGGATTCTTCTCTCTTTCTAGCTAGTGGTCTATTTTGTTGATCTTTTCAAAAAAACAGCTCCTGGATTTATTGATTTTTTTAAGGATTTTTTGTGTTTCTATCTCCTTCAGTTCTGCTCTGATCTTAGTTATTTCTTGTCTTCTGCTTGCTTTTGAGTTTTTTTTTTATCTTGCTCCTCTAGCTCTTTCAATTTT